>NC_137147.1:36676109-37143550 GCF_951394435.1 Stenella coeruleoalba | reverse complement strand
GTCTGATTTACTTCATTTAGTATGATAATCACTAGGTCCATCTGTATTGCTGCAAATGGCATTATTTCATTCTTTTTTTATGGCTGAGTAATGTTACATTGTATCACGTATTCTTTATCCATTCTTCTGTCGATGGACATTTAGGTTGCTTCCATGTCTTGGCTATTGTAAATAGTGCTGCAGTGAACATTGGGGTGCGTGTATCTTTTCGAATTATGGTTTTCTCCAGATATATGCCCAGTAGTGGGATTGCTGGGTCACATGGTAGCTCTATTTTTAGTTTCTTAAGGAACCTCCGTACTGTTCTCCATAGTGGCTGTACCAATTTACATTCCCACCAACAGTGCAAGAGGGTTCCCTTTTCCCCACACCCTCTCCAGCATTTATTGTTTGTAGACTTTTTGATGATGACCATTCTGACCGGTGTGAGATGATACCTCATTGTGATTTTGATTTGCATTTCTCTAATAATTAGCCATGTTGAGCATCTTTTCATGTGTTTTTTGGCCGTCTGTATGTCTTCTTTGGAGAAATGTCTATTTAGGTCTTCTGCCCATTTTTCTATTGGGTTTTTTTGTTGTTGTTGTTGAGTTGTATGAGTTGTTTGTATATTTTGGAGATTAATCCCTTGTTGATTGCATTATTTTGCAAATATTTTCTTCCATTTAATCCATTTCTTAACCCTTGGCTCTGTTGTGGTGGTGGATTGGAGGAACAAACTTATTTTTGCACTTATTAATGATACGTAATTTGACTAGATTCACTTGTCCTGGTCAGCTTCCTCATCCACCAGTCTACACTTGCCAGGTCCTACCTGCTTTACCAGGAAAATCTTGAGGGTGGGAAGGTAAAAACTGCTCCTTTTCCATTAAGCCTGTTAGGACAAGCCTTGCTTTTTTAGATTCTCCTAGGCAATTAGTGACTGCTGTCAGTTATGCATCCTGAGCACACTGTTCCTGTCTCTGGAAAACCTTTCCCACTTACTCATCTTTACATCCTTAGTAACTGATACAGTGCCTGGCAAGTAGTAAGCACTCAGTGGATATTTGTTAAATGGATGAATTAATATGGTCTCATGTAGAATGCTCAACTCTACATGAATTTAGTTCATGTTTGTATAATATTTAACTTAAGCTTGAGTAGTAGAATAAAATTTGGTCAGAAAACTTCTAAGTTAAGCAAGAAACTTAGCAATCATATATGTGTGATTGAGGGCTGTAGTGGGACTTGGTCATTATATGACAAAATGGACCCTTATCTGAAAAAGGTTAATTTTGTTAATTTCCTGTGTAAGAACACAGTTAAAGAGAAAGAATGGGTACCTGGCCAAGCAGCAGCTGGTGCATCTGTTGATGAAGACGTGTGTAATTTGGGTTGGTTGTAGTAGCGCAGGCCAAATGGGAAAAGCAAATCACTCTTCCTTTTCCCATTTTTAATAGCAAATTAATTTCTGAGTGTGAAAACATTTCTGCAGCTGCCACTAAAATTGGCAAATATTTTTCTAAATAAATAATACATTTCAGAAACAAATTTTAACAGGCAACATATTTCTGGCTGTTGTATTTGCTCACAGACATTTCAAATTTGGAAATATTTATTTTAAATATCTTGGAGATAGCAGTGTTTGGAATTTTGAAGACAACAAATCTTTCATCAGTGGGGAAATGCTACCCAACAGAAATGTGTAAAAACGCATGTACAGTTATGTTACTTGAAACACTTGACAAAAATACTGTTATAATCACAGTGAGATCCTGTACATATTTTCCCAAACGTTTCAGTCATTTCAGAATTTTGCCAGTGACTATGCAACCATTTTGGCCACAGCTCAGTAGGACTAGTTCAGCTTTGTAAATTTAATAGAATTCCCCCAACTTCTCCATCCCTTCTTTCCTCCAGAATAGTTTGGGACCACAACTCCTCTGAAGCATTAAAAATCCAAGAGAAAAAATCATTATAAATAGAAATAGGCATTTTACCTTAAAATACGTCTAGGAAGACATTTGAGGGCAATTCAGTTTTTTTGTGGCCAAGGATTCTGGCCATTTGGGGAGAAAAAAAATCTTGTCAAAAGTGGAAGTAGGGGCTTCCCTGGTGGCGCAGTGGTTGAGAATCCGCCTGCCAGTGCAGGGGACATGGGTTTGATCCCTGGTCTGGGAAGATCCCACATGCCGCAGAGCAACTAAGCCCGTGAGCCACAACTACTGAGCCTGCGTGCCGCAACTACTGAAGCCCGGGCGCCTAGAGCCCATGCTCCGCAATGAGAAGCCACTGCAGTGAGAAGCCCGCGCACTGCAACGAAGAGTAGCTCCTACTCGCCGCAACTAGAGAAAGCCCGTGCACAGCAGCGAAGACCCAACACAGCCAAAAATAAAAAAATAAAATAAATAAATTTATTTGAAAAAAAAAGTGGAAGGAAGGGGAACAGTTCAAATGGAGATATCAAAGAGGAAATTGTAACTTTTAAAAAATACCCCGTGACTCGGGAACACCTGAATTTCAAAATTATTTTTATTTTTATTTGTGTGTGTATTAAAAAGCATCCTTGTCGGAGGCGTGGCAGGGCTTGGAGGCCCGGCCGTGCGTGGCAGCAGCCCGGGAGCCTGAGGCCGGGGCGTCGTGCGCAGGCGCTACCCAGCTGGGCTGTGAGGCGCCTGAGGCCTCGGCTGCGAGGCCTTCCCGATGAAAGTTGGGGCTCTGCGGAGCAGAGCGGAGGCTGCGCCCGGCCCTCGGGCCGGGTAGAAGGCCGACGGGCCCACTCCCCCGTGCGCTGTGGAAGCGGCGGCGGGCGATGGACGCCCTAGAGGAAGAGAGCTTCGCGCAGTCCATCTCTTCCGCCTCTGATGCAGAATTTGATGCTGTGGTTGGATATTTAGAGGACATTATCATGGATGATGAGTTCCAGTTATTACAGAGGAATTTCATGGACAAGTACTACCAGGAGTTTGAAGACACAGAAGAGAATAAGCTCACCTACACACCTATTTTTAATGAATATATTTCTTTGGTTGAAAAGTATATAGAACAGCTGTTGGAGCGGATTCCTGGATTTAACATGGCGGCTTTCACTACAACTGTACAGCACCATAAAGATGAAGTGGCCGGTGACATTTTCGACGTGCTGCTCATGTTTACAGATTTTCTGGCTTTCAAAGAAATGTTTCTGGACTGTCGAGCAGAAAAAGAAGGCTGGGGACTGGACTTAAGCAGCGGTTTAGTGATGACTTCATTGTGCAAATCATCTTCTGTGACAGCTAGACTATGACTATGACTCCTACTATCACAGCTAGTCTTGGCTGTTGGAATCAATTTAGAGAGTTGTCCTTTACCTAAAAGGTACTTGTGAAAATCAATTCCTAGTCTTACATGTACAGTCCTTGTATCACTTCACTGTCTTCTACTGGTCCCGATGTAGTCCCATTGTTTCTATAACTCTCATTTACGTGTGTTTGAAAACATATTTTTATAGATGAATACTCAGGCTAACCTAGTGGACATAATCTTGGAACTTCCATAATTACTCACTTCAAGATCAAAGTATTATATGCTGTGTGCTTTTTAGCTGTTGATGCTATGAAAGCAAAAATGCTTTCTGTGTTGGTGTTCCTATTTTACTGGGCACCAATGAATGTGTGCTGGAAGTAGTCTAAAAGGTTTCCTTTTCTTAGAGCATGTTAGTGTTTGTGCAGGTTTGCTTAAAACGCTTTCTGTGTAAAACAGCTCCTTAGGTTTTCTGTTGGGGTAGGGGCTCGGCACTTCCTTCTTGCTGTCAGAATAATCCTACCAAGATAGTGTTCCACTGGTCTAGCTCAGTAGGAGATAACAAACAGCTTTACTGGTCATCTGTCTGCTTGGATTTAGTACAGTCGTTTACTACAATGTTTGATAGAACATTACTGACCAGAAAACATGGATGTCACATCTCTAGAAAGAAAAACTATAGTAGTTCAATTCCCAATGTGTACCTTAGTTGTTTTTTTGTTGTTGTTTTTATTTTTCAAGTAAAAATAAGAACCTCTACTGACTTTTCACTTGGCTGTTCTGGTTTTAAAGAATGAGCTAGCTGTAGGCTGTGTGTTTTTCTGTACCAATGTGGTGCTTATTAAATACTTTTGTACCATGAGTAAAATTCCAGTTGTTTTGCGGAAAAAAAAGAAAAAAGCATCCTTGTTAAATATACTTTCTGGGATTTCCCTGGTGGCACAGTGGTTAAGAATGCCAGTGCAGGGGACATGGGTTCGATCCCTGGTCCAGGAAGATCCCACATGTCGTGGAGCAAGCCTGTGTGCCACAACTACTGAGCCTGCGCTCTAGAGCCCGCGAGCCACAACTACTAAGCCCCCGTGCCACAACTACTGAAGCCTGAGAGCCTAGAGCCCATGCTCCGCAACAAGAGAAGCCACTGCAATGAGAAGCCCACGCACCGCAGTGAAGAGTAGTCCCCTCTTGCTGCAACTGGAGAAAGCCCATGTTCAGCAACAAAGACCCAATGCAGCCAAAAAAAAAAAAAAAAAAAAAAGTGTGTGTGTGTGTGTATATATATATATATATATACTTTCTGAGTTACGGTTTGCTTGCTTATTTGGTTATTTAGTTTTTTTTTTTTTTTTTTTTTTTTGTGGTACGCGGGCCTCTCACTGTTATGGCCTCTCCCGTTGCAGAGCACAGGCTCCGGACACGCAGGCTCAGCGGCCACGGCTCACGGGCCCAGCCGCTCCACAGCATGTGGGATCTTCCCGGACCGGGGCACGAACCTGTGTCCCCTGCATCGGCAGGCGGACTCTCAACCACTGCTCCACCAGGGAAGCCCTATTTAGTTTTTTAATTTGTTCATTCCTTACTTTATTCACAAAGGATTTAAGATGACTGCAACAAATATGTATAAGAAAGGTATTATATGTCAATAAAAAGTAAAAACAAAAGACGAGACATAGGCCAGGGAAAAACAGGCATAACTTTGACTGACATAATTGCTAGGATTTGACCTCAGAGTTAGCTCTGTGTTTCTGGACATCCAAGGTGAAAAAAGGAACACTTATTATATGGTTCTTATTTTCAGAAGGGAAAGCAAGAGCAGAAATAATATAGAAACAACCACAAGAAAACCCAACCTGTGTCTCCAAGGAAATGAAGTATTTTCCTAGCATTAAATGGTTAAAAAAAAGAAAAAAAAAGTTGAATGGAGGGTTTCCCACAGGAGAGCTGGGAGTTGTAGAAACAGTGTCCTCCATAACTTTGCTCCAGTTTGTTCATTTGTTCACTCTTTTACTCTTTCCTCAAACATTTATTATGTACCTACTCTGTGCCACATCCTGTGCTAGATGATAAAGATACAACAGTGAACCAAACATAGTCCCTTGTCAGAGCTCGCAATCCAGAGCCTCAAGAAGACCCAGGGCCAAAGGATCTACTCCAAAAGGACAGGTAGGCTCAGTGGTGGAACTTGTGAGGATTGGGTTTCTCCATGTTAGCAGGCATTTCAAGTTGACATTCAGGACCTACAGCCTCTACTGTGATCCTAGGATGCTTGCAGATTACTCCAGCGTGAAATGCTGGGAAGAGGCTAACAAGAATTAGGTGATCGATGGGAGTCAGGGCCCTAGCTGGTCTGGCGGGGCGCAGGGCTGAAGTTATTCCTGGAGTCAGTACCAGAATAAGTGATCTGTTAGTCACACAGCTACTTCTTGGGGAAGAAAGCCAATCCACCTAAAGCCAGTTTCCTGAATGGCAAGTGGACCTACCTAATTGCTTGTTTCTTTTCACTGTTTGGAAAATGTAAACAATTCATATACAATGGTTTTAACAGCTTTTTGAAGACGTAGGTGATGTTTAAGGTGTCCTCTTTTCATTTTTATATGCTGGCATTTTATGGAACCTTCAGTTTTTGTTTGCCCTGTTGTAATGGGAGCGGACTTGGACAGGGAGAGAGAAAAACACCCCGCAGAGCCTGGACTGCTGATCTTCAAGAGAGAGGAGATTGATGGGCAGGGAGTGGGGACATGAGGGAGAGGCAGAGTAAGAATATATTCACCAAGAGTATAATCACTGAAAAAATATATTCTTGAGTGCAAAGAATTCTTAGGAATATATTTTTCTTATGAATAATAGCAAGCCAATTTATGCCCTTTAGTACTTCCTCACCCACCCTCTGCCTGTTCTACCTCCCACTAGAGGCATTGTTAATCCATTGCTTCCAGGCAAGACTCCCCATTGATTCAGGGTCTCCATGGGAATGAGGCTACAGGGGACATGCACTTAGTTCAAGAAGATGGGACAGGAACAAACAGAACCTGGCAGAAATGATAGAGTAAGTCACAAAGTCATTCATAGTGTTTTAGGGATGCTTCACCATGTTGTCTACAAATTAGATCTCTTCCTAGAGCTTAGAACTGGAATCTGGATGTCTTCAAGCGACTTGACATTGAAAAATATTAAAAAGATCTCACTTACTGAAAGCACATAAATTTCATCTTCCACTAATAAATTTTTCTTTCTCACCAATGGAGAACAACTTGCATTTGTATCTCATTTTGTAATTTTCAGCATGCTACATGTTATCTCATCTTGTCCTACAGAAAGTCCGAGTTTGTTTAACTCATTTATTTGTACCCTCCTTTATTGTAGAGAAATTTTGAGTTAGTTTGCATAGAAATATAAAATTCAGTTGAATAGAAAAATAGATGAGGATATTGCAGCGAAGGAAAAATAAGAGTAGATGCATAAAGCCGGTGGGATAGCACCTTGTTTTCCATAAAGTCATTTGTAGTTGCTAGATCCAGGCTATACCAGCCAAAATAAAGAGAGGGAAACTTTGTTTATAAAAATAACATGGTCATTAGATTAAAAGAATAAATGCTCAGGATCACAATTTTTCTTGGTACTGAGACCTGAGAATTTTCCACAGCTTGTTCTCATAAAAGGAACACTATGTGGCTTACAGACTGTCTTCCTGAACTCCTGTGTAAGAAGTACAATGGTAGGTCTCTCTTGACTGTTTCCTATAATATCCTGCTTGGTAAGGTTTATGGGATTATGCCAGAATACGTTTTAATAAAAGCAGTTCTCTAGGGGGATAAAACAATGCAGTTCAGGTTCACAGCTCCCTGATGGCTGGAAAGGATCCAAAGACCACATCCAGGAATGGGTGGACGTTCAGTCTTTCAGGCGTTCCTCCAGGAAGATTATTGCTTGTAATCCAGTGCTTTTAAATGCACAGCAGAGAACTTCGGGTTAGATTCTTTGGCAAGAACCCGAAAGTGTGAGTTGGCTCAGACAAAATCATTTCACAGATGAAGAAACGGGACCTTGCAGAGGCTGATGATTATCCAAGGCTTTGAGGTCAGTGGCAGAGCTGGGATCAAGGCCAGATTCTTCAGACTCTTTAAGTCTAGGGTTCTTTCAACCATTTCATCTCTCCTCTCTAACCTAAGTAGAATTCTATTACAATTTAAAAATGTTAAGAATGGAATTTCTTAATGATGTTTTGTTAAATATCATATTTGCCACTTACCATAAACTTTATTAATAACGTTTGATTCATAATGGGTCAACAGATGGTAAAATAGTTTAAAATCTGCAAATGTAAAATGATCTGGGAAAGGGAAATCAGTTAAGATACCTGTTTTAGAGAATTATTTAATGTGCTGTTCAATAAAATAATTAAAAGGTTGGTCTGGAAAAAAAGGATGACTATTTCTAACATCTGTAATATAATCCTACTTGGATGTTAACTTTTTTTAAAAATTAATTTATTTTTGGCTGCGTTGGGTCTTCATTGCTGCACACAGGCTTTCTCTAGTTGCGGTGAGTGGGGGCTACTCTTCGTTGCGGTGCGTGGACTTCTCACTGCAGTGGCTTCTCTTGTTGCAGAGCACGGGCTCTAGGCATGTGGGCTTCAGTAGTTGTGGCTCACGGGCTCTAGAGCGCAGGCTCAGTAGTTGTGGTGCATGGGCTTAGTTGCTCCACGGCATGTGGAATCTTCCCGGACCAGGGCTCGAACCTGTGTCCCTTGCATTGGCAGGTGGATTCTTAACCACTGTGCCACCAGGGAAGTCCTAGATGTTAACTTTTTAGAAGAATGAAACATTAGCTATAGAGCTGAAGTCCCGCCCTCCCACTCCTTTGCCCTCTACCCTGAAGTTGTGGGTATCACTCCCACGCATGTTTCTGTTCTTTTACCATATATGTATGTGTGTGTTTAAAATTTACATAAAGTACATAAATGACTTCATAGTGTATCAATCCTTTTGGACTTGCTCTGCCCTCCACCCATGAACATTTTAGTTTTGATATTTAACCTTTCTGATACTGGTCATTCATTTTAGCCGTGGAATAGTCTTCCCTCGCATGACTCAACTACAGTTTATGCATTTTCCTACTGATGGGATTCGGCTGTTTCCTCTTTTTCTGCTATATATAGTTCTTCCATGAACATTCTTGAACATAAGTCCTTGTGTCCATGAGCAATTTTAGAACATTTTTTAGTTGGTAGAAATTTATTAAGTCACCAGCTGTTGCTACTCCTACCTGAGCATCAGTCACATCCTGGGTCATCCTGGGAGATCCTTGCACCCAAAATACTCTTTGGGTCCATTTGCAGCCAGTGCTGATTCGGTCTTTGTGTACCTTCAATGCCTTCCAACTCCGTGTATGTCTTTCTGCTTGGTTTGCTCAGGTTCTCGACTAGGACCTGTTCCAAGAACCTTTCATTTCTCAAGGACCCTACCCTACCCTAGCTTCCTCACACCTAAGAGATGATCTGACTTCTTATTTTCCTGAGAAAAATGAGGTCATCTGATGAGAGCTCCCTCGATCCTCCTCTCCCAAACTTCTCAGCATTTCCACTTAGAAGAATGGTGAACATGTGCAAATCACAAATTCTTTGTGGAATGAATGGAGGTAGGAGTTTTTTTTTTTTTTTAAGTTTCTCAGACCCCCAGATTGGAACTTTTTGTCTTGCTAGGAGCTACACCATCTTCAAAATCACTAATTTAAATACCCTCTGACATCAGCCTCCAGTTCTTCTAGCTTAACATCCAAAGTACGCTCACTGTGTTGGTTCTTCAGTTTCCCTCAGACACCAGTCTGTGTGCGCCTTCATTCTATCTGTTCACCTCTTCCTGTCTTCACATCCCCTCTTTCTATTTCATCCTCCCCGTAGCTCCCACCCTGGACCTCTCTCCCAGAGCCCTACTTTTTCCTGCTCTGACCTGCTGCGTGGCGGCCATCCTGGAAACTTCTCCTTTTGTTTTCCTGTGTTCAATGTCTAGTCCCTGTTTTTCTCATGTTTAGTTTAGTTTTCAGTTTTGTTGGAATACTTCCCAACCTCTTTCTTGTTTTACTGTCTTATTTTTTTGGAGTAACTTTTCCAGTAGCTTTCTAAGAGTGGGAGCATAGGACATAAATTTTTTGGAGACTTGCATGTCAAGAAATGACTATTTTCTACCCGAACACTTGATTAATACTTTAGGTGGATATAGACTATAGGTTGAAAATAATTTTCTATCTCATTTTTAAAAAATTGTAGTAATACACATAACATAAAATTTACCAATTTAACTATTTTTAAGTGTAAAGTTTGGTGGTATTAAGTACATTCACATTGTTGTGTAACAACCGTTACCACCATCCATCTCCAGAACTCTTTTCATCTTGCAAAACTGAACTCTACTCATTAAACAATGGGTTAATTTAATTCAAAGTTAATTAAAACAATTAATGTCCCACACACCCTCCCTCACCCCTGGCACCCACCATTCTATTTATGCATCTATGAATATGAATACTGTAGGTACCTCATGTAAGTGGAATCATCAGTATTTGTCTTTTTGTGACTGGCTTATTTCATTAAGCATGGTGTCCTCAAGTTGCAGCCGTGTTGTACTATGTGTCAGAATTTCCTTCTTTCTTTTTTTTTTTTTAACATCTTTATTGGAGTATAATTGCTTTACAATGGTATGATAGTTTCAGCTTCACAACAAAATGAATCAGTTATATATATACATATATTCCCATATCTCTTCCTGCTTGCGTCTTCCTCCCTCCCACCCTCCCTATCCCACCCCTCTAGGTGGTCACAAAGCACCGAGCTGATCTCCCTGTGCTATGCGGCTGCTTCCCACTAGCTATCTACCTTACGTTTGGTAGTGTATATATGTCCATGCCTCTTTATCGCTTTGTCACCGTTTACCCTTCCCCCTCCCCATAGTCTCAAGTCCATTCTCTAGTAAGTCTGTGTCTTTATTCCTGTTTCACCCCTAGGTTTTTCATGACTTTTTTTTTTTTTTTAATTCCATATATATGTGTTAGCATATGGTATTTGTCTCTCTCTTTCTGACTTACTTAACTGTATGACAGACTCTAGGTCTATCCACCTCATTACAAATAGCTCAATTTCGTCTCCTTTTATGGCTGAGTAATATTCCATTGTATATATGTGCCACATCTTCTTTATCCATTCATCCGATGATGGACACTTAGGTTGTTTCCATCTCTGGGCTATTGTAAATAGAGCTGCAATGAACATTTTGGTACATGACTCTTTTTGAATTATGGTTTTCTCAGGGTATATGCCCAGTAGTGGGATTGCTGGGTCATATGGTAGTTCTATTTGTAGCTTTTTAAGGAACCTCCATACTGTTCTCCACAGTGGCTGTATCAATTTACATTCCCACCAACATTGTAAGAGTGTTCCCTTTTCTCCACACCCTCTCCAGCATTTATTGTTTCTAGATTTTTTGATGATGGCCATTCTGACTGGTGTGAGATGATATCTCATTGTAGTTTTGATTTGCATTTCTCTAATGATTAGTGATGTTGAGCATTCTTTCATGTGTTTGTTGGCACTCTGTATATCTTCTTTGGAGAAATGTCTATTTAGGTCTTCTGCCCATTTTTGGATTGGGTTGTTTGTTTTTCTGTTATTAAGCTGCATGAGCTGCTTATAAATTTTGGAGATTAATCCTTTGTCAGTTGCTTCATTTGCAAATATTTTCTCCCATCCTGAGGGTTGTCTTTTGGTCTTCTTTATGGTTTCCTTTGCTGCGCAAAAGCTTTTAAGTTTCATTAGGTCCCATTTGTTTACTTTTGTTTTTATTTCCATTTCTCTAGGAGGTGGGTCAAAAAGGACCTTGCTGTGATTTATGTCATAGAGTGTTCTGCCTATGTTTTCCTCTAAGAGTTTGATAGTTTCTGGCCTTACATTTAGGTCTTTAATCCATTTTGAGCTTATTTTTGTGTATGGTGTTAGGGAGTGATCTAATCTCATACTTTTACATGTAGCTGTCCAGTTTTCCCAGCACCACTTATTGAAGAGGCTGTCCTTTCTCCTCTGTACATTCCTGCCTCCTTTGTCAAAGATAAGGTGACCATATGTGCGTGGGTTTACCTCTGGGCTTTCTATCCTGTTCCATTGATCTATCTTTCTGTTTTTGTGCCAGTACCATACCGTCTTGATAACTGTAGCTTTGTAGTATAGTCTGAAGTCAGGGAGCCTGGTTCCTCCAGTTCCTTCTTTCGTTCTCAAGATTGCTTTGGCTATTCGGGGTCTTTTGTGTTTCCATACAAATTGCAAAATTTTTTGTTCTAGTTCTGTGAAAAATACCAGTGGTAGTTTGATAGGGATTGCATTGAATCTATAGATTGCTTTGGGTAGTAGAGTCATTTTCACAATGTTGATTCTTCCAATCCAAGAACATGGTATATCTCTTCATCTATTTGTATCATCTTTAATTTCTTTCATCAGTGTCTTATAATTTTCTGCATACAGATCTTTTGTCTCCTTAGGTAGGTTTATTCCTAGATATTTTATTCTTTTTGTTGCAATGGTAAATGGGAGTGTTTTCTTGATTTCACTTTCAGATTTTTCATCATTAGTATATAGGAATGCCAGAGATTTCTGTGCATTAATTTTGTATCCTGCCACTTTACCAAATTCATTGATTAGCTCTAGTAGTTTTCTGGTAGCATCTTTAGGGTTCTCTATGTATAGTATCATGTCATCTGCAAACAGTGACAGCTTTACTTCTTCTTTTCCGATTTGGATTCCTTTTATTTCCTTTTCTTCTCTGATTGCTGTGGCTAAAACTTCCAAAACTATGTTGAATAAGAGTGGTGAGAGTGGGCAACCTTGTCTTGTTCCTGATCTTAGTGGAAATGCTTTCAGTTTTTCACCATTGAGGATGATGTTTGCTGTGGGCTTGTCATATATGGCCTTTATTATGTTGAGGAAAGTTCCCTCTATGCCTACTTTCTGCAGGGTTTTTGTCATAAATGGGTGTTGAATTTTGTCAAAAGCTTTCTCTGCATCTATTGAGATGATCATATGGTTTTTCTCCTTCAGTTTGTTAATATGGTTTATCACATTGATAGATTTGCGTATATTGAAGAATCCTTGCATTCCTGGAATAAACCACACTTGATCATGGTGTATGATCCTTTTAATGTGCTGTTGGATTCTGTTTGCTAGTATTTTGTTGAGAATTTTTGCATCTATGCTCATCAGTGATATTGGCCTGTAGTTTTCTTTCTTTGTGACATCCTTGTCTGGTTTTGGTATCAAGGTGATGGTGGCCTCGTAGAAGGAGTTTGGGAGTGTTCCTCCCTCTGCTATATTTTGGAAGAGTTTGAGAAGGATAGGTGTTAGCTCTTCTCTAAATGTTTGATAGAATTCGCCTGTGAAGCCATCTGGTCCTGGGCTTTTCTTTGTTGGAAGATTTTTTTTTTTTTAAATATTTATTTATTTATTTAGGCTGCATTGGGTCTTCATTGCTGTGCGCGGGCTTCTTCTAGTTGGGGTGAGCAGGGGCTACTCTTTGTTGCAGTGCGCGGGCTTCTCATTCTCTTGTTGCCAAGCGCGGGCTCCAGGCATGCGGGCTCAGCAGTTGTAGCGCACGGGCGCAGCCGCTCCACAGCATGTGGGATCCTCCTGGACCAGGGATTGAACCCGTGTCCCCTGCATCGGCAGGCGGATTCTTAACCACTGCGCCACCAGGGAAGTCCCTGTTGGAAGATTTTTAATCACAGTTTCAATTTCAGTGCTTGTGATTGGTCTGTTCATATTTTCTATTTCTTCCTGATTCAGTCTTGGCAGGTTGTGCATTTCTAAGAATTTGTTCATTTCTTCCAGATTGTCCATTTTATTGGCATAGAGTTGCTTGTAGTAATCTCTCATGATCTCTTTTATTTCTGCAGTGTCAGTTGTTACCTTTCGTTTTTCATTTCTAATTCTATTGATTTCAGTGGTCTCCCTTTTTTTCTTGATCAGTCTGGCTAGTGGTTTATCTATTTTGTTTATCTTCTCAAAGAACCAGCTTTTAGTTTTATTGATCTTTGCTATTGTTTCCTTCATTTCTTTTTCATTTATTTCTGATCTGATTTTTATGATTTCTTTCCTTCTGCTAGCTTTGGGGTTTTTTTGTTCTTCTTTCTCTAATTGCTTGAGGTGCAAGGTTAGGTTGTTTATTCGAGATGTTTCCTGCTTGTTAAGGTGGGCTTGTATTGCTATAAACTTCCCGCTTAGAACTGCTTTTGCTGCATCCCACAGGTTTTGGGTCGTTGTGTCTCCATTGTCATTTGTTTCTAGGTATTTTTTGATTTCCTCTTTGATTTCTTCAGTGATCACTTCATTATTAAGTAGTGTATTGTTTAGCCTCCATGTGTTTGTATTTTTTACAGATCTTTTTCTGTAATTGATATCTAGTCTCATGGCGTTGTGGTCAGAAAAGATACTTGATACAATTTCAATTTTCTTAAATTTACCAAGGCTTGATTTGTGACCGAAGATATGATCTATCCTGGAGAATGTTCCATGAGCACTTGAGAAAAATGTGTATTCTGTTGTTTTTGGATGGAATGTCCTATAAATATCAATTAACTCCATCTTGTTTAATGTATCATTTAAAGCTTGTGTTTCCCTATTTATTTTCATTTTGGATGATCTGTCCATTGGTGAAAGTGGGGTGTTAAAGTCCCCTACTATGAATGTGTTACTGTCGATTTCCCCTTTTATGGTTGTCAGTATTTGCCTTATGTATTGAGGTGCACCTATGTTGGGTGCATAAATATTTACAATTGTTATATCTTCCTCTTGGATCGATCCCTTGATCATTATGTAGTGTCCTTCTTTGTCTCTTCTAATAGTCTTTGTTTTAAAGTCTATTTTGTCTGATATGAGAATTGCTACTCCAGCTTTCTTTTGATTTCCATTTGCATGAAATACCTTTTTCCATCCCCTTACTTTCAGTCTGTATGTGTCTCTAGGTCTGAAGTGGGTCTCTTGTAGACAGCAAATATATGGGTCTTGTTTTTGTATCCATTCAGCCAATCTTTGCCTTTTGGTGGGAGCATTTAGTCCATTTACATTTAAGGTAATTATCGATATGTGTGTTCCTATTCCCATTTTCTTAATTGTTTTGGGTTCGTTGATGTAGGTCCTTTCCTTCTTTTGTGTTTCTTGCCTAGAGAAGTTCCTTTAGCAGTTGTTGTAGAGCTGGTTTGGTAGTGCTGAAGTCTCTCAGCTTTTGCTTGTCTGTAAAGGTTTTAATTTCTCCATCAAATCTGAATGAGATCCTTGCTGGGTAGAGTAATCTTGGTTGCAGGTTTTTCTCCTTCAACACTTTCAATATGTCCTGCCACTCCCTTCTGGCTTGCAGAGTTTCTGCTGAAAGATCAGCTGTTAACCTTATGGGGATTCCCTTGTATGTTATTTGTGGTTTTTCCCTTGCTGCTTTTAATATGTTTTCTTTGTATTTAATTTTTGACAGTTTGATTAATATGTGTCTTGGCGTGTTTCTCCTTGGATTTATCCTGTATGGGACTCTCTGTGTTTCTGGACTTGATTAACTATTTCCTTTCCCATATTAGGGAAGTTTTCAACTATAATCTCTTCAAGTATTTTCTCAGTCCCTTTCTTTTTCTCTTCTTCTTCTGGGACCCCTATGATTCGAATGTTGGTGTGTTTAATGTTGTCCCAGAGGTCTCTGAGACTGTCCTCAATTCTTTTCATTCTTTTTTCTTTATACTGCTCTGCAGTAGTTATTTCCAGTATTTTATCTTCCAGGTCACTTATCCGTTCTTCTGCCTCAGTTATTCTGCTATTGATCCCTTCTAGAGTATTTTTAATTTCATTTATTGTGTTGTTCATCATTGCTTGTTTCCTCTTTCGTTCTTCTAGGTCCTTGTTAAATGGTTCTTGCATTTTCTGCATTCTATTTTCAAGATTTTGGATCATCTTTACTATCATTATTCTGAATTCTTTTTCAGGTAGACTGCCTATTTCCTCTTCATTTGTGAGGTCTGGTGGGTGTTTACCTTGCTCCTTCATCTCCTGTGTTTTTTTCTGTCTTTTCATTTTGCTTATCTTACTGTGTTTGGGGTCTCCTTTTCTCAGGCTGCAGGTTCATAGTTCCCGTTGTTTTTGGTGTCTGTCCCTAGTTGCTAAGGTTGGTTCAGTGGGTTGTGTAGGTTTCCTGGTGGAGGGGACTAGTGCCTGTGTTCTGGTGGATGAGGCTGGATCTTGTCTTTCTGGTGGGCAGGTCCACGTCTGGTGGTGTGTTTTGGGGTGTCTGTGGCCTTATTATGATTTTAGGCAGCCTCTCTGCTAATGGGTTGTGTTGTGTTCCTGTCTTGCTAGTTGTTTGGCATAGGGTGTGCAGCACTGTAGCTTGCTGGTCGTTGAGTGAATCAGGGTCTTGATGTTGAGATGGAGATCTCTGGGGGATTTTCACTGTTTGGTATTACGTGGAGCTGGGAGGTATCTTGTGGACCAGTGTCCTGAAGTTGGCTCTCCCACCTCAGTGGCACAGTCCTGACGCCTGGCTGGAGCACCAAGAGCCTGTCCTCCACACAGCTCAGAATAAAAGGGAGAAAAATAGAAAGAGGATAAAATAAAATAAAGTAAGATAAAATAAAGTTATTAAAATAAAAAATAAAAAAAATATTAAGAAAAAAGGTATTTTAAGTAAAAAAAAGCAAAAAACCGGACGGTCAGATCCCTAGGACAAATGGTGAAAGCAAAGGTATACAGCCAAAATCTCACACAGAAGCGTATACATACACACTCACAAAAAGAGGAAAAGGGGAAAAAATAATATATCTTGTTCCCAAAGTCCACCTCCTCAATTTGGGATGATTCGTTGTCTATTCAGGTGTTCCACAGATGCAGGGTACATCAAATTGATTGTGGAGCTTTAATCCGCTGCTTCTGAGGCTGCTGGGAGAGATTTCCCTTTGTCTTCTTTGTTCGCACAGCTTCCGGGGTTCAGCTTTAGATTTGGCCCCGCCTCTGTGTGTAGGTCGCCTCAGGGCGTCTGTTCTTCTCTCAGACAGGGCGGGGTTAAAGGAGCAGCTGATGCGGGGGCTCTGGCTCACTCAGGCCGGGGAGAGTGAGGGGTAGGGATGCGGGGCGAGCCTGCGGCGGCAGAGGCCGGCATGACGTTGCACCAGCCTGAGGCGTGCCGTGTGTTTTCCCCGGGGAAGTTGTCCCTGGATCCCGGAACCGTGGCAGTGGCTGGCTGCACAGGCTCCCGGGAGGGTAGGTGTGGATAGTGACCTGTGCTCACACACAGGCTTTTTGGTGGCGGCAGCAGCAGCCTTAGCTTCTCATGCCCGTCTCTGGGGTCCATGTTAGCTGCGACTCGCGCCCGTCTCTGGAGCTCGTTTAAGCAGCGCTCTTAATCTCCTCTCCTCGTGCAGTAGGAAACAAAGAAGCAAGAAAAGTCTCTTGCCTCTTCGGCATCTCCAGATTTTTCCTCGGACTCCCTCCCGGCTAGCCGTGGTGCACTAACCCCCTGCAGGCTGTGTTTACGCTGCCAACCCCTGTCCTCTCCCTGTGCTCCGACTGAAGCCCGAGCCTCAGCTCCCAGCCCCGCCGCCCCGGCGGGTGAGCAGACAAGCCTCTCGGGCTGGTGAATGCTGGTCCGCACCGATCCTCTGTGCGGGAACCTCTCCGTTTTGCCCTCCGCAGACTTGCCGCGCTCTCCTCCGTGACTCCGAAGCTTCCCCCCTCCACCGCCCGCCGTCTCCGCCTGCGAAGGGGCTTCTACTGTGTGGAAACCTTTCCTCCTTCACAGCTCCCTCCCACTGGTGCATGTCCCGTCCCTATTCTTTTGTCTCTGTTTTTTCTTTTGCCCTACCCAGGTAGGTGGGGAGTTTCTTGCCTTTTGGGAGGTCTGAGGTCTTCTGCCAGCGTTCAGTGGGTGTTCTGTAGGAGTTGTTCCACGTGTAGATGTATTTCTGATGTATCTCTGGGGAGGAAGGTGACCTCCATGTCCTTCTCTTCCGCCATCTTCTCCAGCTACTGTATTAATTCTTTGATAATTTTCTCCCTCTGTTTTCTCGATTGGATGTTAGATCCACTGGATTGGCCTTTAAGTTTTATATTTCTTTTCTGTTTTTCTCCCTTTTGTTTATGGGAGATGTCCTTATTTTATTTTCTAACTCTTTTATTGGTCTTTTAAAATACAGCACTTCAATATTTTTTCATATTGTGCTGTTCCTATCTTATTGCCTTGCCAAACTCCCTCCTCCTGAATCTGACTTGATCCTGTTGGCTTTGTTTCCCACGGGACATGAAGCATTTACTTTGAAAAAAAGTGGAGTATGCACAAGTTACCTGGCTTCAGAACTGATGTCTGATGTACATCTGAAATGTCAAACCTGGACTCCTGCTTTGCCCTCAAACCTGCTCCACCTGCAGCCTTGTCTGGCTCAATTCATGACTTCTCCATCCTTCCTGTTGTTTACGTCAAAAATTTACGAGTTATTTTTTATTTTTCTCTTTCTCTTATGACATATGACATCTAATCAGTCAGGAAGCCTTGTTGGTACCATCTCCAACATATATTCAGAATCTGATCGCAGACCACTTACTCCTTCTACTTCTGCATCCCTGGTCCCAGCCATCATCACCTGGATTACTGTAATAACCTTTTACTCCCAGCATTTTATTATGAAAATTATAAAATATACAACAAAGTTGAAAGAATTTTACACAAATAGCTGTATTCTCAACACCTAGATTCCACCCTTAACATTTTACCATGCTTGCTTTCTCATTTATTACCCATCTGTCTATCCCTCTGTCCATCCATTCTGTGATAGCCTTTTAACTAGTCTCCCTGCTTCATTCCTTGTCCCATGTGTTGTTCCCACATATCAGTCCAAATGATAATTTTGAAACATAAGTCAAATTATATCTCTTCTCTGCTCAAAACTCTGCTATGGCTGCCCATTTCACTATTACTAACTCTGTAGAATTTGTAATCCTCAAAAGGAAAATTGCCTTGGTAATTTTCAGATTCCTGTGGAATTGTGAATTCATACTGAGTTTCTGTGTAGTATTACCATTGTATCACTGAGGATGGAATTGACTTTTGTCTCTTGGAGGAAATAGAACAAATGGTAGTGCTTGCTTGTTCTGAGGGCTACGATTAAAACCTTTAAGCATTCATTCCTGCCAAGGTAGTTGTCTTTCATTCTGCTTTCCATTTCAGCATATGGTGGGTGTGAATGTTTATAAACAAGACTAAGCCTGATTTTACAAGGGCTTTCCAAAATTAATTCTGTCCAATAGAATATGACTTTTTGCTTTGCTATTGTTAAAAATCCAATGGTTAAAGAAAAAGCTAGTGAAATGTGTTAGCAGCATGCAGAACAAAACTTTAAAATATATCTCTTGTTATATAGTGCATTGTCATGTGAAGGTGTAAAATGGAAGAAATGTTGATTCTGTTTGTAACTGATATGGTGAAGCCTTTTATAAGTTTTAAAATAGAGTTCACCTTATGGTGTTGTTTCTAAAAAAATTCAATGATCAGTTTCATTTTTATTTTTCTTTCCTTTCCTATGTTTGCTGGTTCCTCAGGGTTCCTCTTTTGTGTTTGTTTTGATCTCTTCCTTTCATTCTTGGAGGCTCTCCTTAAGTGTCTCGTAATCTTTGGCCGTACAATCATATTCAAGAGTGAGGAACGAAAAAGCCAATCAGTGGAATTTCACAGCTGGGTGATTTGGCATGGAACTGACTTTTCTATTGAGGAATCCCAAATATCAATCTCTAGAGGTCTTTTCTAGGGGCTTTACTTTCTCCAGAAAAGCATCCTCTGAAATCCCACTTGTGGATGGAGCAAGGGATCGGGGCATGCGTCTGGCTCCAGTGCTTGTGGAGAAGGTGGGGTTGGTGAGGGCTAGGGGTCCCCCTGTTGAGGTGTATACTTGTCTAAAGTCTTGCTGTTGGTCCTGATCTTCAGCACACTCAGACATCTGTCTCATCCTCAACTTCTGTAGTATCTCATGCCACCAATCCCAGACCTCTCTGGGATTCTTTAAAGATAGGGGTGGAGAAGCTAGAGTTAATAAGAAAGCCAGGAATCTTTGGTATCAATTTAGGAACAAAGTAATGGGGTCACGGGCAGAAGTGATGGCAAAAGGAATGAAGAGATATATATGGGGAAAAGCCCTCAAACCATTGCCAGTACTTGTAACTTAAAGATCTCTCTAGGTTTTTTTGGAGACTGGTGACATGTAGTAATGAAGGCAGGGAACTTTTGCTGGGGGTATTATGAGCTTTAAAAATTGGAGTGTGGGTGCAAGGGCAGAATTTCTCGGCTAAAATGAGCTGATGAAAATTAAAAGTAATTACTTCCAGGCTTCCCTGGTGGCGCAGTGGTTGAGAGTCCGCCTGCCAATGCAGGGGACACGGGTTCGTGCCCCAGTCCGGGAAGATCCCACGTGCCGTGGAGCGGCTGGGCCCGTGAGCCATGGCCGCTGAGCCTGCGCGTCCGGAGCCTGTGCTCCGCAATGGGAGAGGCCACAACAGTGAGAGGCCCGCGAACCGCAAAAAAAAAAAAAAAAAAAAAGTAATTACTTCCTGAGTACATGTTTTCTAGATTTGTGCTGATTTATTAACACATCCAGTTTTGTGGCTTTGGAAGTTTTTATCCTTAAGTCTTTATACTCTACGTTTTAATATTGTGATTAGCTTTTAATTTTTACTGCTGATTAAGAAATGGGATAATCCTGATGAATTCACTTCACCGATTATAGTAAATACAATTTATATACTGTAGTACATCTACTGTAGTAAGCACAGCAATAAATGTTAGTTGCTACTGTAGTTTTTAGTTTCATGTGCTTCACTGAAATCCTTATAAGATATGTATCCCTTTCTATAGCTGTGGACCCTGCAGTTCAGAGCATTTGGGACTTGGTCAAGGCCAACAGAAAGCTCTTTTAGGGAAGTGGTTACATTTACTTAAAATGCTGTTATCATGGTTAAAGTGGGTGGTTTAGCAGTACAGTTGGGATTGGCTGGGGAGTGACACTGCTTTGTTGTGAGGTAGCAAGTGCAGCAATATCATATCCAGAGAATTGCTACGTGTTTGTGTTCCAAAAGTGTGGTGAATAGTTAGGATTGATTGTTCTGGCATTTTGTGGTGATTATTAGAAAAATAAATTGCCTAAAAGGAGATAGAAGGGTGGATCTTAAAAATCAATGGATCTGGGAATTTACACCAATTGCTTCTGGTCAAGGGATGATGAAACATAAGTAATAACAGAGTTAGGAAAAGTTAATGGGAAACAGATGGAGAAGCTTATTATGGCAAGTGTGTCACCAGCTTTCTTCTGTGAGCTTGGAGGCAGATCAGAGTTAACAACTTGTCAGTGCGATGACAAGCTCTATAACTTAACAGGCAAAAGGGAGAGCCTTTAGAATTCCTAGCTCGACCGTAAATAACCTGGTACAGCTGAAGGACAGAAGAAAGAACAGGGAATTTACTCCAGGGAAAATGGTAATATTTAAACCAGTCTGTTAAAGAACTACCTAAATGTGTTTAGCATGTCCTGCTATGGTACATACACCTTCCGATCAAATTTTGAAGGTGACATAGAAGTCCCCTTCTCCCCATTGACAGTGCTTTTTTCAGTGCTGTTAGAACAGCAGGGCTCATTAACAAACTATCTACTAATGAGAAAGTGAGACCTCTTGAGCTACCGAAAAGGCTTTAGGAGTCCTTTCTAGAAATTTCTGACAAACCCAGAGAAGTTTTCTAATATTTTATTTGTGTCAAGAGAGTATTTTTCTCATTATACAGCTATAGATATACAGTTTCCATAGCATATAGATTGGAGAGCTGATCCTGAACTAAATACCTTATTCCCCATTTGTTGTCATTTCACCAAAATAAAAGCAAAAATGTTTTTCTTATTGCAGCAGAAATAGGCTGCTATTCATATTCAAATTCATCATTTGAAACTTTAAAAATGAATATAAGCAAAAGGAAGAAAATAAAAATCACTAATAATTCCACTCATTAGAAATGATCTCTATTCAAATTTCACTTTTGAGTTGTAAAAATTCTAATCATAATAATCCAAAGTATATGCCAAGATTTCTTTTAAAAGGGAAATACTCTAGTGTTTTGAGGTTTTAGAGAAACCAGACGCATATTAAGATGTATTGCATTAGCAAACCACAGTTGTATCAAAATAGCTTATGCCATTTATAAAAGCATGTGTATTAATTTACATGGATTTTAAAAACACAGTTCCACATGATTCTACTTGCTCTTCGAATCTTTAATGCCACTACATTAATTCTTTACCTAATCTTTCGTACGTGTCTGAAGATGATCTATTATTTTCATTCTGAACCCTGATGTTACATAATTGTATGTAACTTTTATTTGAAAAGGAAAAGTAAGGTGATGAGGACCGCCTGGGAAGAAGGGCTTGTCTGTGCTGTGATTCCACCTGGGCAGGCAGCCCTCATGCTCCCCACAGGGGAGTCGGAAGGCAAATGATAGGATGGCCCTCAGGATTTTGGTTGATAGACCCTTGTGACTGACTCACTGAGCCCCTGGCCAAGCTTCATTCCTCTTTCTGCCTTCCTTGCTCATATTCTTTCTAGCTTCTCAGTTAAGATCCTGAGAAGTCTCTCAAAGCTTGTCTTTTCTACTGTGTTCCAGTTTTTCATGGGCCCTGTTTAGCAAGTAAATTCCTCTCTGGAGATGTCAGCTGTTTCTCACCAAAAACAATTATGTTGGAAATGTCATCATACGTTGTCTTCAGTCAGATCCTCATGACCTCTGTAGCGTGTTTTGATAAATAACTGTACTAAGACAGTATTGGGATCAATAATCCAACACTTGCAATTGATTCAGTCTTCATAGCTTGGTTTTACTTTTTGTTTTAGTTTTTTGACTGCACCACACAGCTTGCAGGATCTTAGTTCCCAGACCACAGATCAAACCTGGGCCCTTGGCAGTGAAAGCCCAGAGTCTTAAGTGCTAGACCACCAGGGAATTCCCTGGTTTTACTTTTGATTTACATTTTTTAGAAGCTCTAGGAAATTCTTCAGTAAATAAAAAAATATATTTTACTGACTTCTTTGTTAATAAATTTTCACTGTTAAAAACAGAAACCTCTGAGACACATAAGTTATTTTAAGGTCTAGACTTTTTTTTTTTTTTTTTTTTTTTACAAATACTACTTTTTTTCCTACAACTTTAATATAGAATATAGTGGATTCCAGTCTAGTCCAGGAACATTTCTTGATTCTCTGGTTATCAAATTGTTGCATATTATTCTGTTTTTATTTTAAGTTCTTTCCCCTACATTTGATAACTTATATTTATTTAATATTGAATGGCAATGAGTGGCCCTCAGAGACATTCTTATTAAATTCAAGGTATTACCCAAATAATGCTTACAGGACTATTTGGAGGGAGATGCTGTTTTATATTAAGTACACTCCTCTAATCACATCTATCTTCAGATTCAAGCGATAGGACATGCCTTCTCCTGTGCTTCCATAACACCTTCTACATATGTTTCTTAGAAGATTTCACTCAATATGTGTTTATCTGTCATTCTCAGAAGATTGAATTCCTTGAGAGCAGCATATAGCATATATAAATGCTTGCTGAGTAAATGAGTAAAAGAAGGAATTAATAAAATCTGGCTAAGTTTTAGCTAGCTCTAGCTGGCTCTATGAGGTACCAACCTGTATTGGCTAAGAGCATGGACTCTTTTTTTTTTTTGCGTTACGCGGGCCTCTCACTGTTGTGGCCTCTCCCGTTGTGGAGCACAGGCTCTGGACGTGCAGGCTCAGCAGCCATGGCTCACAGGCCTAGCCACTCCATGGCATGTGGGATCCTCCCGGACCGGGGCACGAACCCGTGTCCCCTGCATCGGCAGGCGGACTCTCAACCACTGTGCCACCAGGGAAGCCCAGAGCATGGACTCTTGAAACCGAAACCACCTGGGTTCAAATCTTAGTTCCATCATTTATTAGCTTTGTGTCCTTAGACAACGGTATATGACATTTGTGCATCTCAGTTTAGTCTTCAAATATGGGATAATTACGATACCTAACGCATGCTTAGAACAGTACCTATATATAGTAAGTGCTATATAAGTGTTTGCTACTATCATTATTATCCTTTTATTTAATAGCCCTGGCATGGAATAGTGGGTGCCATTAGGAAATTAATTCTGGAATTCAGTTTTTCTCCCTGTCATCATGAAGAAGTGCTTTGCCTTCACTTTGGGTTCAGGAACTCTCAGCATGGGAATGGGTAGTGGAGGTCTTTAGTACACCAACAACGGAGGACATTTGTACCTTTATCAATCAACAGGCTGCACAGGCTCATTGAACGATCAAGAAGCTTTTTATTTTGATTAGAATTGTATCAACTCTGTATAGGAACAATGTTACCTCAGGCAGGCTCTGTTTCATCTTACTTCAGAGGATAAAACTAATTATTAATTGATAAACATATTAATTAATAAACATAGTTTATTTGGTAGGTAAAATCTTTAACAACGGTGATCCATGGGAGAGATGATAAAGAAGTTTTGGATGATAAACAGAGTGGGAAGACAGGATTGAAAGATTTTCGAAGTCTGGCTCTAGCATTAGATGTTTAATGATTTTTGTTCTTTGCATTTTTTTTAAGTGGTCTATTGGATATGACTGATTGTATCTAGCTCTTGGCCTCAGGTTTATTTATTTTTTTGTCTCTCCCCCCGCCAACATTTTATTATGAAGAATTTCTAATATACAGCAAAGTTAAAGGATTTAACAGTGAACACACATATTCAACACACAGATTCTGCCATTATCGTTTTGCTATACTTTGTTGATCACGTGTCTGTACACTTATCCATTCTTCTATCCATCCCCTGATACATTTTATGTTTTTATGTACTTGGTTAAGTTTATTTTGCTAAGGAAGTCATCATCTGTATGGGAGAAGTCAATGATTTATTCTCAGCCCCCAGAATACAAATAGTGGCATACACATACACGAAGCAGTACTTTTAAAGAGTTGCTCAGTAAGAATTACTCTTACTGGAAGGATTCCTTAAAAGTCAGAGTGGGGGTAGAGAAAGAAATGTGTACGTGGAAAAATAAGGGCTTAGGAAAATAATTCAATATCTTAGATAACCCATGAAAACATTCTTTTTGATATAGTTTTTTTAGTTTCACTTTGCAAACTATGCAGACCCAGTTCTTATTGTTTCCAGTAAATGGCAACAATCATGGAGCAGAAAAGGAACTAAGTTAAATGAAAAGCTTTAAAGAAAATCCTTGTATGTTGAGGCTAATAATATAATACACACAAAACCTAAGATATCAGTTCGTGTCAGCTTTACATCCTCTGGACAAATTATAAAATATAATTGTGTAGCTTTCCTTTTCACCGCTAGTATAGAATCTGCAATGCTAGCTCTTGTGGAGTTCTGCCTGCAAACTCTAAAGGGACTGAATAGGTCATAGGGCAAAATTTTGATTATGATTCAAAAAAGAAGGCGTAGTCACTTTGTTCCATGTGAACTAAGCAACACTTTCTAGAAAGCTGTGATTCTTTTGGAGGGCAGTTTCTGGTTGCTGTTGTTTCCTGGCAATGCATGTTTACTGGAAATGCAGGGCTGCAGAGTTACTAATGAGCATTTATCCCTTCTATTTTTAGTTCACTTCTTTAACTGAGATGGACATGGTATAATCTCCATTGAGTCAAAGGATGGCATCTAGTCCTGTGCTTCCCACCGAAGACGAACAGGTTTCCTTGGGCATCGATGATCTCCATTTTTCATTGCAAGGTATTAAGATTGGGTGTGGTAACTGTGAGAACCTAACTCTCATCTATTCACAAATTGTATTGCTTTCTGTCTCTCTTATGGTAAAATATATACATGTATCTTTATTTTTCCAATTGTAGAATCTTTCAGTATACTTCAGTATCTTTACTGCTATCTCAGCTACTTAGGAAAGTAAGGAATACCTGGAAGGAACTTGGTATCTCGGTTTCTCAATCTGAGTGCATGTGTTTTATTTGCAATGAAAATTAAATAGTTAACCATAGTTTGCTTGGCATTGTTTGCACTTATTTTACATCTTTTTGAATGTACATCCTTATTTTGCCCTAATAAAAAGGAATAGTAGTAGTATTAAAAGTGAGTGAACTTTCAGTCCCATGAATTATGTGTGCCTTTATGCAAATAAGTACTGTCTGTATTTTTTTTAATGTTTCTTGGCAATATTTGTTATGTACTTTGAAAATTCCTTAGCCACTAGACTTTACACCTCTGTTGCATATCTTGGAGCTGAGTAAAGTCAGCTAGTGTAGAATAAATAAGGGTATGGCAAGTCTTTGAAAATATTTATGTCACTGTGTATTTTAAAGTCGTTGAAAGATTATTGACAGCATTATGTAACATTCTTAGAATGTTATTTAGAAGCCATAGCTTTTGAGTCACTATTTTTTTTTATCTTTAATTTATTATTAAATTAAATAGAAGAATTGAAGTATAATAGACATATAACATTATATTAGTTTCAGGTGTACAATATAACAATTCAGTATTTGTGTAGGTTGTGAAGTGATCATCACAATAAGTCTAATTAACATCTGTCACCATACATAGTTACAGAATTTCTTTTTCTTGTGATGAGGACTTTTAAGATCTACTCTCTTAGCAAGTTTCAAACATGCAGCACAACATTATTAACTATAGTCACCATGCTGTGCATTATATTTATTTGTGTCATGTATGATAAAGATCCCCGAAAGACTTTCTTTCTGATATCTCTTTTTAATTAAACATGGTTTTGAATGATTAACTTCTTGACCTTGGGGTCAATGGCTTTTAAAAATAAATATCATGTAATTTGTATAGACTCAAGAAACATATTTTGAGGGATAGTACTTGAGGTAAGAATTTAAAAAATTCTCAGTAAGTGCATTTTTATGGTGTTATATACTTGTCATAAGTAGTTTGAATCAAATTTTCATTTATCGGAAAAAACCCAATGTTCTTATTTTTCTCTCAAGTTTTGGTTGAATATGAGTAGTAATTCATGTGCCCTAAAGTGTATCAGGAAGATAGTGCATCAATAAATGGTCGGTAAATCTAATTTCTTCCTTCCTTCCTTCCTTCCTTCCTTCCTTCCTTCCTTCCTTTCTTTTTCTTTCTTTCTTCCTTTCTTCCTCCTTTCCTTTCCTTCCCTTTCCTTCCCTTCCCTTCCTTTCTCTCTTTATCTCTCTCCCTCCCTCCCTTCCTTTTTTCCTGAATCAATTGATCCTGATAAGTATATTTATTTGATTTTTTTCTTCCAGTTTTATTGAGATATTATTGGCATACAGCACTGTATAAGTTTCAGGTGTACAGCATAATGACTTGACTTACATACATCATGAACTGGTAATCACAATAAGTGCAGTGAACATCCATCATCTCAAATAGATACAAAATTAAAGAAACAAAAAAATTTTTTTCCATATGATGAGAACCCTTAGGATTTACTCTTGACAACTTTCATATATAAAATAGAACAGTGTTAATTATATTTATCATGCGTACATTACACCCCTAGTACTTATTTATCTTGTAACAGACTGTAACTAGACTTATTATGGTGATCCTTTTGAAATGTATAGAAATATATAAACACTGTGTTATGTAACAGGAACTAATATAGTGTTGTAGGTCAATAATACTTCAAAAACAACCAACCAACCCAACATAGAAACTCACAGAAAAAGATCAGATTTGTGGTTACCAGAGGCAGTGGTGGTGGTGGAGTTGGCTGAAAGCAGTCAAAAAGTGCAAACTTCCAGGTAAATCTAATTTCTCATGCTGGCTCTGCCACTTACCAGTTCTTTGAACTTGGATAAGAGACTTTATCTTTTTTGCCTCAGTTTCCTCATATTTAGAATGTGGGTGATGATGCCTATATTGCACCTGTGCTTTGAAGATGAACCATAATGCATGCAAAGGGCTTAGCACCATGCTTGCCTGACATAGAGGAGGAACATAGAGTAGGAGCTCAGTAAATGCATCATAATTTCTTTGTAGATATTACAGTTAAAATCTTTGTCCCAAAGGATTTCTTGTCCAGGAGCACACAGCTAGAGTAGAAGTTGCATGGTGGGTAGGAAAAAATGGTAAACCAGATGTCTGGTTTTCAGTTTTGACATTTCTGTTCAATGGCTTCCCATCACACATGGGATAAAGCCTAGACTTCTTGGTGTGGCTCACAGGCACTTCCTGTCTGCTGCTCACCTTTCTCTCTGCCCTCATCTCCCACAAGCACCCTGTGCTCCAGCCCCATGGCTCCTTGAGGGGCCATGCTGCCCTGCTTGTGTGCTTTTGTTCGGGTGGTTCCCCGTGCAGCTCTCCTGTCTCCTCTTTCCACTGGAAGAGTCCAGCTCATCTAGGCCTCCTCTATCTCTGTTCATTCCAAACTTAGCCAGACTCGGCCCTCTCCATGAGCCCCACTCTTTCTTTGGCTGAGATTCACACTGTGTCCTCTGTTCTCCCATAGTACCTATTTTAGCACTTATAATAATAGTATAGGTGTTATATTTAAAGATGTTTTCTTCCCCACTGTAGAGTTTTATGTAGCATGCTCTAGCTTACACAGCACCCTTACGTACATTACCTCATTTGATCCTTACAACCACACTGTAAGGTAGATATTTTTATCTTCAAGATACAGAGAAGGAAGCTGTGGCTCACAAAGATGGAATTACTCCCCCAGAGTCACACAGTTAGTGAGCAGCAGAGCTCAGTTTTGACCTGGAGGATAGTTTTCTTTCCACTGCACCACAGCCACTCCGACATAGTTCAAAGAACAATTTGAAAGAGGGAATTTCCCGAACAACTTTCTCTGGAAAGTGCAAATAAATCTTAGCCTTACCCTAGTTAATCCATAGCAAACTTTTATATTTTTAATTTTTATAGCAATCTTTCACATCCTGAATATGGATGGGCATTTTCAAGTAACATTAATCTCAGGTTCACAAGTAGCTCAAAATAATTAGCAAGTTACTGATAAATGAGTGTTTTCTTATAGCATGTTTTGAATTATACTAGGTTATACAATCTGCTCTACAGTAGGAGATGAGTATGGGCTGCTTGGCAATGGAAATGTGATATACATGTGCTGCCGGTGTGAATGATTTTTCCTTCATGGTCTCTTTAGAGGAATATGCTGCTGGATGCATTGCTCTATAGGGGGAGAGGTGGAAAACCAATACTATACTATAGTCAGCTTTACACTGGGCAAGGGCTGCTCACATTAGCCAAATACTCTCAACTGAGGAGTTCCCATGACTGTAGAATGAAGGCTTAACCATGAAATGAATGGATTTCCCAAAGTTAAGTTCTGTATTGTTATCACCAGATTTGTAATGATTCTTTCGGCCTGAGTTGCTGAAAGAAAGAAAGAAAGAAAGGAGGGAGGGAGGAAGGAAGGAAAGAAAGAAGGAACTTGTATGTATTTCTGAAGGTAACTTTGGTTTCATTGCACGGCTATTAGCTACGTAGACAAAAACATTGATAGACAATATTATGAACATTAGCAACTACTGAACTGCAGGCTGTTGGCAATAGTCTTAAAATCATTTGGCTTTGTACACCATGTAAGCAGACTTGTATTTCACAGAATTCACATGTGCTTAGTGATCCTTGGAGTAATATAAGTAAAGAGATTTTATGTCATATGAAAGGCTCAGGATGACCGCTCATAAGAAAGGTTTTTTCTCCTCATTTCAGAACCTTTTTTTAAAAGGAAGAAAGAGGCCTATTTAACTAATAATGCCTACTTTATTTTAGCCAAAAACTTATATAAGGTGAGGCAATTATGGCCATACCTTGACTGAGAATAATACGCTTAAGAAAAGATTAAAATGTCTGCATTGAAATGTGGTGAATCATTGTTGATATGCTATGAAAACAGGTATATTATGTGTGCAAGGCCAACAAGGCATCAGACCTAAGGAATCAGGCAGTGCTTTGCTGAAATTCATAGAGCAGGACAATAAACATCATTTATTGTTCATCATTTGTGTGATCTTTGAGAAAATGTCTTTATGAAGGGATTTGGCTCCGGACGCGCAGGCTCAGTGGCCATGGCTCACGGGCCCAGCCGCTCTGCGGCATGTGGGATCTTCCCGGACGGGGCACAAACCCGTGTCCCCTGCATTGTCAGGCGGACTCTCAACCACTGTGCCACCAGGGAAGCCCATATGAAGGGATTTTTAAAGGCACTTTTTGTAGAAAGATATTTGTGATCTCTTAGTCTAGTGAGGATAGTAATATTGAAATGGTTGGATTTTAGGGAGGAAAAAGAAATGACATTTGTGAATTTGAACAATTTGAGCAGGTTAATATAAAAACTGGAATTTATTTTAGTTTAGTGCATTTTGTACTACCATGGATGGTCCACATTTTAAATAGATTATAGATATGAAAGTTTAAGCTGTTAAAATGATAAATAAATGGTTGCTTTTAAAAATTATTTGCTTTACTGAGGTTTCCATTATAGAATTTCTTTACATCTTTCCATTGGATTTCTTACCTGGCAAAATAATAGATGCTTCCTTCCCTTTTATCCTAAGAGAATAGTAAGTACATATTTTGTCTGAAATAACATCTCTGCTAAGCTCTTCAGGTGGGAAAGGTATGTTCAGAGAACATTTCTTTGTGGTATCGGGCAGATACGATTATGGAAGCAGTAAAGGGTAAAGCTGGATAATACCACAGAGTTTTCAAGTTGGAAGGGACTTTCTTTGCCATTCCATTTAATTTGAGACCAAAGGAGGAATCCCTTCAGTAGGATTTCTGAGATGAAGATCCTTGAGGGAGTTGAATTCAAGCCCAAGAAGTTTGGGGATTTTGCTTTTAGGCAGCAGGTAGCTATTGGGTCTTGGGAATGAGAGGACAGGGTCCATGGTCAGAGTTGTGCCTTAGGAGATTAGTCTGGGTTTGAGGTATAGGAAGACTTGAAAGGGGTGAGAAAGTGAATTGGAGAAACTGATTAGAAAGCTTTGCAAATATCTGCGTATTGGGTAATGTTGGCATGGATTCGAGTTATAGCAGTGAGTAGGAAAGTATGGGACCGATAAGAAACCATTAAGGTGGAAGACTCATTAGGACTCTGCAGTTATTGACTATGCAAAATAAGGTGGAGAAGCTCCAAAGTTAGAAGCTGAGCTGCTTGAGATAATAGTGGTAGCAACTATAATGTCCAAAGTATTAACTTCCTTTTTTAAAAAAATAAATTTATTTATTTTATTTTTTTTTAATTTTTGGCTGTGTTGTGTCCGTTGCTGCGCACTGGCTTTCTCTAGTTGCGGGGAGCAGGGGTTACTCTTGGTTGCAGTGCGTGGACTTCTCATTGCGGTGGCTTCTCTTGTTGTGGAGCACGGGCTCTAGGTGCGTGGGCTTCAATTGTTGTGGCGTGCGGGCTCAGTAGTTGTGGCTCGTGGGCTCTAGAGCGCAGGCTCAGTAGTTGTGGCACATGGGCTCAGCTGCTCCACGGCATGTGGGATCTTCCCGGACCAGGGCCCGAACCCGCGTCCCCCGCATTGGCAGGCGAACTCCCAACCACTGCACCACCAGGGAAGCCCCTTAACTTCCTTTTTATTTAGTGTCTTTTCACCAAGTATTTTAATAGCATCAAATAATAAGACCATTAAATACTATTTTATATCAATATGCTTAAAATAAATTGTTGTAGATAAAAAATCCTGTTTTCAAAGAAACTGTTGAGAACTTCCTATGTCATGGAAAGCTTAATAGCACGACACAGGTAGAGGGCCCATTTGAAAGTCAAATTAATAATGAGTGAAATTGATACCTGGAATTGACATGATATTTTAAATCAACTATAGTTCAATTAAAAACAATGAGTGGGGCTTCCCTGCTTGCACAGTGGTTGAGAGTCCGCCTGCCGATGCAGGGGACACGGGTTCGTGCCCGGTCCGGGAAGATCCCACATGCCGCGGAGCGGCTGGGCCCGTGAGCCATGGCTGCTGAGCCTGCGCGTCCGGACCCTGTGCTCCGCAACGGGAGAGGCCACAACAGTGAGAGGCCCGCGTACTGAAAAAAAAAATCCAAAAAACAATGAGTGAAATTGACTGACTAGGCTGACTCATCTTGTGATATTTTAAGTGGTAGCTATGGCAATTTTGGACACTTTATACATTTCAGATTTAAGTTTTTTTTTTTTTTTTTGATGTGCACCATTTTTAAAGTCTGTATTGAATTTGTTAGAATATTGCTTCTGTTTTATGTTTTGGTTTTTTGGCTGTGAGGCATATGGGATCTTAGCTCCCCGACCAGGAATTGAACCTGTACACCCTGCCTTGGAAGGTGAAGTCTTAACCACTGGACTGCCAGGGAAGTCCCGATTTAAGTTGTTTCATAATTTTATGTACCAGGAGCACATTATTTTGTTTTCAAAAATGAGGTAGGCCAATGGTAGCTCATTAGAGCAACAGCATCCGAATAGAGAATGTTATCATCAATTAGACAAAGGACTAGGAAGGAGTGTGTATTCTGTTACCTTTGCCACCACACGTGGAATTAACTTTCATGCGGTCCTGCCAAAATGCTGGTGAACGGTTAACCGTCTGCACGAACCTGTATAAAACCATGTCCAGCCAAGTTACGGTGTTGTTTCAAACAATGCTCATATGTTTTATTTAGTGCTGTTATCTTCTAGATGACATATTTTAAAAGGTTAAAAAGCCCTTTATGCCTTCTGGGTAGACATTGCTTGGTAGGGCTGAGCAGTGAAATGTGAGTCTCTGTAGTTAGGTTATTACTCCATTTAAATTTATTCATGATTTACTGAGTATCCATCTGAAGGGAGGCTTTCAATGTATGTATTCCTTTTAATAACATTAGAAAATGTTTGTGTTCGTTGGGTTAGATTACAAGAATAATTATGTGATGTAATGTTGAATTTTATTCACTTGTTCAGTAAATACTGGATGGCAACCATAGATAGGGTGTTAAGGATGCAAAGATGAATAGATTGAGCACCTGCAAGAGGCGTGTAGTCCAGCTGTGCTTTTGCCTGTTGACATCATGTGAAAGTGACATCAACAAGTAAGACAAATAAGAACTTCCCAGGAGTTTGTTTTCCTGCTGAACCCTCTGTCATTATTCCTTATCCTGGAGTTTCCTTTCATCTTTGGACATCTCTTGCTCTAATAAGCCATCTGAGTTCCTCTAAGTATGTTAGGTGCCCTGCATAGGAAATCTTGTATCTTTATTGCCAGTGAAATTTCTGACGTGTTTTAGGCTTTCAATAAAAAACCCTGTAATGAAAAACTGAGTGGCCATTCCACTATAAAGATATATATTAGGAGTTTGGGATTAACATAGACACACTAGTATATATAAAATAAATAATCAACAGGAACCTACCGTGAAGCACAGGGAGCTCAATCTTCTGTAATAACCTATATGAGAAAAGAAGCTGAAAAAGATGGATATGTGTGTATGTATAACTGAATCACTTTGCTGTACACCTGAAACTAACACAATATTGTAAATTAACTATATTCCAATATAAAGTAAAAATTAAATTTAAATTAAAAAAAAGAAAAAAATATATAAAGTATCCTGAATTAGAAAAATTGTTCAGTGTTCAGGGAAATCAGACAGGATGGAAACAAAGATTTCTTTAGACACGAGGCAGTGAGGTATATATATGGTGTTTAGGGGCTCAGTAGTGTTTTAGTATCATGTTTCTGAGAGAAATTCTGTTCTACCTTATGACAGTGAGTGAATGAAACTGTGAAGACTGAGAAAGAGGAGTGGATTTAATAAAATGCTTCTGGGTAGGATTTCTGCCCTTTTGCACCTAGGTCCCCAATGTGGGATTTTGATGGAAATGATGAATGAAGAGTAAGAAATATGCAGACAGTATTTTTGCTTCTTTAACCAAGGCAGACTGCTTTGTTATTATGAATAAAAGCAATATCTCTGGGTTTCTTTGTTTTTTTGCCAATTAGGTGATTATTACACCCGGAGAAAATAATCAAGTTATAGTCCTTCACCAGCTATCAGTGCTGTACTGTCCCAACAAAAAAGCTTCCAGAAAGTTCCTGATATCATAATAGCTGATACTGTCTTCTGCTGTGTTGTTTTGGAGGATTAGTTGCCTTCATATTGTAAAGCTTCATAATCTTAAAAATATTCCAATTAAATGAAAAACAAAATAGCTCTGGAAGCAGTGAATGATGTTTTTCAGGGAAAGGTTTTTTCTTTTTCTTTTTTTTTTTTTTTCTTTTTAGGTTGTATATATACGGTTTCGTCTTCTGGGAACTTTGGTTCTGTTTTTGCCAGGAGTTTGGGGATAAGCTTACTTTATTCTGGGTCAGTTACATTTTGAAAAGTAGGGCAAGATAAATCCAGGGTCATTTAGAGTCCTGTTAAAGTAGGTTAACAAAGATCTCATTCATTCCTTATAGAAATCAGAATCCTTTTTAATTAGCCCCATGGGCGATACAAGATTTTCTGAGCATTTGTTGTGTATGCATGTGTGTGGGGAGGGGGTGTAATTATTCAGAGCTTGAAGTAGTATATTAGGAAAAATAAAACTCAAAATAATTTCCCTTTGGAAATGGGAAAATTTGAAGTAAATATAAGAGATTAATTTATAACCATCTGGTGGGTTTAGTGTGTGATTTTATACTCTAAAAATCAGAGGTCATTCTACATGTGCCTCTTCAAGAGATTACTTCCCTCATCTGGTTTCAGCATTGGTGATTATAATTTCTCCAAATGGCTCCATTTTTCTAAAACGTTCAGCAGGGAAATTTGGTAAAAGGTAACTGTATTTGTTGTTCTCAATATGTATGAGAGCTGAAGTTTACTAATAACCACCGGGTATTTTTAGAGTCATTTAAAAATGATAGATAAAAAGCTGTGAATGATTTATTAGAGAAATGGAATGTTTGACATTATCATGTGTGTATATCTTAGATATATGTATATCTTAGAAAGATAATGTGTGTATCTTTGCAGGAGAGATATGAGATTCTGGGTGAATAATCTCTCCTGGTCATTGATGGTCTATGAGGCAACATGTGTTGAATGAGCACTGGAAGAAAGTGGGAGAAGAGCAGCCACACACACTTGCTCTCTGCCTCTGGGGTGGAGCAGCATGCACGGGTCACGCCTTTGTCTTTTCAGCCTTTACTACAAAGGGTACTACCAATTACACGGGTAGCGAAATGTTACAAGATCAAGGGCACCTGGCTCAAATACAGAACACCAACAGCCCTTCTCAAATTTGAGTAACATGTAGGATCTTTCCAAAACGTGGGCGTTGTTGGCCTCGTCTTCAGTTAAGAAGGATATTCAGAGTGCAGACTAGTTCTGCTGTATGTGTCTGTCTGCCTCAGTCTGGGTGTTTACTCAGCAGAACTTCCAGGGTGGTTTGATGTCTTCAAAACAAAATGTTTCAAAAGTACAGTTGAATTCACACTTAACCACTTTATCGCGTAATTACGGTTTTTATGAATACAGGTAAATCTGTTCATTGATATATTCATGCAGCATGTGAAACCCCACCTTGTATCAAGCACTATTTTTTTTTTTTTATCAAGCACTATTTTGGGTTGAGAGGTTATTGAGGTGAACAACTCCAGTAAGCTTCATGTGCCCCACGAGGCTTGCATTTCAGTTACAGAGACAAACAATAAATCATTAAGAAAAATAGCAAATATCAAAAACAGATTTATGCAAAAATGGATTTATGCTTGGGCATCTTCTTTAGATCAGGTGTCAGAGAAGGAAGAGGAGATACTTAAGGAGCAATTGAATAACACAAAGGAGCTGCTGTGCAAAGAGCTAGGGAGGAGCATTCCAGTATGAGACAATGGCTCAAGGAAGAACTCAACAAGAGAAACAAACATGGTGAATTCATGGAGCAAAGGGAGCCTGGTGTGGCTGGATTGTGGTGGATGAGGGGCAGGGTGATTGGAGAGCAAGGCAGAGCTGGGTTAGGCAGGGATTCATCAGCTCTAAGCTAAGGTGTGTGGATGGGAAACCTTTGGAAAGTTTTAATCAAGGGAGTAACATGATCTGATTTACATTTTCCACTCTGGCTGCTGGGTGGAGAAGGGATTATCTGGGAGCAGGAGGGGAAGCAGGAAAGCCAGTTAGGATACTTTTGTTGTAGCCCTGGTGAGATATCATAGTATTTTGGACCCAGGGTGGTAGCAATGGGATGAAGAACCACGGATTTCTTTTCAAAGGATGTTTGTGAACATTGGGATGATTGGGTGATTAATAAGAGAAATTAAGGATAATTTCTAAATTTTTGCCTTGAGCAATTGGTTATGGAATTTATTGTGATAAAGATTGGCAGATAGGTCTTCCCTGGTGGCGCAGTGGTTGAGAGTCCGCCTGCTGATGCAGGGGACATGGGTTCGTGCTCTGGTCCGGGAAGATCCCACATGCCGTGGAGCGGCTGGGCCCGTTAGTCATGGCCGCTGAGCCTGCGCATCCGGAGCCTGTGCTCTGCAACGGGAGAGGCCACAGCAGTGAGAGGCCCGAGTACCGCAAAAAAAAAAAAAAAAGATTGGCAGATAAACTAGTTTTGGGGGAAATCAAGCTTGTATTTTTGCCATGATAGATATGAGATGCTTATTTGATATCCAGATGGAGATGTCAAGTAGACAGTTGGATGTCAGGATTCAGAGTTCTAGAGAAAGGTATAGATTTGGCAGCCATCAGCATATGGCTGGTATACTTACATTTAAAGCCACGGACTGGATGAGATCACCTATGGAATAGGTAGCTAGAGCAGACCTTTTAGGTCTTGCAGGCCTTTTAGGTCAAACAGAAGAGGAGGAGCAAGCAAAGGACACTGAGAAGGAGTGGCCAAGGCCAAAGAAGGGGAAACCAGACAAGTGTGATGGCCTGGAAACCCCTAGATGAAGATATTTCAAGAAGGGTGTATGGTCAACTGTGTTAAGTAGAGAAATGGCCATTGGATTGGGTTCATAGAGTCAGCTGGTGGCTCTAATGCATTCGCCACACTCAGATAGTAGAGCTGGAGGCCTGACTGGAGGGGGTTGAGGAGAGAATGGGAGGTGAGGGAGTAGAGACAGTGACTTAACATTTCAAGAAATTTTGTTGATATCAGGTACTTGTTGAAGGGAAATGTAGGATTTTTTAAAGTAAGAGATACTACTCCATTAACTGTTATGCTTTTCCTAAGTTAGGTTCATTTATTGCTAGAGCCCCATTCATTTATTTGTTCATTCATTATTCAACAAGTGTTTTTAAATACCTATGGTGTATGACACTGTGCTGAACACAGGGGATGGCACATGGCATGTGCTGTCCTGAAACGTGTGTTCTGATTATAGGGATACAGACAATTATATCAACAGTAGAGTATGCTGTGTGCTGCAAAGAGGGCTGACATGGTGCTATAGAGGTACAGAGTAGGAATACCTCACCCAGACTTGGGAGTCAGGGAAAGCTGTCCAGAGGAAGCGATTTCTAAGCTTAGACCTAAAATGTGTTAATAGATGAGCAGGCGTTGAAGGTGGAAAGAGTGCTCCAGGCTGCGGTGACGGCATATAAAAGCCAGAAGATGAGGCTGAATGTGGCACATTCCAGGAAACGGATGTTTAGCGAGACTGAGGATTAGAGTTTGAAGGAGAGTGTGAAAAGATGAGGTCATGTGAATGTATAGGGGTTTGAAGTTTTTCTTAAGACCAAGGGGAAGCAACTGAAGGATTCTGAGTAGAAGCATATTCAGAACTAGTGATTTAGAAATCACCCAGGGGGCACTGTGGGGTGTGGTCTTATGGGACTGAGTGTGGAGACAGGAAGACCGGCTGAGAGATAATGGTGTCCTCATCTAGGAGGTGCCGGTATGGATGGAGAGAAATGGATATCCAGAGATATCTAATAGATATAATTTTCAGGGCTTTAAAATTTTTTAATTTTTGTTTTATTTTTAAAATTTTTATTGGAGTATAGTTGATTTACAATGTTGTGTTAGTTTCAGGTGTACAGCAAAGTGAATCAGTTATACGTATACATATATCCACTCTTTTTGTTTTTTAGATTCTTTTCCCAGGTAGGCCATTACAGAGTATTGAGTAGAGTTCCCTGTGCTATATAGTAGGTCCTTGTCGATTATTTTATATATAGTAGTGTGTATATGTCAATCCCAATCTCCCAATTTATTCCCCTTCCCATCCCCTGCTAACCATATGTTTGTTTTCTACATCCATGACTCTGCCTGTTTTGTAAATAAGTTCATTTGTACCCTTTTTTTTTAGATTCCACATATAAGCTATATCATATGAAATAATTTTTATTTTCAGCTTTATTGAGGTAATTATCAGGATGTTTTGATTGACTGGGTATGGGAAAGGGAGGGAGAGGGAAGTATCAAAGATGACTCAGGTTTATTCTTGGGCAAATGAGTGGATGATGGAACTGAAAAAAAATGCAGGAGAACAACTTTGGTAGGAGAGGGAGTTGATTGAGATGGTAACTCAGTTCTGGAAATGCTGAGTTTGAACTGTCCCTAGAATAACTAGGTGGAGATACCCGGAAGATAGTGGAATAAACATATGCACAGCTCAGGAGAAACAGACACCTGGGCTGAAGGTAAAGATTTGGAATTGATTAGTATATAAATGGTGATTGGTTCCCTGGGAGTAGATGAAGGTATCTAGAGAAAGAGAAGAAGGGCCTAGGCAGAACATTCCAGAGATAGAAAAAGCAAAACCAGCCCATAATAGGGCCTGGGAAGGGGTGTCCAGAGAAGTAGAAAGAAAACAAGGTGAGTGTGGTACTGTGGAATCCTAAGAAAGAGAATATTTCAAGAAGGAGAGAGTAGTAAACAGTATCAGAAGTTTCAAGGTATCCAAAAAGTACTGAGAAGTATCCATGAGGTTTAGCAATGAGTATATTATAAGTGGCCCTGCTCAGAATTAAGTGGAGAGGCTGGGGTGGAAGCCAGCTTTTCGTGGGTTGAGAAGTGAGTGGTAGGTGAGGAAGTGAAGACAGCCAGGGTAGACAATTCTTTCAAGAAGTTTGGGTTTGAAGGGGAGGACAGAGATAGGGTGGTAGCTGGAGGGGCCACAGATCTGGCATTTAAGCTGATTTTTAATTATAATGAAAAGAACATGGATTTTGGTATCAGACATGTCTGGATTTGAATTTCTCTCTCACCAGATGTGACAACTAGAGCACAGTATCCAGGGCACAGTAGACTTTCAATAAATGCTTATTGAATGAGTGACTAAAAACCCTTCATCTTCTGGGAGCTATAGTTTTCTCATTTACAAAATGCCTGCCTGACCACCTGACTAGAAGCTTTAATGAAATAGTGTCATTGTTCCTTACCCTCGAGTCCTACTTATTCCTGGACATGGCTTGTTTCAGCAAGCCTTCTGAGCCCCTCCACGCGTGTCTTAGGATACCCATAAGTTAGAATAGATTCACATTGCATTACATTATGTTAATATCTCAGTTTATTATTTCATTACTATTTTTGCCAGGCCCTTCCTGTTCCCTTGTTGTCTCAAGAATAAGTCACCCATGTAAACCAGTCTAATTACTTTAGCTAGGAGTTTCTGAGCGTGAGCTATGTGAACCCCCTCAGTCAGGATCTCTGGGAATTGGGGCACAGAACCCTGCACTTAAACCATGACTCGCTGGCATTCAAAAGTGTAGGAATCCTAGATTTGTAATCACGGCACGTATCTCCTTAGTGCAGTCTGGCTCTTTTGCACTCAGAAGTCAGAGGTGCTTGGACTGCTGCCCTGGTGGAAGGTGTTTAGGCTCACACCTTGATTTTCACAAGAAAAATGCTCACAGTGTTAATGTGGTTGGTGAAAGGCAGTAAGGAGTAAGAGATACGTGCTAAAAGAAATGTAGTCATTTCTTTGATTTATTCATTCCACAGATGTTTATTGAGCAACTCAGGTGAGTCAGAAGAGGGTAAGAAAGAAGAGAAAAAAATAGCACCCCAGATCCTAGGCATTTTATCTGTATTGTGGGCTCATTTTCATGTGCTAGAAATACAAGATTTGCTTTTACGCAGAGAGCCAGGAGCTATGTTCCATGGGGCTGGAAACAAAAGCCTCAGTGTGAAAATCTCAGGTGTTTGCATAAGGGTGTGGTTGCCTCATGTGGCTACAGGACCTTGCTGGATCCTACATGCTAAGGCCCTAAGCAGAAATTCTTTGCTGTGTGTCATAGATTTCCCCAACAAACTAAGTACTTAAATCTGTGGGTTCACTGGGGAAAAATAGCAACAAAGCCCCTCTCGCTCCTGCCCCAGCCAAATAACCATTCATTCAACAAATGCTTTCTGAATTCGAGCAACATGAAACACACTGTGTACAAGCTGCAGGCAAAGTGAGGCGCTAAATCGGACCTGGCCTCTGCTCTCCTAGAGCCCGTAGGCTAGTGAGGAGGCAGATAGTCATCAAGTTAGCTCACAGATGTTAGCTAATATTTTTTTAGGAACGGCTTTATAGAGATATAATTCAAGGTGTGATTCACGTACCATGCAACTCGCCCATTTAAAGTGTACAATTCAATCATTTTTAGTGTACTCACAGAATTGTGCAACCATTGCATTTAATTTTAGAACATTTTTATCACCGCCCGCCCCCCTCACCCCCCAAGAAACCCCATACCCTTTATTCCCATTTTATTCCAAAACCTTGTACTCCTCCCTGCATCAGGCCGAGGCCACCACTGATGTACTTTCTGTGTCTATAGACTGTCCTATTCTGGACATTTTGTACATGTGGAATCATATAATATGTGGTATTTTGTGATGCCTTCTTTCAGTTAGCATAATGATTTCAACATTCATCCCTGTTGTAGCTAATATTCATTTGTGTAGATCAAGCATAATCTTGCCAGGGATTGATAAACTTTTTTTGTAGAGGACCAGGTAGTAAATATTTTAGCTTTGAGGTCCATATGGTCTCTGTCACAACTACTCAATTTGCCATTTTAGCATGAACGTAGCTACAGACAATATGTGAACAAATGAGTGTGTCTGTGTTCCAAGAAGGCTGTATTTACAAAAATAAGTGGTGGGCTACATTTAGCCTTTGGGATTATCTGTTGTTGATCTCTGATTCTACATCAGTACAAGTACTCAATCCTCTTAGCAACTCTGTGAGGTAGGTACTGTTAATCCCCATCTTACAAATGAGAAGACTGAGGCACATAGCAAGTAGGTGGCAGATACGGGATCAAACTCAGGTAGTCTGGCTCTAGAGCCCATGCTCTTAACCTTGTCAATGATTATACGTTCAGGCCGATGCTAAGTAGTGGAGGAAGACAGATTGACTTAGGTTTCCTTCGGGATGCAACAATTGAGCTGAGCCCTAAGGGTAATTAGAAGTCAAGTAGGTGAAGAGGGCAGGGTGGTGCAAACAGCTGTGGCAGGAGGGGACATAGCTTGTAAAGGCCCTGAAGGAAGATGGAGTGGCTGGAGCCCTGGGCATGGAGGAGAGCTGTAAGTGCCGAGGCTGGAGAGATGCTCTGGGGTGGACCATGCAAGCCTCACAGGCTGTTTTGCTTTTGATCCTCAGAGCAGAGAGAAACCATCAAAGGGTGGAAAGGGTACTGTGGTCAGATGTACTGGCTGAAGTGGAGAACAGATTGAAGGGAGCAGAGCAGACCTGGTTGGCCATGGACATGGTCCAGGCCAGACCTGACGGTAGATCAGGCAAGAGGGCCGTCAGATGTAGAGAAGGAGGTGCATACCAGAGCCACGTGGAGGCAAATTTGCAGGATTTGGCAGTAGGCTGTACTTGGGGCTGATAAAGGATGGTGGTGTCAAGTCCATGAGATGAAAACACAGATGAGGGCGGGTTTGGGGAGAAGTAGGGAGGTAGAGTGTCATTTCAGTCCTGGAATGCTAAGTTTGACAGGCAAGTGCTGTTTTTTCCATAGTGACAACACAGATTCTCCTGGGAGGAAATACATGAATGAAAAGAATTTTGAAGTAGAGACGTGGTTGCACATTGAGTTTACGAGATGTGTTAGCTAGGACTTAGCTTCTAAACTCACTTTTCCGGTTCAATAAGTGAGATCTCAGTCCTGGTACTATTTATTTTTCTTTCTTACTTGCTTATTTGTTTGGCTTAAGAAAATGTGTTGTAAATTGTCCCCCTGCTTTCTCTGTTGGTTAATAGTCTCCCCTTTTGTAGTTCAGTAACAGGCCTTTTCCTGTTTATTCTTCAGATATTTTAGGCTTTTCTTGTTTTCATTGTGCCTGCCTGTGTGTTTTCATTCATTTATTTGTTTGTTATCATCTCCATGAGAAACAATAGAAGAGGTGGCCTTATTATTTTTAGTTCCCTTTCTATTGGATAACAGCTTGGGTAAGATTCTTTGGGATGGCTGTTGGAACACATGGCTAAAATGTGTTGTATTATTGTCTGAATTTAGTTATTCTTACCTTGTCTCACAGAGAGTTGAGTTGGCAGCATTGTTTCAGGGGAGAGCAGCAGGGTCTCATTCGTGCATGCCCTTTTGTTCAAGACATTTTCTTAGTAGAAGAAAGAAATTACCCAGGGGTTTTTGATTTTGAATTTTATTTGTTTTTCTTAGACAGCAGCTTCTTATTACTTATCTATTTTATACATATTAGTGTATATATGTCAATCCCAATCTCCCAATTCATCCCACCCACAGCTTCCCCCCACAGCTTTCCCCAATTGGTGTCCATACATTTGTTCTCTACATCTGTGCCTAGGGGTTTTTAAAACAAGGATTAGGATAAGACATAGGCCTAGTAACTGTTGCCAGTAAATTCTTCTCCTTGCAATAAGTCAGTTTGAACCTCAATCTTTTAATATTTACTAAGTTTTTCAGTCAGCAAAATGTATTGAGTACCTCTTCTCTACATGGCACTGGTCTAAGGGGAAGCAAAAACACAAAAGCATAAGGATTTAATATTAAGGTTGATACAAGGAGTAGGAGAGAAACCACATAGAGGTACATGACTGCAGTACATGAGCAGCAAGTGGTAATTACCATAAGATAGAAACAAAACTGTTGGTTATTCATGTAGCTATCCTTTCATAAAAATACAGGTAGAATGATGATAAACATGCTATTTTATAATTTGCTCTTTTTCACTTAAGAATATACCTGCATCGGCACATAGGTATCTACTTTGTTCTTTTTACTGGGTAAATGATAATTTTCTTCCTTTCTGGTAATGTGGAAGGTTTATGATCTCCTTTTTAAAAATTTCTTACGGCTTAACAGATGCTTTTTAACTTTAAATAGTGTACCTAAATTGCTGCTTTTTGAATTATCAACTTAAAAAATGAAACCATATCATGAGTAGTAATTTAATTTACATATACATACATTCTTTCACTCGACAAGTGTAGTAATTTAATTTACATACACATACATTCATTCTTTCATTTGACAAGTATTGACTAAGTGCCTTCTACTTGTGAGGTATTATTCTAGGAGCAAGGAACCCAGTGACCGACCAAAACAAATCCTTGCTCTTTAGAATTTATGTTCTTTGCCTGTCTAATCTAGAAGGATGCACAGGAAATTGTTAATTAACGTTGTCTCTGGGGAAGGAAAATGGGTGTGTGGGGAAAGTTAAGATTAACTTTGAATTCTGTTACTGTTTATAAAACATGTTTTATGAGGATTATATATTACTTCCTAATACTAATAATGATTAAAAAAAAAAAAAGACCCAACAAAGTATTGTGGTAGGCCAGAGCCAGAAGAGATTATTTCTGTTTCACAAAGGGGACATTTGAACAGGATTTGTCTTATTTTAACAAACGTTGATCGAATGCCCCCCATGTGCATTGTGCTGGGTGCTGGGGTTTCTGTGAATGCAGAGGGATGCGGGAGGATTAGCCAGTCCAGAGGGTACATAGCATGTTGATTCAGAAAAGAGAGCAACTTAACTGGGGAGCTGCATATATTCTAGTTTGGCTAGAGAAGGAGGATGTAAGTGGGGAAGTCATGGGGGATGAGTCAGGAAAAAGTTGATTGGAGTCAAATTCTGAGTGACCTAGAATGTTAGGCTAAGAATCTATAATTTATTCATTAAGGAATTAGGAAGTGATCAAAAGATGTTAATGAGGAGAGTGAAAGATCCAAGTAATAAATCTGGTGCCATGTGCAATAAACCTGTTATCAATAACCCAGCAATAGAAAGGGAAGAAGGGAAATTCCTGGATAGAGAAGGTTGCAAAGCCTCCTTGGTGACCTCATGAACATTCTTGGAGAAGCCACATTGTAAGAATTTGTTGCTGTGTTTAAGTGAAAATGTCAATTAGAGATTCTCATGCCTGGGTAACTGCCTTTGAACTCTTACTACCAGGGAGGACTGCTGGAGTCAACATTTTAGATGAACTTTTGTGGAGACTGGACCTTGCTGAGACACAGTGGCCTTGGTAGTTTAATAATGAGATTTATAATGAACTTAAAATCTACACTCTTTAATTGAGCTTAACTCAATTTGTTTTCATTTAAGTTCCCTTCCAGCTAAGGATATGAGTTGCCAGCTCACAAAAGGCAGATTGAATAAGAACAAAGAGATTAAATGTATTTTTATGGTAATGACACCTAGAGAAAACCTTTTCCTTCTATGCCTTTCTGAAACTCAGCCAGATATTTTCCAAGAATGATAATCTAGGATAGCCATATGGGCCTGAATGAAATTCACTGACTACATTTTCCTGCATTTTATATATTTCTTATTTGCCTTAAAAATCAGAATAGAGAATTTCTCATTCTCTATTCCTTGGCATTTTAAGAAACTCATCCTTATGATAGATTTTATTATTTTCTGTCTGTTTTTGTCTTTTTCTGTCCCTGATGTCTGCTGATTAAATGGTCTTTTTCTCATTACTCAGCCATAAAAAAAGAGTGAAATAATGCTATTTGCAGCAACATGGTTGGACCTGGAGATTATCATAAAAAGTGAAGTAAGTCAGACAGAGAAAGACAAATTTCATATAATATCACTTAAATGTGGAATCTAAGAAATGGTACAAATGAACTTATTTACAAAACAGAAACAGACTCACAGACTTAGAAAACAAACTTATGATTACCAAAGGGGAAAGGTGGGGAGAGAGGGATAAATTAGGAGGTTGGCATTAACAGATACATACTACTATATATAAAATAGATAATCAACAGGGACCTACTGTATAGCACAGGGGAACTCTACACAATACTCTGTAATTGCCTATATGGGAAAAGAATCTGAAAAACAACAGATATTTGTGTATGTATAACTGAATCACTTTGCTGCACACCTGAAACTAACACAACATTGTAAATCAGCTATATTCCAGGGCTTCCCTGGTGGCGCAGTGGTTGAGAATCTGCCTGCTAATGCAGGGGACACAGGTTCGAGCCCTGGTCTGGGAGAATCCCACATGATGGGCAGCAACTGGGCCCGTGAGCCACAACTACTGAGCCTGCGCGTCTGGAGCCTGTGCTCCGCAACAAGAGAGGCCGCGATTGTGAGAGGCCCGTGCACGGCGATGGAGAGTGGCCCCCACTTGCCGCAACTAGAGAAAGCCCTCGCACAGAAACGAGGACCCAACACAGCAAAAATAATTAATTAATAAACTCGTACCCCCAACGTCTTAAAAAAATAAAAATTAAATAAACAAACAAATAAATAAATAAAAGATCCTATTCTCTTTATGTCATTTTGAGAAGAGTTTTATTAGTTCATTAGAAAGTTACTCTGGAAATTAAAAAATAAAACCCAACATTAAAAAAAAATCTCACCCACTCAAATTAAGTTGCTTTAAAGCATGTGGCTCTCAATTATTTTTTCCCCAATGGGTCAGCCTTTGAAAAGAACAAAAGGTTACTTATCCTGCCATAGGGGGAGCTATTTGGCTCTGGTTCCTGTTGAATTAATACCACTTTTCAGGGATAAGGCAGTATGAGAATGTGAGAAAAGTGTGTCAAGGGATAAGTGACATGGCACAGACGAAACCATTTAATTGAGTAGTCATAAAGGTGTTTAATTGCACCTGGGAAGTCTTTGTCTGCTGTTAGCAAGGGTCCTCGTTGCATTTGAAGGGTTATGATTTCCAGGATGAAGAGGTAGACAATGTGTTAGTTAAAAGCCATGAAATTTAAAAACCTTTTCCTGAGGGTTTCATTTGCTAACTGGAGAGTTCGGGTCGGGATTTGTTCTGCCTGCTCCTCTTATTGTTTTTCCCCTTGTTTCTATTAGATTTTAATCAACTTAGGACAGGGATAACTTAAGGTTTTCTTTGGAAATTTTTGGTTATTTTAAATTTATGTCCCTATCAGAGGTCAGTCCAACCTATGTGAGACTAGGTGCTCCAAGTTGAGCAGTCCTTATAGAGCCCTCATATGCTGCCTGTTTTCTCAGCCTAGGAAAGTTCACAGTCCTCAGTTTGCGCAGTACCAAGACCCCTTTTGTCCAGCATCACATGGAAATGATCATGTGATCCCTCATCTTTCTTGGAAATAGTTCAGAATGACTGAGGTTTCCAGGTGGATGTGCAATACTCAAACTCCTTGGGCACACAGTGCTCCTTTACATTCCTTTTTGTGCCAGCATTTCACCCCCTCTATGGTCATTCCTTTCTCCCACAATAATTCCCCTAACGTTACTGTAGACTCTCTGTCCTGGACCTGGTAGTATTCCTGGTTAGTTTCTTCTCCATACTTTACACCTAGAAAGAAAAAAAAATCTCTCTTGGCTCCTTAAGGACAAAGAAGAGAGCCCGCGGGCTTCCCTGGTGGCACAGTGGTTGAGAGTCCGCCTGCCGATGCAGGGGACGCGGGTTCGTGCCCCGGTCCGGGAAGATCCCACATGCTGCGGAGCGGCTGGGCCTGTGAGCCATGTCCACTGAGCCTGCACATCCGGAGCCTGTGCTCCGCAATGGGAGAGGCCACAACAGTGAGAGGCCCACGTATCGCAAAAAAAAAAAAGAGAGCCCTCTTTGTTTGTTTTCCTTGTTGTTTGTTTTGTTTTTTGTTTTGAATTTCTGCTTTTTTGTAATAATGAAATAGTCCCTTCCTGCTTATACACGTGGCCTCGATTAATGTACTTTGTGCGCATGTAACTTGATCCTGGAAACATAAAAACTTGTTCTCTAGTTTTCTCTATGGTGGAACAAAGTTAGCTCTCAACACATTTTTTGGTAAGCGTCAGTACATGTTTAAAATTTATTGTCTTATCATCTGCTGATTCTAGGGAAACAAACAATGAAAACATTAGTAACATTTTGAATTATAGGACAAAATTATGGTTCTTTATAATTCTTTTTTTAAAAATTTTATTTATTTATTTATTTTTGGCTGCCTTGGATCTTCATTGGGGCGCAAGAGCTTTCTCTAGCTGTGGCGAGCGGGGGCTACTCTTCATTTTGGTGCACGAGCTTCTCATTGCGGTGGCTTCTCTTGTTGCGGAGCACGGGCTCTAGGCATGCGGGCTTCAGTAGTTGTGGCACGTGGGCTTAGTTGCTCCGCGGTATGTGGGATCTTCCCGGACTGGGGCACGAACCTGTGTCCCCTGCATCTGCAGGCGGACTCTCAACCACTGCGCCACCAGGGAAGCCCCCTGAATATATTTTGAAGGTGGACGTAAGAGGATTTCCCGAGGCATTGGACGTGAAGTGTGAGAGAAAGAGAGAAGCCAACCTGTGATGGAGGAGGAAGACAGAGAGTATAGGGGCCTGCAAGCAGAAGGAGAGAGTGATTATCTGTACTGAATGCTGCTGATTGCTCCAGAAAGATGAAGACTGAGAATCGATCATTGGTTTTAGTGGGGGCTGGGGGGGTCGTTGATGAACTCGATTCATGGTGACCTTGATGAAAGAGTAGTTTCAGCGGAATGGTAAGGGTATGATTGGTGTGGGTTCAGTTAAGAGAGAAGGAGGAGGGGACCTGGAGACCAGGAACATAGACAAATCTATTTGAGGAGTTTTGCCACAATGGACCTGTACCTGATGGGGTCAAGAGAGGGTTGTTTTTTGTTTTTAGTTTTAGATGGGCGAATTAATAGCATGGATCAGTACTAATGGGAATAGTCTCGGGTGGGGGAGAGGATAATACAGGAGAGAAAGGAGTAAAAGGTCCTGGAGTAGCTCCAAAGGGATGAGACCTGGTGAATGAGGGAAGGAAGGGATTGGCTTTAGGTCTGAGCAAGGCTGGCTCACCCATGCTAACAGGCAGGAGGCAGAGCCTTTTGATAGGTTACTAGACAAGGGAGTAGATGATCCCTAAGTGTCCTGGGGAAGCAAGGTCTCAGCTGAGAGTAAGGATGGGAGGGGAGGCGTTGGGAGTTTGAGAAAGAAGGAGAGGGTGTGAAATTGCTGTCTAGAGGAGTGGGAGAGGGCAGTGTATTATGATTTCCAGGCAGCATTGAGGGCCTACTTGGCGGTCACGATGAGACTGATCAGCAGTTACGGATTTCCTTCCAGCCACATTCAGCAGCATGCGTGCAGGTATGAGTGAGCAGAGAGTGGTGATGAAGAGCACACAGCAGAATGAGAGGTGCAAGGGAATGTTTGTAATAACTGATCGTGGAATTTACAATGGATAAGGATGAAAGGAAGGAGACCAAGGGGGCGAGGGACAGTGTAAAACTGGCAGAATTGATGGCTTGGAGTTGCTGATGGACTCCAAGGATTGTTGGAGTTGAGACACTAGTGAGAATGAACTGAAAAGATAAGGAATGATGTTCAGAGATGGGGATGCATGAACTCAAGATCATGAGTTGTAGTTATTAGTAATGACAAGGTCAGGGTATAACCATGACAGTGAGTGGTTGAGGCAGAGCAGAAGACACATTTATTGGAGAAGAATTCAAGAAACAGAGAGGCCAGAAGGTTGGAAGTTTCACCAGTATGTGTATTGAAATTACGACAAATTAGGGGTCACATTGGAAAGAGCAACAGTGGGGAAGGAACTAAAACCTTTGAGAAATGATGAGGAATGACAGAGGTAAGTAGATGACTGTAATAGTGGGGACTGTCTGATGCCATGAGAGTTAAAGCTGGAGCATTTCAGGGACAAAGAGAGTGGAAAATGATCTGGAAGTAGCAGCGAAGAGCAAGGAACTAGTGGTCCAAGGTCTGTAAGAGAAAGCAATGCTGTCACTTGGGAGGGCTGTGGGGGAAGCAGAGTTCTGGGTTAGGGCGGAGGTTCAATTAGAGCAGAAAGGTGAAGAGGGTAGTGGGCACATAGGGGATTTCGCTGATGGTCTATTATGGATTTCAGCATCAGTGAAGGGTTTCAGGAGTTAAGGAGAGGTGGGAGATGAGAAAAATTGGGGGACGTGCAGAGTCTTTTGGAAATTAGAGGGAGAACGGAGGGGGACCTGAGTGTGTGAACTGTGTGTGTGTGTGAGGGGCAAAGGCTCAGTGAGATGAGATCTGGTGAGCCCGCGGTAGGTGGTGGGAACAAGGCTGTAAGCATTAGGCACAGGGAGGAGTGGGTGTCTGGATTGCTCTCACCCCTGTCCAGTAGGATGAGGAGATCTGGGGAAATGGAAAGACAGTCCTGTGTGCAGGGGAACCCCTGGCCTCAGGGCTGAGGGTGTCTGCTGGAGCCGAGGGGCTAGAGGTGAGGGGAAGAATGGTGTCGGGATGGAGCTCTCTCCTGCCCTGGGGAGGAAGGAAGGATCCACACCGAGTGTTCTGATCTTTCCCTGGACTCCTGCCTGGTTAGTAAGAGTGAGAGCTAGCACTTCTGTGTTTCCTTGGTGCAAGGGTCTGTTCACTTTGAGTGAACCACTAACAGTCTCTAGCGGTGAGTGCTTCTCACCTTATTCCACGAGGAACCTGCCCCACGTCACACAGCTACTCAGTAACACAGGCAGGATTTGAACTCAGGTCTCTCTGATTCTAATTGCAGCTGATTGACAGTTAATTCAGTGACAATATATTCTTCATGATAAATGTCAAGACTAAACTGCCGCAACTTTATGAGCCCTTTGAAATGTATTCAGATGTTCTGGGTTTATCTGAAGTACCGTGTGGTGTTGGTTTAGACTGCAAGTCCATTTGGATTAGAAACCCCTTTTTTTTTCTTCACAGGTCCTTGTACAGCACTGTCAAGGTCGTGTAGGGGCTAATTCTTTTGTCGGTAAAATATTAAAAACCGTTGTCTCTTGCAGTTAAACGGTGGCTTTGAGAAATATCTTATTTCAACGTGCTATATTTCCAAAACACTTCTTGGACAAACACCTGAGATTTAAACTAAGTCCTAGAACGTATATAAGATCGTGAGATACACACACGTACCCAGAGTGACAGACCTTTGAAACGTTGATTTGTTCAAATGGTTTCTGAGGCTTCTCGTTTTCTAACTGCTATTGTCCTTTTTAAATAGCTGAACAGGAAGACACTCAGAAGAAAACCTTCACATGCTGGGTAAACTCACAGTTGGCAAAGGTGAGGAAAAAGAGAGCAAATCAAGCTATAAATATATATTTAAGTGATTCCTCCTGTTCCCTCAGTTTTGGTCCCCAAAATGGCACTGGTGACATGTAAAAGGTTGAAAAAATGTGCTGAATGTCACCTTGATCTTGTTTTGATGTATCTGTTATTCTTTTCCAACACGAAAAGGGGGCATTTTTGTTAAGGATATGGGAGACAGTGCTAGAAAATATTTAAAGCAGTAACATCTCTTTTATCAAATGAAATTGTAAGAAGTCATATATGTTGAGTGTTATGTTAGACACTGTTGTAAGTACTTTAAATGTACTGACCACTCGTTATGTTTCAGTGACTTCACAACATCCTGAGACAGATAGTATTGTTTGTGTTTAGAGAACAAGGAAACTAAGGTACAGAGACGTTGTCTGACTTCTGCAAGGTCCCACAGCTTACAAGTGATCGTGCTGGGATGCAAACCCAGGCAGTCTGGACCCAGAGGCCTTGATCTTAATCTCTGTGCTATCCTGGCCTTCAGTGATCCAGGTGCCCGGAATAACCTAGATACAAAATGAGTGAGCCTCTTCACCCAGGCTACCCATCCCAGCACAGTGCTTGTCATTCTAAAAAGAGGAAATTCATTAACAGGTTACTCTGGACATGTAATCTCCCCAAAGGGGTCACTATTGGCTGATTCTGAGCGTCATGAATGCCACTTCACTGCACAAGTTTTAAGCCCTCAGTGAAAGCTGAAAGAGTGTTGTGTCACTGGAAATTTGCTGTGAGATAAATTCACTACTTTCCTTATCATGTTTTGATATGGAACTTTGTGTGTTTTCTACATTCTGTTAATTAAGAAGAAAATCACGACTGAATCTTAGCTTGTGCAAAGATGCAAAAGCACATGTATGAGATTCTTAAAAGTTATCGTGTTTTTGGACCAAAGTTTCAATGATTACTTTTCTTGTGACCTTTTGTAGCACACCCCTCCCTCAGTTGTATCGGACCTATTCGCAGACATTAAAAAGGGGCATGTCCTCCTGGACCTGCTGGAAGTACTCTCAGGACAACAGTTGGTAAGCTTTTAAAACAACATTAAGAAATTTTGTGGATTTAAAAAAAAAAAAAATCACATTTGTGAGTAATATATTTTGCTTGAATTTCATAGCCTCGAGATAAAGGATCTAATACATTCCAGTGTAGAAGCAATATAGAACATGCCCTGAGATTCCTAAAAAACCGATCAGTGAGTATGAAATTCACATGAAAATTCATTGGGGAGATAAATGCTGTGAAATATTTTCTCCTTTTAACATGCATTTCTTTTTTTTCCAGATCAAACTAATAAACATCCACGTTACCGATATTATAGATGGAAACCCATCCATTATTCTTGGCCTAATTTGGACAATTATACTGCACTTTCATGTAAGTAGTTTGATGATATGAAAAGTATTCCTGTTCTAATTACCACAGTATGAAATAAGTGTAATGCAATAAGTGTGACTTGATGCTAGAGCTTCTTCCAGAAATAGGACCCTCTGGAAGTCTTGTCAGGTGGAAAATATATAGCAGACCCTTTGCCACTTATGTTATTCTTCAACTGAAAATTGAATGCTGAATTATCATGATGTCCTGAAATATCCATGGTATCAGCACCAGTCTGAATAGAACTTGCCATGGTAAATTTTTGCTTATTATTGTTTATTTACTCTGTCAGAAGAGAGAATAGGAAGCTTCTGGAGTAAATTCTTGAAAATTAACCCATTAAACTTGGTTAAATCTCCCTATTTTTGAGGTCCCTTGTCTAATCTAATAATCCTGCAACATCTAGCTCTGTCCCAAGACTGACTCATAGCTTTCATTTCATTCCACAAATATTTTTGAGCACCTACTTTGTGCTAACTGTTGTGCTGGGACAGTAAGAAAATAACAGGGCGCACTTCCCTGGTGGCACAGTGGTTAAGTATCCACCTGCCAATGTAGGGGACACGGGTTCAATCCCTGGTCTGGAAGATCCCACATGCCGTGGAGCAACTAAGCCTGTGCGCCATAGCTACTGAGCCTGTGCTCTAGAGCCCGTGCGCTGTAACTGCTGAGCCCCACACGCTGCAGCTAATGAAGCCTTCGCACTCTGGGCCCCGTGTGCCGCAACTACTGAGCCCATGTGCTGAAACTACTGAAGCCCACACACCTAGAGCCCATGCTGTGCAACAAGAGAAGCCACTGAAACGAGAAGCCCGTGCACTGCAACGAAGAGTAGCCCTCGCTCACTGCAACTAGAGAAAGCCCGCACACAGCAATGAAGACCCAACGCAGCCAAAAAAAACAAAAAGAAAGAAAGAAAATAACAGGGAATAAGTAGGTTATAGTCCTGACTTTATGACACTTATGGCTGATAAATACATTCTTTCAGGCCTGGGATTTTGAATTAGTGCGTATTTTCTGTAGCTACTTAAAAACTTATATGTTCAGGGGCTTCCCTGGTGGCACAGTGGTTGAGAGTCCGCCTGCCAATGCAGGGGACACGGGTTTGTGTCCCGGTCTGGGAAGATCCCACGTGCCGCGGAGCAACTAAGCCCATTCGCCACAACTACTGAGCCTGCGCTCTAGAGCCCGCGAGCCACAACTACTGAACCCGCATGTGACAACTACTGAAGCCCACGTGCCTAGAGCCCGTGCTCCACAACAAGAGAAGCCACTGCAATGAGAAGCCTGCGCGCCTAAATGAAGAGTAGCCCCCGCTCGCCGCAGCTAGAGAAAGTCCGCAGGCAGCAACGAAGACCCAACACAGCCAAAAATAAATAAAATAAATAAATTTAAAAAAAAAAGAATCAATTTAAAGTTTTGTTTTAATATTGTAAATAAACTTTTGTCAAAAGTATACAACACACAGAGAAAACTGCACAAATCTTAAATGTAGAGCTTGATGAATTTTTGGAAATTAAACACATCCACGTAACCACCATTTAACTGAAGATAAGATGATAGAATATTGCCAGCATCCCAGAGCCCCCAGGTCTTTCTCCCAGTCCCTGCCCTCCTTCCCTAAAGATAACCGCTACTTTGATCTTTATCATTGGTTAGTTTAGCATTTTAAACTCCATATAAACAGAATTATAACTGAATTATTTTGCATACACTATACCTGACTTATTTCACTTAACATCATGTCTGTGAGATTCATCCTCTTGAGGCAGGTATCAGTGGGTCTTTCTTTTCCATTGCTGTATATGAATATACCATTGCATGAATATACCAGAACTTATTTACCATTCTACTGTTGACGGACATTTCTTTTGCTGCCAATTTTAAGCTCTTATGAATAAAGCTGCTAAAAACATTCTTGTATCTGCCCTTTGGTGGTACAAGCCCTTACTTCTGTTGCATATTTATCTAGGACTGGAACTGCCGGGCTGCAGGGCATGTGATCTTCAGCTTTAGTAGATACTGCCAAACAGTTTTTCAAACTTGTTGTGATTTACACTGTTACCAGAGTTTAAGAGTTGCTTGCTCCAATCCTTGCTAATACTTGGCATTAAAAACTTTTATTTTAGCTATGCTGTTGTGTATAATGATTTTTAGAAGTTTTAAAATGTATTCTGGGTACAAGTCCTTTGTTGGGTATATATAAATTGCAAATATCTTCTCTGACTCTGTGGCTTGCTTTCTCAAATCTTTAATGAACAGACATTCATAATTTTAATGTAGTTCACATTTATCAGCTTTTTTTTTTTGGTGGCTAGTACTTTTTATGTCCTTTAAAGAATCCTTTCCCTTTGCCAGTACCATGGAGATATTCTCTTATGTTATTTTCTAGAATAGTTCTGTCCAATAGGACTTTCTGCAGTGATGGAAATGTTCTGTACCTGCACTGGACAGAACAGTAGCCACTAGCCACTTGTGGCTATTGAACACTTGACATGTGACTAGTATGACTGAGGAACTAAATTTTAAAGTTTACTTAATTTAAATTTAAATAGCCACATGTGGCTAGTGGCTATCATATTGGACAGCACATTTCTAAAAGCTTAATCATTTCACAGTTTACTTTTAGCTCTACAATCTTTCAAGAATGAATTGATTTGTTTGAGTATGTTATGTTAAGGCAATTAAGTTTTTTTTTTCCATATGGCTATCCAGTTGATCCAACAGTAATAATTGAAGAGACCATCATTTTCCTACTGCACTGTAGTATCACCTTCATAAATCAAGTAGTCATATAGGTATGGCTCCATTTTCAGATTGTCTGTTCTGTCCCATTATTTATCCTTGTACCAATACTATACTACATTAATTTCTGTAGCTGTACAGTCAGTCTTGATATCTGATATTGTGGTTTTCCAGCTCGTTCTTCAAGATTATCTTGGCTTCTTTGCTCTTTGTATTTCCGTGTATATATATTTTTGAGATATAATTGACATATACCATTGTGTAAGCTTAAGGTAGATAACATGTTGATTTGATAGTCATACAAATTTTATAAGTAACTTGTTAATTTACACACACGTAACCTGTTGGAATTTTAATGAGGATTGATTGAATGTATAGAATCATTTGGAAAAAGCTGACATCTTTTAAATAATGCATCTTTTTTTTTTTTTTTTTTTTTGCGCTATGCGGGCCTCTCACTGTTGTGGCCTCTCCCGTTGCGGAGCACAGGCTCCGGACGCGCAGGCTCAGCAGCCATGGCTCACGGGCCCAGCCGCTCTGCGGCATGTGGGATCTTCCCGGGCCGGGGCACGAACCCGTGTCCCCTGCATCGGCAGGCGGACTCTCAACCACTGCGCCACCAGGGAAGCCCCTAAATAATGCATCTTTTAACCCATGAATATAACATTTTCATTTTTGTTCTGTTCAAAATATTTTCAAATTTTCATTTTGATTTCTCATTTGACCCATGGGCTCTATCACAATCTATGGCTTAATTTCCAAATATTTGGAGGTTTGTTATGTCTTCACTAGTACTGATTTCTAGCTCAATTTCAGTGTGGTTGGAAAATATAATCTGAATTATTTCAGTCCTTCAAAATTGCTGTGGCTTGCTTTATGGCTCAGCATGGTCAATTTTGGTAAATATTCTATATGCACTGGGAAAGAATGTTGATTCTGCCATTTTAGGTGCAATGGGGTATGTCAACCAGATCAAATTTGTTCATTGTATTGGTCACACCTACTATTATTGGTTATCTGGTGAGTCTGTCAATCATTGAAAGAAGTGTACATCTTTCAATAATACTTCTATTATATTTCTGGATTTATCTTTTTATTTTGTTTTGTTGTTTTGTTTTGTTTTGTTTGCGGTACGCGGGCCTCTCACTGTTGTGGCCCCTCCCGCCGCGGAGCACAGGCTCCGGAGGCGCAAGCTCAGCGGCCATGGCTCACAAGCCCAGCCGCTCCGCGGCATGAGGGATCCTCCCGGACCAGAGCACGAACCCGTGTCCCCTGCATCGGCAGGCAGACACCCAACCACTGCACCACCAGGGAAGCCCCTCAGTTCAGTTTTGATGGACAGAGGTGGAGCGCCAGTGAAGTGCTCTATAAGCATGCTGCGGGGGGCGAATGGATGCCTGCCCTTGATGTGGAGCGCCGTATGCTTGGGTTAGAGCAAGTCCCCAAAGCCAATGTGTAGTCCCAGATGGCCAATGCCGTTATTCAAAGGTTTGCCCAGTGCTCAATTCACCCTGAGTAAACTGTCACTGTTATACGATAATTTTTAGGTCTTGTTCTGGCTGAAGGTTTTGCCTCAATGCTGCTAACCTATGATTCCACACACGTTAACGATTATTATGTCTTCCTTAGATTGAGGAGCTTGCCCGGACTCTTTCTTGCAATTACAATCAGCCTTCCCTGGACAGTGTGAGTGTGGTTGACTCATCTCCTACCTCAAGTCCTCCAGCTAAGAAATGCTCCAAAGTCCAGGCAAGATGGCAGATGTCTGCAAAGAAGGCTCTTCTCCAGTGGGCTCAGGAGCAATGTGCCATGTAAGTAGTTTGCTCCACCAGAGGAGACACACAGGGCAGCTGTACCCACCAACGCAACCTTACCGACCTCCAGGTCTGAAAATCAGGCCAAATAGGAGTAACACCCACCTGAACACTTCCCTGTCATAAAAAGAAAAGGCTCACTCTCCCCCTTCCTCTCACACTGACTCTTCCACACGTGGACCTCTGTGAGCTCAGCCACACTTGGTTTTGAAGGCCGGAAGGTGGTGTCATCTGGGTAACTTCCCTCACTCCCACTGCCATGTATAGGTGGTCTATTACTGTGTGCAAATAAAGTAGTCTTCAAATATCTTTTTCTTTAGGCACAATTCCCCTATGCATCTGGAAGGTGGATTTAGATTCGAAAAGTTTTGCCATACTAGAAGCTCTTTAAAAGTCGGGACTCTATCTTAGTTGACTGTGTATTCCCTTAATTTTAGCCTAATATGTGTTCTTGGTAGGTGCTCCATAAACGTGTTGAGTGGATGAATGAAAAATGAGTGAATGAGTAGCCAGCTCATAAAATTATCCCTTGGAACTCTATAGGGTTGCATGAAGGACCATGGTCCCCATTGTTTAGAAACTCGTAGCTCAATTAGGAAACAAAGAAAGAAGAGAGTAGGTGTTTTAAAAAAAAGAGATGATAAAGGGAAGTTAATGCTTATAATTTCTTTTTTAATTTATTTTTTATTATTAATTGTTATTGGAGTATGGTTGCTTTACAATGTTATGTTAGCCTCCAATGCACAGCAAAATGAATCAGCCATACACATGTAGTTATGCCCTCACTTTTGGACTTCCCTCCCATTTGGGTTACCACAGTGCACTCGGTAGAGTTCCCTGTGCTATACGGTATGTTCCCATCCGTTGTCTGTTTTATACATAGTGTCAATAATGTATACGTGTCAATCCCAGTCTCCCAATTCCTCCCACTATAATTTCTTTTTTACATAGGAAAATGTTTTCTGTTCTTGGGATACATTTACTTTTTCAATTTAGCCAACTGCTTGGATGGAGTTTAGGAAAATAAGGAATTAGGACGCAGGAGATCCGCCACAAAAAGACCTATAGAGTTCAAAAAGGCGTTCTTTGTCACATCATAGCATTGTCCAGATAAACAGGGGCGTAAACATGTTGCTAAGCCCTCTCAAATGTTGGGCTTCTGAGTAACTGCTTCTTAATGAAAGGCTAAGATGTTAATTTCTGTCTTACCTTTCTGTAGTTGTCATTCATCCTCTGTATTCTGTGAGGGGACACAAATATACATGCATATCTTCCAGGTTTTAAGTACATTAAATGAACTTTTTCTTGAATTTACTGGAGATGGTTTTACTTCAGTTTCCTAAATTTTAAAATCCAAAATATAGCATGTGTGAAAATCATTATTACACCATATTCAGATTTGCTTCAAATCCTTTCAAAGTCCGTATATTTTACCAAGGTTTACCTTTTCCCCATGTCCGTCCTTATTTTTCAACTATAGAGCTTACGCTAAACGTATTAAGATGTAGTAGGTAATTCTTAAGTATTTCGTCAGGAGTTTATTGTAGTTTTGGCTGTCATTGGTGGTATTACTGGGTGACTTTTGTTGGAATATTCTGTGATTCTCTAGGGCTCAGATGTAAGGCTATGTTGTAAGAAATATGTGGTATTTTTTTTATTCCTGAAGGAGATGAATTGGGCCCCCATTTGTGATGTCTGCATGAGCCTAGACCCTACCAGTCACTCTGGAGCCAGTCCCGCCCTCTCCAAGGCCCGGCAGCAGCACATTCTGTGTGGCACTTGTTTTGGCCCCTCAGGGCAGAGCTGAGTTCCCAGCCTGGTGCTGTATGGAGCGCGGTGCCTGCTGGTCGGCCCTGAGCCGACTCTGGCCCCCTTAGCGCTCTGGCGGGTCCGGCGCCGCTTTCAGCCCCACCGCCACCCCCATAGCCATCAATTTAGTTGAGTACTTACACGCGCACGCTGAAGCTGGAATACCAGGTTTTGAGTTCTGGCTCCCAGCACTTTCTAACTGGTAGGCTTAGACACTTAATCTCGTTGTGTTCAAGTTTCCTTAATCATAAAACGTGGACAATACTTAACACTTACTTCATAGGGTTATTATGTGCTTTACAAGAATTGTGTTTTTTTTTTTTTTTTCACATCTTTATTGGGGTATAATTGCTTTACAATGGTGTGTTAGTTTCTGCTTTATAACAAAGTGAATCAGTTATACATATACATATGTTCCCATATCTCTTCCCTCTTGCGTCTCCCTCCCTCAAGAATTGTGTTTTTTTAAAAAAAACATTTGCAACAGTTTCTGGACACAACGGGCACCATATAAGTGTTTGTTAAACGACACGAAAGTCACTGCCTACTATGTAGTTTGTCATAATCATAGTTTAGGCTTTTTTCCTAAGGGATCCAGGAAAGCCCAGGTCATCTGAAGCAGATTATTTCTTGAGTAGCTTTTATCATGTATACTTTTGATATATACTTAAATTAGTCCATTGAATTTCCTTGTGTTTTTATGGGATATTAAAGGAAACTATAGTTGTTCTCGAATATTTCCCACACTTTGTAGGCTACTATATGCTTTTACAAAATATTCAGTGATCTCTTGTTGAACACAAATTGAGTGGTTTGAGATATATATGTTAAGCACCTTTTTATGTCAGGCACTGTTTGCAGGGTGGGTGAGTCTAACATGATGGGCAAGAAAGAAAGGGCCCCTGTTCTCAAGGGGCTTGCACCCTAGTGGGAGAGGCACATGAATAAATATGATAATTATAGTTGGCCGTAAAGTTAGGAAGGACTTATGATATGGTTGAGAATGTCAAGGATAGGAAGAGGGTGCCCTTATAGTAGGTGGTCATGGAGTGCCTTTCTTTTTCTAAAAAATTTTTATTGAAATATAGTTGATTTACAAATGTTGTGTTAGTTTCAGATGTACAGCAAAGTAATTCAGTGATACATATATATATAATATGTATATTCTTTTTTTACATTCTCTTCCATTATAGGTTATTACAAGATATTGAGTATATGGTTCCCTGTGCTATACAGTAGGTCCTTGTTGGTTATCTATTTTACATATAGTAGTGTGTACGCCTTTCTGAGGAAGAGACCTTTGAGCTGAGACCTGAAGGAGAAGGCTTTAGGTGTATGAATCTCTGGGAGAAAGAGTGTCCAGGCAGAAGGATTAAAAAGGCTGTGGAGAAGCAGAAATGAAGCCAATGTTACTGCATGTTGGAAGGTGGAGATATTGAATAATATCCTCTGAACTGAGAAGGAACTTTAAGGCTGAAGAATGAAACAGGCAACTCCATAAAGTGCAGTTATGAAATTTATTGTGGGCAACTTATGGGCAGGATCAGGCAGACAGGGATCCAGAGGCATTCAGAGCTGTACTCCCTGCCCTCAAAAGGGGTACAGGGAGATTTAAAGGGGCCAAAGCTAAAGCAGAATCTGACTGTGAAGGGAGAAGTATGTCTGCACCAACAGGAACCAGGGGTTTTTCCTCTCCCTGGGGTCTCATGACCATTAACCATCTGTGTCAGCAAAAGGCATTCTTGCAGTTTTCATATCAGATGAAGGCAAGGGTAAAAGCTGATGGGGAACTTATCTGGCTTGGGCACATTCCTTGTGAGCAGGCTAAAGCTTGGTCATGCAGAGAGAACAGGCGGGTAGGACTGTGGGCCTAAGATGGAGCTGACAAAATGGAGTCAGTGTGGTCTAGCCACATACTGCAGCATTGTAAGAGAGGGGAGATGCAAAGATGGGAGAGGTAAGCGGGAAGCAAAGCTTGTCTGGCCTTGTGGGCCAGAGTGTGAGATGTTATTCTAAATATAATGACAAGAAATGATGGGTTTTCTTTAACGTTTTTATTGTGATAAAATATACGTAACAAAATTTACCACTTTAACAGTTTTTAAGAGTACAGTTCAGTGACATTAAGTACATTCACAGTTGTGTAACCATCACTGCTATCTGTCTGCAGAACTTTTTTCATCTTGCAAAACTGAAACTCTGTATCTGTTTAACACCTCCCCTCCCTATTCCTCCTTCCCCTCAGCCTTCCCCTGGCCACCAGAGGTCTACTCTCTTTATCAGTGAATTTCACTCTGTTTGGTACCTTAAGAGAGTGTAATCATTTAACATTTGTCCATTTGTGACTGGCTCATTTCATTCAGCATAATATCTTTAAGTTTCATCCTTGTTGTAGCATATCTCAGAATTTCCTTACTTTTTAGGGCTGAATGATATTTTATTGTATGAACACACCACATTTTGTTTATGCATTCATTCCTGATGGCCGGTTCTAAGCAGAGGAGTGACGAGGTCTATCTATCCAATGAACTATTGGCCACTGACTTGGCACAATGTATCATTTAATTGTTTCCAGTGAGAAATAAAATTAGTCCCTCTAGTGAAAGGAATTTAAACATTTGTAGAGGCCCAGCTTAGTCTTGAGCCAACGGATTGCTGAATGAAGAGCATTAAACTTGAGTGAGAATTGTCACGTGAAGGGCTCGTAAGACAGATTTCAGGTGCATTTCCAGAGTGTGATTCAGTGGACCTGGGGTTGGGCCTGAGAATTTGCATTTCGAGCACCTACAGCCACGTGACGCTGCTGCTGCCGGGGCCACGCTTTGAGAAGCAGTGCCCCGGAGTGTCGTGAGCCTCGTCACACTTGGCATTTTACTTTAATTTGACCCCATGGTTCAAATAAAATATTTTCCTAGAAGGATTGATTCGATTTATGTGATTGGCAGAAATTAGTTTTAATTCCTGATGAATAGAGTGGAGGTGCTCTGATATAGTCTTTTAGATAGTGTTTATCGTGTTTTTCTTCTTTCGTCATAGGTTTGAGTCTGTCAGTGTGACAGATTTTAAGGCAAGCTGGAGAAATGGGATGGCTTTTTTGGCTGTCATTCATGGCTTGCGACCAGACCTGATCGACATGAAGAGTGTCAAGCATAGATCCAACAGAGACAATCTGAAAGAGGCCTTCAGGATTGCAGAAAGAGAATTAAAAATCCCCAAAATGCTGGAACCGGAAGGTAAAGAAGCTTCTTTCTTTGTAAAGCAATGTCCAGTGTGAAGTGGATTTGAAAACAGTACCCACATATGAACAAACGTAACAGCATTATATTTTAGTCCTGAAGGGTTTAACTTTAAACCCTTTATTAAGTTTCATGAAATTAAGAATTCCTGCCAGTGAGTTAACCTCAGTAATTACAGGGAGGATGTCACAGCTGCAACCAATCGGTGCTGTTTTGGGGAATAATTTTGAGTCTTTGTCTTAATTTTCTTTTATTGTGTTCTATATTTCGTCCTCCTTGATTCTATTATTCTTTTCTAAAATATCTCACGTAAGATATTTCTTTGAGTGGTTTATCTATGTCCCCTTTCCTATTCCCTCCCCCTAGTTAAAGCTGAGCCTCTGTGAGGACAGAAACTGCTTTTTCTGTTTCTCTCTCTATGGCTGGCTCAGCTTTACCATTGATTGTGCTAAATCAGTTTTGTTGGATTGTTAGGGACTTCCCTGGTGGTCCAGTGGTTAAGATTGTGCGCTTCCAATGGGTGCAGGTTTGATCCTTTGTTGGGGGACTAAGATCCCACGTGCTGCACACCGCATGCCGCACGAAGTGGCCAAAATGATAATAATTCTGTTGGATTGTTAACAACATTAGCGAAATCCTAAATACTGGCTATATTCAAAGAGATAATTATCAGGTTATACTTTAACTTCATAAAATTAAGATTTAAATAATTCAATTCTTCTGGAAAAGAACTTTACTTTGGATTGTGTTGTTTCATAATTTACCCAAAGCTTGTTTAAAAAAACCCCCAAACCCAGTAAGGTCATAAAAAAGGCATGTAGGATTAGTGAAAGTTATAATGAACTAACAGGTCAAGAGATACAAATTCTAGTCTCAGCTCTACAACAGGGGTGTGTAGGTCAATGTTTAATGTTAGGCTCTCTGAAACAGTGTGTGTGTACATATACATGTCTATTATAAATTTTACAAACATAAATGATGTGTAGCACAGAGTTTACAAATAATAATAAAATATATGATACACTTTATTATAACTTCCGTATAGCCCCCAAATGCTTTCGTTGATTTTTGCCAAACTCTTGTATCAATCTGTAGCCAACTTAAGGTTGCAGTTGCTGAACCAGTGCAGTTCTGACATGCGTGTTGGTGGATAACTTCCTTTGCATTAATGAGTAAGTGTAACAGCAAAGAGGTATGTCAGAGCTGCACTTGTTCTTCTGTGATGTGAATGACTTCTTTGCTGGGAGAATACTGGAAGAATTCGATTTTTGTTCCACTCACAATTTGACAGCTATAGACAGGACACACTTTTAAGATTAACCTGCATTGTTAACAATATCTCCATCCTTTTCTTGGCACTCAACAGAACAGCAAATCAAGCCCTCATCTGCTGATTTTCTGTGGTATAAATCTTGCCACCAGTGTCAAGTCACTGAATACATTGGGAAAATAGGCACAGTAGCACACCATTATATATTATTTCTATCATACAGATACAATAGACATAACCTTAGAGGTGTGGATAGTAGTAAAATGCAGTGAAATACTTGGGAAGTGATGAGTTTTAAGTATTTGTTACCTTTGTTTTAATATAATTTATGTAATTGTGCATTTATAGAATTTAAATTTTTTTTTTTTTGCGGTACGTGGGGCTCTCACTGTTGCAGCCTCTCCCGTTGCGGAGCACAGGCTCCGGACGTGCAGGCTCAGCAGCATGGCTCACGGGCCCAGCCGCTCCGCGGCATGTGGAATCTTCCTGGACCGGGGTATGAACCCGTGTGCCCTGCATCGGCAGGCGGACTCTCAACCACTGTGCCACCAGGGAAGCCCCAGAATTTAACTTTTAATGCTGACTATGTTAAATTTTCATCAATTTCATAAGTCAGTTGTTAAGCAATCAGCTCTCTCAAGCTGGTGTGAGCACACCACTGACTGATTGACTGTCGCTTTGTCACTTAACCTTTCTGGTTTTAAATAGCTGTATTGAGATATAATTCACATACCATACAGTTTACCTATTTAATTGTACAATTGAATGGTTTTTAGTATATTCACAGAATTTTGCCACCATCATCATCATCAAATTTAGAACATTTTCATGACCCCCCAGAATAAACCCCGAGCCCATTATCAGTCCCTCCCCATTCCCCCCATCCCCCATCCCCCATCCCCCTCCACAGCCCTAGGCAACCACTAATTTACTTTCTGTCTCTATAGATTTGCCAATTCTGGAAATTTAACATGAACGGAATCATACAATATGTGGTCTTTTGTGAGTGGGTTGTTTTTTTTTTTTTTTTAAATAAATTTATTTATTTACTTTTGGCTGAGTTGGGTCTTTGTTGCTGCACGCGGGCTTTCCCTAGTTGCGTGAGCGGGAGCTGCTCTTCGTTGCGGTGCGCGGGCTTCCCACTGCGGTTACTTCTCTTTGTTGCAGAGCACGGGATCTAGGCATGTGGGCTTCAGTAGTTGTGGCACGCAGGCTCAGTAGTTGTGGCGCACGGGCTTAGTTGTTCCACAGCATGTGGGATCTTCCCAGACCAGGGTTCGATCCCATGTCCCCTGCAATGGCGGGTGGACTCTTAACCACTGCACCACCAGCGAAGTCCCTGGCTTCTTTAAATTAGCAGAATGTTCAAAGTTCATCCATGTTGCAGCATTTATTGTTAAAAATAATAACAAAATTTTTAGATATACTTTATTTTTTAGGACAGTTTTAGATTTATAGGAAAATTGGGAAGACAGTACAGTAGGTTCCTAGATACCCCACACCCAATTTTCCTTATTGTTAGCATCTTACATTAATGCATCTTATATTAATGAACCAGTATTGATATAATAAAATTCACATTTTCTTTGTTTTCCCCTATGCCCCTTTTCTCTTCAGGATCCCATCCAGGATACATTACATCTAGTCATCATGTCTCCTTGGGCTCCTCTTGACTGTGACAGTTTCTCAGACCATTTTTTTTTGTTTTTGATGGCTTGACAGTTTTGAGTATTACTGGTCAGGTATTTTGTAGATGCTGGAATTTGTGTTATGCTTTTTCTCTTAATGCCAACTTGACATCACTGTTGATGTTGACGTTGATCGCCTGGCTGAGATAGTGTTTGTCAGGTTTCCCCACTGTGAAGTTACTCTTTGTTTCCCCCTTTCCATACTGTACTCTTTGGAGGGAAGTCACTATGCACAGCCCACACTTAGGAGAGTTACGCTCACTCTCCTTGAGGGATAAATTGTTCGGAATTCTGCACAGGAGATTTGTCTATTCTCCTCCATTTATTTACTTATCCAACTGTTTATTTGTATCCGTGTAGATTCATGGATTTTTTTTTATACTTTGGGTTCTAATCCAATGCTACTTTGTTTATTTTATAGCTCAAATTAAAAAAAATCTTTTTTATACCTCCGAGTTTTGGCTATTGAGAGCTGTTTTAGTCGGCTCCTGTGCTCCTTTGACATATCCTCAGTGTGGGGTTGGCTTGTTTGTTTTGGCACTACAAGATGCTCCAGGCTCATCTTGTATACTTCCTACTGTAGTCTTGGATCAACCATTCCTCCAAGAGCCCTGGTTCCTTTTACTGGAGAATGGTATTAGAAACCAAGATCTGGGTGCTAGGTGTGCTTGTTGCTACTGGTTTCTAGCCTTTTTGGACCTCAGTTGTTTTTATAAGAGTTAATTATGTGATATTCCCAAGTGCACAGTTAGCCTAATGATTCCATGTTTTGTATATCAGGTTTGTCATTAGTTTGGCTTCATGTTGCTTGTTAATAATTCTGCTTGTTTAACTTTCCCCCATCTCTGTTTTTTCTCCCTCCTTCCCTCCCCCTTTTTTTGTTCGAAAAGGAAAGAACCTTTTTGTCTTTTCATTATCTTTTCAAAATTTCTTCATTTTCCCCCCATGCTGTGCTCTATTCCCTATTTCTGTGATTTCTTTTAATACTTCTTTCATTGTGATTCACCAAGTCTTTATTATTATTGTAAACTATTTTCTCTATTTTAGTATGTGAAAATAACTAGGCAACTAGTGGAAAAGACAATTTAATGAAAACAAATTTCCACTTTATAAATGATTGCCCATAATTCATTTTACATAGCTTAAATAATAGCTCAAAAACATGAAATACATGATGATTTTTTCTTTTAAAGAGGGGGGGACCTTTTTTTTAGTTTTTATTTTTTTAATTAATTAACTTGGCAGCGTCAGGTCTTAGTTGCAGCACGCGGGATCTTCATTGTGGCATGCAGGATCTTTTATTGCAGTGTGCGGGCTTTTGCGGTGAGCAGGCTCTAGAGCATGCAGGCTCAGTAGTTGTGGGGCGCACGGGCTCAGTTGCCCTGAGGCATGTGGGATCTTAGTTCACCGATTGGGGATTGAACCTGCGTCCCCTGCATTGGAAGGCGTATTCTTAACCACTGGACCACCAGGGAAATCCCCATCATGATTATTTATGCAAACCAAATACCGCAGTTATACTTGAATAAGGGAATTATCTTTTGACACAATTTTGTTAACACATTTAATCATTATGCGTAGCCTCATATACAATGAGAAAATTTAAAAGAGAGATATCCAGCCAGTATCATTTTATGTATCTCTTGATATTTATACTTTTTTCAATAAAAGATAGAATAACTTAACTCTTAGGGATGCTTTCTTTATTAAATCCCTACTCCCACCTCTTTATTGATGTGTTTAATGTGCTTACTGCCTTGGATTTTATCATTTGGTTATAGATTAGATTCAATTCCTCCCTCAACTGACTTAGAGCACTCACTGGGCCCAGCAAACATGCTTGCTAAAGCATGCATAGTGTGTTGTATTTGTTTATTTGTTTTTCTCCTAACTGCAAGCTCCTCAAGGGGCAGATAATGTCTTAAGGCATCTAGCATCTACTCAAGGGTCTAGCATCTACTTGCTGAATGAAGGGATGAAACATAAGCCCGTAAGGGCAAGGACTGAGTCTTACATATCCTGCTTGTGACCTGCATTTGTTGGCTCTCTATAAATATGTGTTGAATTGAATTTAACAGAATTAATAAATAAACACAGATTTCCTTGTCAATATCGTCATTGGTTGTTTTGGTGTCGTAGCAAAAGACATCCCCAAATTATGTGTTCATTTTGTCTGTAATCTCTTCTTTGTGATTTTGTGATCTACTTAATTTATTATATGCCTGGAGAAGTCCTGTACTTAATGAATTTATAATATTTTTAACTTTGTTTAAATCAGCATTTTCCAAATTTATTTCACCATGGGCTCTTTTAATGCAAAACAAAGATTGGTCCATAGAAGGCTCTCAGTAAATGTATTTGCTCCACAAATGAATGAATAAAATCTTGTGGATGTCTTGAACAAATCTTCTATACAACATATACTTTTGGAAATGCTTTACTGCACAAATGCTGAGACCAATGTGTCAGGAGTGAATTCCAGTTGCTCTATGTTTCTGCATTCCTGGAGGACTTTCTGCACTGTGTCACCAGAAAGAGGAAGGCTTACCTTTCTCTTATCCACCCTCCCTGACTACTTATGCCCTCATGCATACAACATGTACAGTGACATTTTATTATTAGGAAACTGAGGCTGTGCGATACTCCTGCCAGGATTCAACCCAGCTCCATTTCACTCTAGATCTAAGCTCTTAACCACTGCATAACCTTGGTGCGAGGGTGAGTGAGCAGGGATTGCTTGGCTGGTTGACTACTTTGGTTCATTTCAAATTCATTTCAGTACTGTTCTTGAGTATTAATTATAGTAAATCACACCTATAGCTGATTGATAGTGTGGCATATCTTGCAGATGTGGATGTTGTTAATCCTGATGAAAAGTCAATCATGACCTATGTGGCACAGTTTCTGCAGTATTCAAAGGCTGCACCTGGGACTGGAGATAAAGCCCAGGTATGTCTTTATAAGTACAAATCAAGCTCATTCTTTTTGTACCCTACTAATAGTTTAATTTTTAGCATCGAGGCATAATTTGCACACAGAACTTAAATATACAGTTCAATGAGTTTTGGCAAATGCATACCTCATATAACCATACTTTAATCATGATGCAAAACATTTCTGTTACCCAGAATGTTCCGTTGTGCCTCTCTTCTGTCTGTACTCCTCCACCTGAAGCAACCAATATTCCAATTTCTTTCACTATAGATTAGTTTTGCTTGTTTTTTTAAAGTTAAAAGTGGTAGTTCATTAAACTTTGTTGAATTATCTAAAACAGCATTTAGATACGTACTATATAGGACAAATTAAGTTTAGCAGGCTTTTAAAGAAGTCTAGAGATATCGGATTTTTGTCTATTGTAATTTTTATCAGCTTTATTGAGATACAATTCATATACTGTAAATTAAATCATTTAAAATTTATGATCAATGGTTTTTAGTATGTTTACATAGTTGTGCAACCATCATCACAATCTAATTTTAGCATATTTCCATTTTACCTGTTCTTTAGTTTAGTATAAATGGAATCATATAATCCATATAAACAGAAGCATTGTGTTCCACTCTTAATCCTTGTTTGTTGAGATACTGTTGAATTACCATCAGACTGCCATTTGTTTATTCAGTTTTTTCCTTTGACTTTCAGTCAGTTACACAAAATATTGTGGGTGGAAATTTCTTAAAAATCACTGAGCTGAAAATAAACATTTTTTCTGCATCTATAAAGATAAATGAGCGCTGTGAGTTTAGTAAAATGTTTTTGAATATTATTTTAAAATTTAAACTACTTCCTCAGACATGTAAACATGTAGTCATATTATCACATTTGCTTTGACATAAAATTTAGGCCTATGTTTTTCCAACTGTTATGTTTGAGGCACCAAGCCAGATTGTTGCTGACTCTGGAAGAGAGACTCAAGCTGAGACACGGGCTTATAATACACTTCACTTATTTCTGACCTGCTGAGGAGCTCCTCTTTTCTAATTAATTTTCCTATCAAAAAATAAAACTAAAAATTCAACTGTCCATGAAATCAGTTGCAAAAATATATAGAAAGCACTGTTGCTTAATAGAAAGAAAAAAGTAAAGGAAGGTTAAAGGAGAATGGAAATAAGATGCAATTTCTTTTGCTTTATCCTCCACCAGTAAAATTTGCCTCCAAATGTGTGCAAACTTACCGCCTAAACAGGAATCTAAAGAAGAAATAATTGTTGCCCAATTCCATAGGATAGCTTAACCAAAGCTTTTAGTAGTGTTATTTTTAGGATCTTTAAATTGTTCAAGGTATTTTTGATGTCAGTATATTTAGTAGATGTAAACATCTGTTAACCCATGTTTAGATTTATTGGAAAGCAGTATTCTGAAATGCCTACTATAAATAAATAATTTAGAATAATGTTCTCTAAAATTGAAGAATAGTGGAAGTGGGTAAGCCAAAAAAATAGGGGCTTGCTTGCCCTGTTTCTTTAGCACGTTATATTCAGATGGTAGTTTCAACCCATTTTAAAATTTAAGGTGTTACATGAACAGGCAAAATTCCTCTTTGGCACAATGAGTCATTGGTGTGTAGTGATTACACTATTTCACTGATGTTTGAAGTTGTTAATTTTATTGTTTAAAAAAATCACAAAGTATATTTAGGCTAGAGTTTTAAATGTGTGTGTGTGAATTACAGGGAAAGGTGAAAGATGCTAAGGTCTGGTTAACTCTGCAAGAGAAAAAGCTACAGAAAATGCTAACGGATTCAGAAAATGAGACCTACTGTAAGAAGTATGAAGTAAGTATGACTTTAAACAGTAACTTATTTGTAGTTTACTCTTGGGGAAGTGTAGGATGTTTTTAGAAAAAAACTTTCAGAGTTAATTGTTTAAATACTAAATTAACTCCAAGTTTTAGTGTTGAGTTAGAAGGACCGAGCTTCTCAAATTTTTTTTTTTTTTTCCCGGTACACGGGCCTCTCACCGCTGTGGCCTCTCCCACTGCGGAGCCCAGGCTCCGGACGCGCAGGCTCAGCGGCCATGACTCACCGGCCCAGCTGCTCCGCGGCATGTGGGATCCTCCTGGACCGGGGCACGAACCCATGTCCCCTGCATCGGCAGGCGGACTCCCAACCACTGCGCCACCAGGGAAGCCCCAGCTTCTCAAATTTTAATGTGCATAGGAATCACCTGGGGAATCTTGTTAAAATGCGGATTCTAATTCAGTAGTTCTGGGATGGGGCCTGAGATTCTGCATTTCCCACAAGCTCCCAGATGGTGCTGATTGCTGGTGGTCCTTAGAGAATTTTGAGTAGTAAGGTTTTAGAGTGGGGACTGGCAAACTGGTCTCTGGGCCCCAGCACCTCTTTTTGTAAATACATTGTTATTGGATACATTATCTTATGTATTATATATTATATTATATATTATATATTACATGTGAGCCATGCCCATTAAAGTATTGTTTGTGGCTGCACTCCCACCACATTGTTGAATAGTTACAGCAGAGACCATATGGCCCACAAAGCCCAAGATGTTTGCTATCTTACATATCTTATAGTACACGTTTTCCAATCCAAGGTCTAGAGCAGAACATGCTTTTCAGAATGAATATGGAAGGGAAAAAGATTAGGAAATCAGAAATGGAGCCATCCCAGAATTACAGTTCAGGGCGTCAACCAAAATGTCCTTTGGGAGTAATGACAACTTACTGTCACCATGTATTGAACATTTGCTATATATCAGGCACCTGCTGACAAGCGTTTTCCAGGTTACAACATCTTGCTGAGTATGGCATGGTTATTCTAGTTTTACAGATGAAGACAAACAAGACTTAGAAGGACTAAGTGATTTATCTAAAGTTATATAGCTACTGAAAGGTAGAGGTGGGATTGGAATGAAGTCTAGATTCAAAGCCCTAGCTCTCTTTAGTCCTGATGCTTCTCCAGGGTAAGCTGTTATTCCCCACACCATTTTGAAAGATGCTATCAGGAGCCAAAGTGAGGGCTCCACAGTCTTCTTTCTTAGAACCCAGTCTGTGCAACACTGTGCTCCTCACCTGGTCTCCACCCTGAATAAGGAAGAGATACACTCCTGGGCCTACACAGCACTTAGCACTTCTAGACCTTCATCCCCCACATCGGTTAAGAGAGGGAGTCGGATGAATCCAGTGTTTCCTACACTAACATTCGGTGGATTGTGTGACTTGCTCGCCACACCATTCTTTTAGGTTTGGAGCCATCAGGGAAGGAAGACACGCTCATCTTCCTTTTTTCTGAACTGCATAGGCTTCTTATGCTTTTCGCCTCTTAGCACTGGCCTGAAATTTTTTTCATTGACAAGGTGCTCAGCGTCCACAGGAAGTGCCTTGCTCTCACTTGTCTTTCATTTACTAATGTACCACAGATTCAGGTTTCTTAAATGAAAGGCTTTATGAAGTTATTTTAACTCTCAGAAAGAATCAAATTACTTATCCCTTAGTTTGTTCACAAACTTTAATTAGAAATGCGGCCAATAATTATTGGTAATCTTAAATAACAGTTATGGAATTGATGACTCAAACACCAATATTTCACACAAATACAAACCAAGAAAAGCTTTATTTATTAAATTTTTGAGGGCAAAGACAAAGTATATTCTAAAGTTTGTATAAAATGACTTGGGAAGAATGGCTCAAGCTTAGTTAATCATGGAAACTTCAAAAACCATTTATACATGATGACTGCTGTTATATAATTCTCACTTCTACTCATTCTTATTTTGTTGTGAACACATATTTGGGGAGGACAAACTCACATTTTCCATGGGGCATTATGATTTGTCCTCTAGAGCTGGGTGGCCTTGCTGCCCTATTCCAGTAGAAATCCAACCATAGTGACATGAGACGCAAGCTGTGACCTATGTCACTATGAGGGCACCCAGATCACGAGGGTGCACTGAAGAAAGAAACTGGATTGGTGAGAGGATCCTGAATTCAGGGAATTTTACCTTTATCTAAGTAAAAGTTTAAATATAACCTACAACTATTGACCTGCAAATAGCAAATTACATTTTATAAACTGGTTTAAACATTTCAGTCTTTAAAATACCCTTCTAATTGTAGAGCCTGCTGTCCTTTTTGGAGTCATTCAATGAAGAAAAAAAACCCTTTCTGGATGTCCTGTCGATAACAAGGAATCTAGATGAGCTGAATGAAGATCAGTTACAGTTGAGAGAAGCCTGGGATGGTCTCAACTACCAGGTTACTGCGTTGTGTTGATTAGAACATTTTCACGGGGCAGCTTTGTTTGTTGGATGAGAACTATAGACTTTCATGAGGAATTCTGTAAAAGACAGAGCAGATGCTTCATCAGAAAGTTGGGAGAGCGTTATGTTTTCTCCATGATCTCATTTGGGTAGTGGTTGATATTGAAATAGGAATTTATAACATTCTGTTTAGAGAAATTGCAGGCTTATCCAAAGTTTTTATATTTGCCATCAATTCTTGGTTTGCCATAGTAGATTATCCATATTCTGACTGACATGCAACCTCCTCTCTGCTTTGGACCAGTGTCATATATCACTATCAATAGATGCTTGAAGTGGGTAGGGACAAACCCAGAGAGAATGTGTAATGATGAATGTGTGTATGTGTGTCTGAATATATCTGTATGATTTCAGTCGTTTTAAATTTATTGAGTCTTGTGTTATGGCCCAGGATAATGTGTGTGTGTGTGTGTGTGTGTGTGTGTGTGTGTGTGTGTGTGTGTATGTATATATATATATATATATATATATATATATATACACATATGTGTATATATATATATATATATATACTATTTGCACTTGAAAGGAACATGTATTCTGTAGTTATTGGATATAGTATTCTATAAATATCAATTAAGACAAGGTGGTTGGTAGCATTCAGATTATCTCTGTCTTGACTGACATTTTGTCTAGGTATTCTATCAATTTCTGAGAGAGACCTATTAAAATCTGTGGAATCCTTCCTTTAATTTAGTCAAATTTTGTATCATGTATTTTAAGACTTTGTTATTAGGTGTGTCCATTTATGATTGTTATGTCTTCGTGAATCAACACTTTTACCATTATGAAATATTCCTATTTATCTCTGGGAAGACTGTTTTTCTTCATGTCTGCTTGATCTTATATCAGTATGATAATTGCATTCTTCCTGTGCTGGCTGTGTGGCACATCTTTTTCCTTCATTTACTTTCAACCTATTTGAGTCTTTATATTTAAAGTGCATCTCTTGTAGATAGCATATGGTTGGATCTTGCTTTATTATCCACTCTGACGATCTTTGCCTTTTCACTCGAGTGTTTAGACAGTTAATATTAAATGTAATTATTGTTATGGTTCGATGTGGATTTACCATCTTATGCTTTTTTCTGTTTATTCCCTCTGTTTTTTGTATCTCTATTCTTTCTTTTCCTGCCTTGTTTTAGATTATGTTAATATTTTTAGAATTCCGTTTTAATTTATCTATTGGCTTTTTGGCTCTACCTCTTTCAAATTTTTACTGTGATTACAATGTACATTATAAATTTGTTTTGTTTCGTTTTGTTTATTTGTTTGCGTTACACGGGCCTCTCACTGTTGCGGCCTCTCCCGTTGCGGAGCACAGGCTCCGGAAGCACAGGCTCAGTGGCCATGGCTCACGGGCCCAGACGCTCCGTGGCATGTGGGATCTTCCCGGACCGGTGCACGAACCCGCGTTCCCTGCATCGGCAGGTGGACTCTCAACCACTGCACCACCAGGGAAGCCCACATTATAAAATTTTTATAGTCTACTTAAAGTTCTACAACTTCTAAGTTATTGTACAACTTCTTATAATATGTGGAAGTCTTGCAATCAAATCTCTCATTTTTTATGCTTAGTTGCTTTATATATAAATATATATATGACACAAACATATGTTTTAAAGTCCCCAAGACCATGTTATACATTTTTGTTCAAAACGGTCATGTATTTTAAAGAAATTAAGGAGAAAAATTAGTCTTTCATATCTATATAGCTATTTATCATTACCATTGTTCTTCGTTCCTCCCTAGAGATTTGAGTTTCCATCTGAACTCATTTCCATTCAGCTTGAAAAACGTCCTTTAACTTATCTTATAATGCAGATCTGTGGATGGCAAATTCTCTTAGTTTTCTTTGATGCCTAAACGTCTTTATTTTGCTTTCATTCTTTTTAAATATCTTTGTTGAAGTATAATTTACATATCATAGAATTTGCTCATTTTAAATGGCTAATTAAATGACTTTTAGTGAATTTACAGAGTTACAACAGAGATTGTATAGTTTGTAAGTCAAAAATACTCTTTGGGGCTTCCCTGGTGGTGCAGTGGTTGAGAGTCCACCTGCCGATGCAGGGGACATGGGTTCATGCCCTGGTCCGGGAAGATCCCACATGCCGCGAAGCAGCTGGGCCTGTGAGCCATGGCTGCTGAGCCTGCGCATCCCAAGCCTGTGCTCCACAACGGAAGAGGCCACAACAGTGAGAGGCCCGCGTACCTCAAAAAAAAAAAGAAAAATACTCTTTGGTCCTGGGAAAGTTTGCCAATTCTTGCTCAAGCTTCTTGGCCATCAAGAGCGACATCCTGTTTTCAGAATATATTTATCATACTATTTGTATAGTGTGGTAAACACTAGCACAGTGGCTTAAAAGAGCCACCCTTTCAGTCCCTACTTTTGAAGAACTAGTGCAGCTTCAGAAATTTTCCCATCAAGTGGCAGTGCTCATTGCAATTTCAGCTCCTGTTCTGACCACAGTTTGACAAAACTGATCCCTGTGAAGGGCAGGAACTCTCTGTTATGAATCCTCAACAAAACAGAAGGAGAGGAAGAAAATATTGTCTGTATAGTTCAGGCTGTTCCAGGCCAAAAAGACGCGGTCTAATTTTGCTGCCTGTGGTTTGGAAAAATCACCCAAAATAATGAGAAAAACCATTAAAAGAACTATTTTGCAAGATTAAGTGCTACAAATTGATAGTAGTTTGAAAATCCGTTCCGTAGGTAGAGTGCTGCTCGTTTTCTCGGTGTTGCAAAATGAAACTTATTAATTTTAAAGTCATCAGGTGTATAACAGTCAATACCATCCAGACAGATTCTGGTTCAATTGGTTGAGGACTCAGATATCTCAAAGCATCTTAATAAATGATTTCATTTTAAGCCTGCAATAGGAAATAGCCGCATTACGTTATTTTGACCTGACAAGATCTTATATAAATTTTCATCCAAATTCAAAGGTAATTTCCAACACTGAGAAAGAAAGTGTAGAACTAGTTTTCTATGTTAAGAGTGGAAAGAGAGGAATGAAAGGTAAGCACCGCCTTCTATCTTTCCTCTTCCTACTGCTGCATAGAGTACAGCCTGCAGTCAGAAAGCCCACATTTGGTTTCATGCAAAACATATACAGCTTTCAGTTGTGAAAAGAATAACAGCTGAGTTAGAGGTATCGTTCTTAGCTTCTCTTTTGCTCAGTCGTTTGCCGGTTTTCTGGGTTTTTTGTTTGTTTATTTTTTGGGAAACTCACAGATAATTCAGATATATATAATAAAAGCACATGCTAACTTGTTCATATTAAAAATTCATAATAATGAAAACATTTTTTCATTCTTTTCCGACTGGAGGCTTAATGGTATGTAGTTAATGATTTAGGATTGTAGAGCTGTCTTTTGTCTTACGCCTTTTGAGAAAATAAACTTGCAAGGCAATTAAAGCAAAACAAAATACTACATGGTGTCACTTATTTGTGGAATCTTAAAACAAAGTTAAACTCGTAGAAACAGAGTAGAAAAGTGGTTGTCCAGGACTGAGGGTGTGGAAAATAGGGGGAAGTTGGTTAACGGGAACAAACTTTCAGCTATAAGATGAATAAGATCTGAGGATATAATGTAAAACATGGTGACTATTGTGATAACACTGTACTATATCATTGAAATTTTCTAGAGAGTAAAACTTAAATGTACTTGCCCCCCCAAAAAAAGATAAATATGTGAAATGATGGAAGTGTTAATTAACTAGATGGTGAGACTCCTTTTATGATGTAAATGTATATCAAATCACCATGACGTACACTTTAAATATCTTACAATTTTATTTGTCAGTTATACCTCAATAATGCTAAAAAAAGCAAAACAAAATGCAAAAACTGTAATACTTAATGTTTCTGGTTTATAAATAGTTCCATTTGACTGCCTTAAAGGAGGCTAGCTTTGTCCTCATTTAACATCTTTGTACTTGGGTTGTTGGTTTAATGGGTTTTTTTCTGATACTTTGCATATAGTGGGCACCCAATGAATGTTTTTCAAGGAATTAATAATGAATCAAAGAAACCTATTCTTAAAAAATAACCTAATTTTGGCTATTCTTTCCTCTAAAAGTGATTTAACTCTAAGAATAGTGACAACTCCTCTAGTAGAACTATAATGGTAAGAGAGAATACAGACTTAAAACTCGTACTTTCATCATCAGTATGGAGTCATCCCCACTGGCTCTCTTTTTTTTTTTTTTTTGCGGCACGCGGGCCTCCCACTGTTGTGGCCTCTCCCGTTGCGGAGCACAGGCTCCGGACGCGCAGGCTCAGCGGCCACGGCTCACGGGCCCAGCCGCTCCGCGGCATGTGGGATCTTCGCGGACCGGGGCACGAACCCGTGTCCCCTGCATCGGCAGGCAGACTCCCAACCACTGCGCCACCAGGGAAGCCCTGGCTCTCTTATATTGCTGACCACACTTTACTGTAACCATGTCCTTGTCTGCTTTCCCCACTAGGTGGTTCAGGCAGGAGCTGCGACTATTATTTATCTGGTTGGCCCTTAGATGTGGAGGGTTGTGTTAAACTTACTCTTGCCTTCGTGACACATGGATCTGGGCAAGGCCATACTCCTATTTTTATTCCTTTATTAAATTTTATATTTACTTCCTTTTATCCCCATACCCTCCTTCCATCCCTCTTTCTCCTTAGGCTGCCATTGTGCTGTGCTTAATGTGTATCTTTTTGTTTTATGTGTCCTTGCAAAATGCAGTATTGTATTTATGTGTCCGTGTATTTTTAGGTTGTGTGAATTGATATTGTATTTTATTCTGCTCCTTACTTTCAGTTTTGAACACATATATTTAAATAAGGTGCCTCCATGTTGCCCCCCGTGTACATCTAATTGGCATCTAACCGCTGCACAGCCCTCTGTGGTGTGTGACCACCCCCCCCCACATGTCCTTCCTCTACTCCAGAAGCTTCTGTGTCTTTATACCCAGCTCTTAGCACAATTCATAAACATTTGCTCAATGAGTGAATGAATGAGTGTGTGTTTTTTAATTTTGAATTTATTTTTTTATACAGCAGGTTCTTATTAGTCGTCCATTGTATACACATCAGTGTATACATGTCAATCCCAATCTCCTAATTCATCACGCCAACCCCCCCACCCCCTGCTGCGTTCCCCCCTTGGTGTCCATACGTTTGTTCTCTACATCTGTGTCTCAATTTCTGCCCTGCACACCGGTTCGTCTGTACCATTTTTCTAGGTTCCACATATATGTGCTAATACATGATATTTGTTTTTCTCTTTCTGACTTACTTCACTCTGTGTGACAGTCTCTAGGTCCATCCACGTCTCTACAAATGACCCAATTTCATTCCTTTTTATGGTTGAGTAATATTCCTTTGTATATATGTGCCACATCTTCTTTATCCATTCATCTGTCGATGGGCATTTAGGTTGCTTCCATGACCTGGCTATTGTAAATAGTGCTGCAGTGAACATTGGGGTGCATGTGTCTTTTTAAATTATGGTTTCTCCGGGTATATGCCCAGTAATGGGATTGCTGGGTCATATGGTGATTCTATTTTTAGTTTTTTAAGGAACCTCCATACTGTTCTCCATAGTGGCTGTATCAATTTACATTCCCACCAACAATACAAGAGGGTTCCCTTTTCTCCACATCCTCTCCAGCATGTGTTGTTTGTAGATTTTCTGATGATGCCCATTCTAACTGGTGTGAGGTGATACCTCATTGTACTTTTGATTTGCATTTCTCTAATAATTAGTGATGTTGAGCAGCTTTGCATGCGCTTCTTGGCCATCTGTATGTCTTCTTTGGAGAAGTGTCTATTTAGGTCTTCTACCCATTTTTGGATTGGGTTGTTTGTTTGTTTAATATTGAGCTGCATGAGCTGTTTATATATTTTGGAGATTAATCCTTTGTTCTTGATTCGTTTGCAAATATTTTCTCCCATTCTGAGGGTTGTCTTTTGGTCTTGTTTATGGTTTCCTTTGCCGTGCAAAAGCTTTGAAGTTTCATTAGGTCCCATTTGTTTATTTTTGTTTTTATTTCCATTACTCTAGGAGGTGGATCAAAGAAGATCTTGCTGTGATTTATTTCAAAGAGTGTTCTTCCTATGTTTTCCTCTAAGAATTTTATAGTGTCCGGTCTTACATTTAGGTCTCTAATCCATTTTGAGTTTATTTTTGTGTATGGTGTTAGGGAGTGTTCTAATTTCATTCTTTTACGTGTAGCTGTCTAGTTTTCCCAGTACCACTTATTGAAGAGACTGTCTTTTCTCCATTATATATCCTTTCCTACTGTGTCATAGATTATTAGTTGACCATAGGTGCGTGGTTTTATCTCTGGGCTTTCTATCTTGTTCCATTGAGCTATAATTCTGTTTTTGTGCCAGTACCATATTGTCTTGATTACTGTAGCTTTGTAGTATAGTCTGAAGTCAGAGAGTCTGATTCCTCCAGCTCTGCTTTTTTTCCCTCAAGACTGCTTTGGCTATTTGGGGTCTTTTGTGTCTCCATACAAATTTTAAGATTTTTTTTCTAGTTCTGTAAAAAATGCCATTGGTAATTTGATAGGGATTTCATTGAATCTGCAGATTGCTTTGGGTAGTATAGTCATTTTCACATTATTGATTCTTCCAAGAACATGGTATATCTCTCTGTCTGTTTGTATCATCTTTAATTTCTTTCATCAGTGTCTTATAGTTTTCTACATACAGGTCTTTTGTCTCCCTAGGTAGGTTTATTGTTAGGTATTTTATTCTGTTGCAGGTATTTTATTTTTGTTCCAGTGGTAAATGGGAGTGTTTCCTTAATTTCTCTTTCAGATTTTTCATCATTAGTATATAGGAATGCAAGAGATTTCTGTGCATTAATTTTGTATCCTGCTACTTTACCAAATTCATTGATTAGCTCTAGTAGTTTTCTGGTGGCATCTTTAGGATTCTCTATGTATAGTATCATGTCATCTGAAACACTGACAGTTTTACTTCTTCTTTTCCAATTTGTATTCCTTTTATTTCTTTTTCTTCTCTGATTGCTGTGGCTAGGACTTCCATAACTATGTTGAATAATAGTGGTGAGAGTGGACATCCTTGTCTTGTTCCTGATCTTAGAGGAAATGCTTTCAGTTTTTCACCATTGAGAATGATGTTTGCTGTGGGTTTGTCATATATGGCCTTTATTATGTTGAGGTAGATTCCCTCTATGCCCACTTTCTGGAGCGTTTTTATCATAAATGGGTGTTGAATTTTGTCAAAAGCTTTTTCTGGGGCTTTCCTGGTCCTGCAGTGGTTGAGAGTCCGCCTGCCGATTCAGGGGACACAGGTTTGTGCCCCGGTCTGGAAAGGTCCCACATGCCGCGGAGCGGCTAGGTCTGTGAGCCATGGCCGCTGAGCCTGCGCATCTGGAGCCTGTGCTCCGCAATGGGAGAGGCCACAACAGTGAGAGGCCTGCGTACTGCCAAAAAAAAAAAAAAAAAAAGCTTTCTCTGCATCTATTGAGATGATCATATGGTTTTTATTCTTCAATTTGTTAATATGGTTTGTCACATTGATTGACTTGCATATATTGAAGAATCCTTGCATCCCTGGGATAAATCCCACTGGATCATGGTGTATGATCCTTTTAAAGTGTTGCTGGATTCTGTTTGCTAGTATTTTGTTGAGGATTTTTGCATCTATAGTCATCAGTGATATTGGTCTGTAATTTTCTTTTTTTGTAGTGTCTTTGTCTGGTTTTGGTATCAGGGTGCTGGTGGCCTCATAGACTGAGTTTGGGAGTGTTTCTTCCTTTGCAATTTTTTGGAAGAGTTTGAGAAGGATGGGTGTTAGCTCTTTAAATGTTTGATAGAATTCACCTGTGAAGCCATCTGGTCCTGGACTTTTGTTTGTTGGAAGATTTTTAGTCACAGTTTCAATTTCACTACTTGTGATTGGTGTGTTCATATTTTCTATTTCTTCCTGGTTTGGTCTTGAAAGGTTATACCTTTTTAGGAATTTGTCCATTTCTTCCAGGTGGTTCATTTTATTAGCATAGAGTTGCTTGTAGTAGTCTCTTAGGATGCTTTGTATTTCTGTGGTGTCTGTTGTAACTTCTTTTTCATTTCTAATTTTACTGATTTGAGTCCTCTCCCTCTTTTTCTTGATGAGTCTGGCTAATGGTTTATCAATTTTGTTTATCTTCTCAAAGAACCAGCTTTTAGTTTTATTGATCTTTGCTATTGTTTTCTTTATTTCTATTTCATTTATTTTTGCTCTGATTTTATGATTTCTTTCCTTCTGCTAACTTTGGGTTTTGTTTGTTCTTCCTTCTGTAGTTCCTTTAGGTGTAAGGTTAGATTGTGTATTTGAGATTTTTCTTGTTTCTTGAAGTAGGCTTGTATAGCTATAAACTTCCCTCTTAGAACTGCTTTTGCTGCATCCCATAGGTTTTGGATTGTCCTGTTTTTTTTTTTGCGGTATGCGGGCCTCTCACTGTTGTGGCCTCTCCCGTTGCGGAGCACAGGCTCCAGACGCGCAGGCTCAGCGGCCATGGCTCAATGGCCCAGCCACTCTGTGACATGTGGGATCTTCCCGGACTGGGGCACGAACCCGTGTCCCCTGCATCAGCAGGTGGACTCTCAACCACTGCACCACCAGCGAAGCCCTGGATCATCCTGTTTTTGTTGTCATTTGTCTCTAGGTATTTTTTGATTTCCTCTTTGATTTCTTCAGTGATCTCTTGGTTATTTAGTAACGTATTGTTTAGCCTCCATGTGTTTGTGTTTTTTACATTTTTTTCCCTGTAATTGATTTCTAATCTCATAGCATTGTGGTCAGAAAATGTGCTTGATATGATTTCAATTTTCTTAAATTTACTGAGGCTTGATATGTGATGCAAGATGTGATCTATCCTGGAGAATGTTCCGTGCGCACTTGAGAAGAAAGTGTAATCTGCTGTTTCTGGATGGAATGTCCTGTAAATATCAATTAACTCTATCTGGTCTATTGTGTCATTTAAAGCTTCTGTTTCCTTATTTATTTTCATTTTGGGTGATCTGTCCATTGGTGTAAGTGAGGTGTTAAAGTCCCCCACTATTATTGTGTTACTGTTGATTTCCTCTTTTATAGCTGCTAGCAGTTGCCTTATGTATTGAGGTGCTCCTATGTTGGGTGCGTATATATTTATAATTGTTATATCTTCTTCTTGGATTGATCCCTTGATCATTATATAGTGTTCTTCCTTGTCTTTTGTGACATTCTTTATTTTAAAGTCTATTTTATCTGATATGAGTATTGCTATTCCAGCTTTCTTTTCATTTCCATTTGCATGGAATATCTTTTTCCATCCCCTCACTTTCAGTCTGTATCTGTCCCTAGGTCTGAAGTGGGTCTCTTGTAGACAACATATATATGGGTCTTGTTTTTGTATCCATTCAGCAAGCCTGTGTCTTTTGGTTGGAGCATTTAATCCATTCACGTTTAAGGTACTTATTGATATGTATGTTCCTATTACAATTTTTTTAATTGTTTTGGCTTGGTTTTTGTAGGTCCGTTTCTTCTCTCGTGTTTCCCACTTAGAGAAGTTCCTTTAGCATTTGCTGTAGAGCTGGTTTGGTGGTGCTGAATTCTCTTAGCTGTTACTTGTCTGTGAAGCTTTTGATTTCTCCATGGAATCTGAATCCTTGCCGGGTAGATTAATCTTGCTTGTAGGTTTTTCCCTTTCATCACTTTTAAGTATATCATGCCACTCCCTTCTGGCTTGTAGAGTTTCTCCTGAGAAATCAGCTGTTAACCTTATGGGAGTTCTCTTGTATGTTATTTGTTGTTTTTCCCTTGCTGCTTTCAATAATTTTTCTTCGTCTGTAATTTTTGCCATTTTGATTACTATGTTTCTTGGTGTGTTTCTCCTTGGGTTTATCCTGTATGGGACTCTGTGAGTGAGTTTTGATGGTGTTTAGCAGGGGAAAATCCAGGTAGAAGGGGCAGCAAGGGCGAAGACCTGGGAGAGTAATCAGGGTTTGGGGCAATAAGTAGCTGGCATTTATGTGACTCATGTATTTAAGGAGTGGTGGGAAGGCTGAGGAAGGAGGAGGTTGGCTGGATTGGGGGGCGGGGGATTTGATGAAGCACAGATATTCAGGAGATATGGTAGAGGTATCTAATGTAAATATATGATTAGGGCTCGTTACGAAAGTAATCTGTAAATCTGCTTGTGAAGTATAGTTGTAATGTCGGAGAACACAAGGGCATACAACATTTCAAATGATGGTCATTTAGTACAGTAGTCTACCCCTGCTTCGAGGGGTGGTTTAACTATTTCTAATTTCCCTCTCATGACTCATTATGGATTTATCAAAATATTTGTTTTTATTCTTGTGCCCTCTTCTACTTTTGAACAAATTGTGTTCTCGATCAGCAGCTAGCCAACTGATACTTAGAACTAAGAAATTTACCTATTGATCAAGATTTCCTTGTCTAACAGATCAGAGAATTAATATACTATTTTTAAAGAGTGGTTTTAAAAGAATTCTTTAAAGAATTAAGCATGTCGTATGTGAAGAAATAAACTATAGAAGTGTCTACTGAAGAACATCTTTCCTTTTTTTTTTCAGATTAATGTGTGGAAGACAGAGTTGAATCATGTCTTGCCCTCACCCCTCTATCAAATAGAAACTTGGCTCCAGGGGGTGGAGGAGCTGATAGATGAAGATTTGCCAACCTCCCAGGATTATTGTGAAGCCATGGCTCTAATGCAAGAGAAAATGACTTTATTCCAGGTTGGAAAAGAAAAAAGAAACATGGAAAAATATGTGCTTTGTTAGGAACTGTTCTTGAGGAAGATGTTCCTAGAAAGGAGGGAAGGAAGTATAGTGGGTATTTGAGGATGGTTTAGGTGATTCCCCTGGAGATTTTTGGGTCCCAAAAGATAGCTTCAGTTATTTGACGAGCATTCTTCTAGTTTAAGGTGGAAACAATAAGAAGAGTCCAGTAAAGTCTGGACTCTGTAAAGTCTGGCAGAAAAGGAGAGGGGAGATTGTTTTAAAACATAGAAGATTGGGTTCTCACTAAAATGATATGAAAGAATTTGATAGGTGAGATTTATAGCATTTGAGCCCACAAAGGAATGGAAAATACATCTGAAAACAAAAGATTTTGATAAAGCTGTTACCAGAGAAACTGCAGTCTGCCTCTCTGTAAAATGGTCCAGTTTAAAACATTTATGATGAAAATATTTATTTACAACATTTTAGTTAAAAATGAAAGGGCTTTATGATTTTTGTTTTGAAAAAAGATGCAATGCATGCACAGAGCAAATGAGATTAACACGCCTTCAATTACAGTGTTTGGCAATAAATCTGGTTATATCATGCTAAATTTCTTTTCAGAGTCTGATGGATAAATTTGACTGTCATTTGAATACTCTCCTGACATTTGAAAATAGAGATGAAAAACATTTGCCATTGGTACCACCTAACAAATTGGAGGAAATGAAAAGACGGTTTGTATCACTACCCTTTCACAACTGCTGACACCTTTGTGTTTGAGCACTAACATGGTGCTATAGGGACCAGAAAATACAGATTTTTCAATAATTTCTGATAATAGGTCTTTAAGTCTTGATAACAGTTCCTTCATGTTTTATGTAATAGTAACATTATATCATGCTAACATACTTCCTCTTTTATTGCCTGGTAGGATATGGTGGTGGAAAAAGTTCTGGACGTATAGTCAGAAACAGCTCTTTATCTTGGTTGTGGCCAAGTTACTATGTCTTTCTGTACGTTTCCTCATTTGTAAATACAGAGTAATGGTAATCACTCTGTTCATGTCTCACAAGGATACTAGGTGACATGAGAGGAGGTATATGAAAGCACTTTATAAACTCAAAAAAACTACAGATATGAAGATTGTTTAATTTGTGGTTGTCCACATCATCTTCTCTTTTCTCATTATTCATAAGCAGCTTATTAGAATGATATTAAGAGGGTATTAGCCTTAATAATGAAAGCTGTTAAAGTGAAATGTTGAAATTACGGTTGCATTAAGTTATATGGAAGTTTTCAAGTTTAGTAAAGTATTTTAGAGATTAACATTTTATTATAGAATTTCTCAATAGGGGAATAGTTTCTTCAGAAAATGTTCTGTTAGATATTTTTATCTTAGAAATAGCTGTTTTATATCTAGTCACAATGTTTGTTTTACTTTGTTTAAAAAAAAATATGAGGATTCATTTGAGTTCCATGTGTTTAAAAGAAAAAGTTAAAGCCCCAATATTTTTGAAAATGCCAAACGATTTCTCACATTTGGCCAACAATATTAAATTAAATTCTAAAACCTGCACTATCTTCCAGAATCAACAACATTTCGGGGGAAAAATTCATTCCACTTCTAGAATTTCATTACTATAAGTGCTCAGTTCTTGGTTTGCTAGATGAAGTGAAATCAAAATTGGTTGTTTGGAACATCAAATACGGGAGCAAAGAATCTGTGGAATTATTGCTGGAAGACTGGCATGTAAGCTGCTTTATTTCATGTCTCAGACAACTGTTCTCCATGGTGCTGGATTTGCATTTTTCCTTAGCACAATTTCCCTTACCTTTTCAGGTTTTGAGATGAGTTTTCTTGGTAGCTTTCATTAGCTTAAACATTGCCTAGAGAAAAGAATTACCAGTAGGCAAATAACAGACACTGGGAAGAGTAAGAAAGAGAAAACATTATTTAGCACAACAGAGGAGATTGAGTTAACCGGACTAAGTTACATAATAGAGAAAGTTTCAATGTTCAATGTTATTTCCTTTAAAAAAATTCCTACTTTCACTTACTGGACATCTTGTTTAATATTTTTCCCCACTCAGATTTATGGTTTTAGTCAAAAATTAAATTTTTCTTTGAACATTTTAATCTTAGCCTTTCAAGTTTTAAGAGTGGGAAAAACAGTGTGTTTTGTCTTGAGGCTTTCTGGGGGAGGGGGTTTAGCTCTTGCAATTTATAGGGAAAAAATGTTGCAAATGATTTAAATGTGTGTTTATTTGGTAAATTAACACTAAAGCAGACTGGCCGTGTCATTTCTACAGTTAGACCTTATTATCCTTCTTTCTGTTACTCTGTCTTTCTTTTTTTTTTTTTTGGCCTTACTGCGTGGCTTGCAGGATCTTAGTTACTCGACCAGGGATTGAACCTGGAGCCACAGCAGTGAAAGCCCTGAGTCCTAACCACTGGACTGCCAGGGAATTCCCTGTTTCTCTGTTTTTGGAATGAGGGCCAAAAAGAAAAACCCAAGATTGTAAACTTCAGTGTAAAAATTGGAAAAACATGATGAAGAAAGATTTATTTACAATTTATGATTTAAATACTGTACATTCCTAAACAGGAATCATCATTCTATATTAGATTAGATTTTAAATATTTTAATTTATTTTTCCTACCTTGATTTTTCATTTTTCCATTTGAATAATCATACCATTGGCACATAAGTGTACAATGAGTTTTTAATTAACTGTCTATTTTTCCATAGATTTTACTAGCTTAATGCACATAATAACTTCGGTAATAGTATTTCTCAAGAGTTTTTGTGTGATGGATTGTATCTATTTATAACATACTCAACATACCTAATAAAAATTATTCAATATTAATAAAGGCCTATGAGATAAGAGAAGCTGATATAAATTATGCAATATTAATAAATATGTATGGTAGGAGTTGTTGAAATTGCTATAAATACTTGCCTTTTCTCATGAGAGGAAAACCATTTTAGAACTATGTCACTGCATTACGATAAGCTGTCAGGTCTCATACCTATATATTGCTTATGTCTCTTAGAACTTAACTATCTCTCTTCATGAGCTACTCTTCTTCTTTTCCTACCCAAATATGTAGTATTAAAACTGTAAAGAAATTTTGGTGCCTAAGTGCTTCATCAATGTGTATATGTCTATCTGGATTTCTTGACACATTTTTAAAAATAAAAACTGTCAATATGTTTTATTTTCATTTTTTCCCCAGAAATTTATTGAAGAAAAAGAGTTCTTAGCTCAACTTGAAACCTCTTTTCAAAAATGTGAAGAAATTCATAAGAATTTGGGTAAAGCTATACAATTACTTTTTGATGGAATGACCATCACTTAAAAATAGCATTTCATTTGTTTTGCTTTCTTTATGTACCTTAATGTCTTAGAAATTGGTTTTACATATGTGTTTTCTTTAGAAAATTCTTGCATCCACTTTTAATATTGTTAGTATACATATTTATTTCACCACTGTCAATTAGTATGCAAGTATTTTTCTTAGCAGTATTATTCTCGTAATGAAAAACTGTTTTCTAAATTACTTTCTTGTTTTGTTAACCTTATAGCTGGAGAATATCCAAATATTAGTAAACAATATACAATGGTGGAATATCATTTTTGCATGTATAGAAAAAATATATATAATGTGAAGTCCACTCTACAAAAAGTTCTGGCATGTTGGACAATTTATGTGGAAAAGCTTCGTTTACTAAAGGCTTGTTTTGAGGAAACAAAGAAGGAACAGATGAAAGAGGTATTTTCAGTCTAATGGCACCTGCTCAATTTTACTTTTTTTCATTTTATTTGGAGACTCTCGTTTTCAATACAAAAATGAGAGGCCAGGAACAAGTAAGCATGACTGTCGGAAAAATCCTCCAAAGTTTTGGAAAGGGTTTAGTTTCTTTCTCATATAATTGCTAAAAGGAATTTTTCTCTTTGTTATAGGTTTTACACATATGTGCGCACGCGCGCGCGCACACACACACACACACACACACACACACACACACAGCTTTATTGGGGTATAATTTACATACACAGTATAGCTTTTGGAAGGTATATTGCTAAGTTCCTTGGAAGGGAAATAAAAGATGTGGAGTAGTAGATAGCTTATAGATACATTTAAAATAAATGAATGTTTTAGAAAGTTTTTTTTTTCTATTTGGGTGCATACCTTTCAGTTCTAAAACCTTTCTGACTTTCTGGAGGAGGAAAAACAAAATAGCTTACTTATGTGGAGAACTATAGAAGAAATTTTGGAGTAATTCACTGTTGTTTTATTTGCTATTTATGTAATAACCTGTTTTATGATTATTCTCTGAGGTAGTTTTTCTTTCTTTCATTTTGTTTCCCTCTGTTGTAAATAAATGTAGGCAGCCTCTCAGATTAAACATTTTCCAAATAGAAGCTAATGTTACTTAACAGAAAACAGGCTGTTCATATGAAAGTAAAGTTTCTGATAAGTATATGAGTACAAAAAGAATATTTGAGTGAATCATTATTTCTTCCTGTCACCTCTGTTGATACCAGAATTTCACATCTTTGGCTTTCAGTAGCTCTTCTGTCTTTAAAGTCCTTTTATTAAAATTCACATTTCTCTGAGGAAATAGCACTTTAAGCCTTAGAATTTCCAAACTCTGTGCTGAGGTGACCTGAGTTGCCAAAAAGAACTCTCAAAGTAATTTAAAATTTGAGGGAGACAAAGCAACATCTGTCTGCTGGACACCACACAAATTACTACTAAGTTGTTTGGACCTGACTACTTAACAATGAGAAATGTTAGATAATTCTTCTAGCCTAGGAAATCCATGAAAAAATTACTGAGACATTAAGGGGGCCATGAACTAAAGTCTGAGAACCTTTGCTGTAAGCTCATTAGCCACTTAGAAAGAGAGAAGATCAGATGCTTCCTGAAAGTCCGGGACCAAGAGTGATAACAGGCAGTCAGCGCCTGCCAGTTAGTGATCAGGGATGAAGCGCTCAACCAATAGGGAGAGTCAAAGTCTCTGCAAAAACCTCACACTCACTTTTTAAAAAAAAAACTTATTTATTTTATTTTTAGCTGCATCGGGTCTTCGTTGCTGCACGTGGGCTTTCTCTAGTTGCAGCAAGCAGGGGCTACTCTTCGTCGTGGTGTACCGGCTTCTCACTGTGGTGGCTTCTCATTGCGGAGCACAAGCTCTAGGTGTGCAGGCTTCAGTAGTTGTGATGCGTGGGCTCAGTAGTTGTGGAGCGCGGGCTTAGTTGCTTCGCGGCATGTGGGATCTTCCCGGACCAGGACTCGAACCCATGTCCCCTGACAGGGACCCATCTGGAAGGCAGATTCTTAACCACTGCGCCACCAGGGAAGCCCCCTCACACTCACTTTTGCTTTACAGTCAACCTTGGTGAAGATCTATTATAAATAATGAAAAGACAAATAGTATGTCATTAAAATATTACATTGATTATATGTTTTGTAGGTTTCCTTTGAGACACTGTCCCAGTGGAATCTAGAACATACTACTTTAAATGAAGTGGGAAATTTCTTAATTCAAGTCAGCAATGATGAAGTTGGATCATCTATTTCTAAAGAACTGAGGAGGCTGAATAAAAGATGGAGAAAGTTTATTACAAAAACTCAGCTTGTAAGTTTTTTTTTGGTAACAGCTTCATTGAGGTATAATTTCCATACATACAATTCACTCATTTAATCTGCATGACTCGGTGGTTTTCAGTTGAAATATTTAGAGTTGTGCAGCCATCACCATGATCAATTTTGGAACATTTTCATCACCTCATAAAGAAACTTGTACCCATTACCAGTCACTCTTTATTTTCTCCCAGTGTCCCCAGCTCTAAAGATTTCCCTATTCTGGATATTTCACATAAATGGAGTCATATAATATGTAGTCTTTTGTTTCTGGCTTTTTTCACTTAGTGTAATGTTTTCAAAGTTCATTCATTTTGTAACGTATCAGTACTTCATTCCTTTTTATCGGCAAATAATAATCCATTGTATGGATATGCCACATTTTATTTATTGATCAGTTGATGAACATTTGGCTTCTTTCCACTTTTTTGACTATTATGAATAATGCTGATATAACCATTCATGTACAGGTTTTTGCGTGGATATACAGCATACAGATTTCTAGTTGAAATTCATTTACCATTAAAGAATAACGTTAAGCATTTTTGCCTACTAGATTTCAAGGTCCTTGAGAACATACACTAAGCTTTATTTATCTTTATATTTAGTGTAGTGCTTCATAGAAGCATACCTTTAATAAATAATTTTTTGAACTTGAATTATTAAATTATTCTATTTCTTATTCATAACAATTTGAGACTGAGGTGTTGTATGGGCAATTTTATAACGTTGTTACTAACTGATATATCTGAAAAATATATTGAATATATTATGTTCATTTATTGTTTTTAATCATATATCTTAGCATAAAAATATAAACATTATATTTCATGACATTAATTTTTTATAGGAAGTGAACCTGCCCCTTATAAAAAAGCAAGATGAGCCCTTTCTTGACAATTCTGGAAATACTCAACTATCTAAAGAAGAGAACCTAACTGCTGATTTTTCAACAGATATGTCAGTAGAACTTCCTGAAAATCACAGTCAGAATATTATGGTAAATAGTCATACTTTATGTATTTCATTTGTACATAGAAATAATTTAACTTTGCTGTTTTTCTTTTGAAAAAACCATATCGTTGAAACAGTGGTAAATGGGATCATTAGATAACATTTAAAGTATGGTAATTTTCCAATAAAATGCCCAAGTGGGTCCCTCACGCAGTGGTCTTCAGTGTTAAAGCCCTGGGTGTCTCACTCACTGGGGAGTTTGCAGACACGCAGAAGCAGTCATGACTTCTGAGCTGTGGAGATGGAGTTGATATCTTCTTCAGATTGCTTCTGACTACTATTCAGAAATTGTCCAGCTTTAGGCTAGCCCTTGCTCTGTGTCTTGCTTCCTTTCTGTAAAATGGAGGGAAATAAAATCTTTATTTCTTGCTTTGTTGGGTAATTCAGAGGATGACTTTAGATTATAGATAAGAATATGGAAAAGAAACGACAACAAAAAAAATCATACACGTGTAAGGTGTAACACCTATGATTTTGGAAGTGTGCCTCCTTCAGAATGGTAACTTATATAGTTTTAAAGAAAGTAATTTTTAACTGGCTTTGGCCAGTTGCCATGATGGAGTGCCCTTGTTTTCCCACCGTGAAAAGACATAATCATAGAAGATCTTGAAAAATCTGAATTTGTGCAATATGCTTTTAGAATAGAAGAATATAGAATATTTTTCTCATACATTTAAAATATGATCTGATTAAAAACAACTTTAAGAATGTCTGTCATGTAAAGCTGTAGCATATCAACCTGTAGCATATTGAGAGATTATTAATGGGAAAAGGCTTAATTTTGTGGAAATTTGATTCTGATGTTTCACAACTACTATTGCTACTAGCTGTATTTAATTAAATTGTATACAAGTTTTAGAAATGTGTTTATAGAGTCAATACCCTAATTTTCTAAGCTCTAATCTTCTTATCTGTAAAATGGAGATAATAGTAACTGATAGGGATGATATCATCCTTAAGAAAATTTTTGTGAACAAATCTTTTAAGTTTTAAAGTGATATATGCTTAGATAACTAATGAGAACATACTGTATAGCACAAGGAACTCTACACTTAATGCACTGTGGTAACCTAAATGGGAAGGAAATTCAAAAAAGAGGGGATATATGTATATGTATAACTGATTCATTTTGCTGTACAGCAGAAACTAACACAACATTGTAAAGCAACTATACTCCGATAAAAATTAATAAAAAAATAATAAAGCTATATATGCTATCATAAAGTACTGTTTTCATTGTCCAAACAGTAGATCTTAAATCATTAAAATATGTTGACTTAGCACTTGTTTTTATTTTTTTATTTGTTTTGACATGATAGTTTAGTATGCATTTTAACTAAACTTTATAAAGATAATATTAAAACATTGAGTTTAAAAAACAGCCATTGTTTTTGAGATTTTCATTGTTCAATTAATTCACTATAGGGATATAACTTTTTTAAATTGAAAATTATAATGTAAATGGTACCATTTTCATAGTGATAATTTTGAATGTTGTAGGCTGGGGAAGAACATGAAAAAGAAAACGAAGAATTTACAGGGACACTGAAAGTGGCTGAAGAGGTTGAAAAACTGATTGGACAAGTGAAAATCTGGGAGGCGGAAACCACATCTGTTTTGGATCTTCTGAGACAACAAGGTGATGTAGATACCTCAGTGGAAGAATCTTTGCAGGTATGAGTGGAAAAAGTATTTAAAAGACAGCTTTTATGGTTGTAGGCTTATGTATTAAGATAAAAAGTTTTAAAGGAAACAGTAATAAGACTACTGTTAGAATTTCCTTTGTTGGGGTTTTAAAAAAATGGCGTGGAATCTCAACCCTGGCTCATTTGCTGTGATTTTGCTTGAAGACAGAGGATAGATTTGAAGACTAATAATACCTTAGTATTTTAAATTCTTGAACTAATTTTCCCAGCTACAGGATGGAGATTAAAATATTCTCTTGTATCAGAGGGCAATGAGATGAGTGAGTTCAGTCTCCTATAGCTCAGTGCAGTGCAAATGTAAGAGATTATACAACCTGTGCTTTGAAAGATCAACCCCATATTAAGCTTTCCCTTCCTTAACTGATGCAGGGTGGGGATGAATGTTGTTAAAACTCTGTTCTGTCTTTATTCTCAGGCAGTGGACTCATTGAAAAGCAATGAGGCAACAGTGTATTTTAATATCGCTCAGTTCTCCCTGGAAAGGAGTTACAGTTGAGGTTTTACTGAGTTCCAGCTCAGCTATAAAATTTATAGAGCATGACATAAGTTACAACCAGATGGAAAGTTCTTGGGATAAAGGAACATTTGTATAATTCTTTTAAATCTACGTTTCTGAAAGGTGTATATGTAGAATTTTGTGTTTATAAGAGTAATACTTTTTATTGCTTTGAAAATATTATATAAACTTACCTGTGCCATCTGCCAGTGCTTTTCTAATTTTATTTTTGTATTTATTTATTTGCTGTATCTGGAATTTATTGTAGTGAAATAAATGAGTAAGAAAGAAGAAATTCAATATTTAAAAAATATTTCAAAGCTATAACAATGATCCCTGTTATAAACAGTGAAAACACAAACAAGCTGGAATATACTTCCATTAAAAAGAAATTAAGTAGATCTTTGTTGGATCAAGATATATTGTAAAGTAAGAAATGGAAGTTGCTGAGCAGTATTGGTGATGTGATCCTTTTAGTATTTTTAAAAACAGTTGCTTTTTTAAACTTTATGCATTTATATCTATAGAAAAATATCTGTAAGCATATACAAATAGCTAACTCTGTGTATCTTGATCCTGCATTATGCCCAGCTCTTAGTACACTTCCTGGTACCTAGTAGATATAAAGTAAATATTTTTAAAATGAATGTGTGAATGATTGATTAAATGACAGTTAAGGGAAGGATGGGGAAGAAGAGGAACTTTTTCTTTATGTGCTGTATACCTCTCCACTCTTTGAGTTTTTTACAGGAGCTTTTGTTACTTTTATGATTCAAAATAGAAAAATTTGAAGTTACAAATGAACGTGCTAACTTTAGAACATTTAAATAATGTGTAAAAGTATAAAGAGGAGAATAAAAATCACCATAGTTCCACTGCTCTAAGATAAATAAGATCAACATTTACATAGTTGATATCACACAATATAATTTCTATTTTATCATACCCATGCCACCTCTGAGTTGTAATTAAATTTTTTTTGTTAATTTGATAACTGAAAAGTGGTAACTCATTATTTTAATTTGTACTTATTTGATTACATGTAAGATTGAACTGTCTTTCATATGTTCATTAGCCATTTGTTTCTGGAATTATATCTGTTTTTGTATTTTCTGAATTATCTTTGGGATCTTAGTATTTTTCTTACTGAATTTATAAGCTCTCTGAATCAGGACTCATTTTCATTTGTGTGGCAAATATTTTTACCAAGTTGTTGACTTTTAAGTTGTTTATTTCACATAGAAAATTTTTGTACTTATTTAGTCATTTCTGTCTCTTATGCCTAAAAAGGCCCTCCGCACCCAGGGAGCAGATCCATTTTCATGGATAATTTCTTCTTTTCTAGCTTCATATTTTATATATAATTTTCTAATTCATCTGAAATTCATTTTTGGTATGTTGTATAAAGCATGGTTCTAAAAAGGTGTTTTCCAATAGCCATTTTCTCCAGTAACATTTATTGAACTCCTTCTGGCTGATTAGACTTACAACAATTTCTTTTTAAGGTTTATTACTACTCTCTCAACTTATTTTCTCCCTATTGGCATTGTATTTCTTCTAGTCTTTATTTTATTGAAGTGCTTAGTATATAAAAAAAATCTATAAAAGACTGTTGCTCAGAATCTGATAATATTAATATAAAATTTCAAAATGAATGTTTAAAATAACATTTTTTAGACTATAAATTTGCCTCATTTTGGATTAATAGTTAACTTTTTATGATTTCCTGATGAGATTGTTAGGGTTAATGTTTAACATAATCAGAATATTTATTTGAATATTTATATTTAAATATTTATAATTATTTAATATATAAATATAAGAATATTTATAATCAGAATATTTAAGTGATATTTAAGTGATCTCACTTTAATTTGTTTTAATAGCATCTTATTGCCAAAGGCTCTATGTATGAAGAGCTTGTGTCTAGAACTGAAGACACTTTACAAATGGATGTGCAAAATGTTTCAAGCCAGGAGTCTCTTGAGCATGTGATCACAGCTGGGCTTCAGGCAAAGATTCAGGAAGCTAAAGAGAAAGTCCAGGTCTCTCTTTAATATTCCCTATTTAGTGAATTTAGTCTTTAAAACTGAGTGGTCAGTGAGAGGGCAGGGAAGAGGGGAGGATTGCCTTGTAGTTTGGAAATGTTTTGTAAAATATGAATTTTGCCTTATATTTTATTTCTTTATTATTTAGAGCATGTTGGAAAAATCAATATAATAAATAGGATGTTCTTATGTCTAGTGGGAAAATATGAGTTGCTACTCAAAGAAAATATTTATTAACTTATGAGTTTTCTAAGAAGTTGGGCTAAGTGTTAAGTTGAGAATTTTTTGTCATCACAGATCAATATGGTAAAATTAGTAGCAGTGTTGAAGAACTCAACTGATGTTTCCCCAGACCTGGATGTCAGGCTGAAGGTGGAAGACTCACAGAAGGAACTTGAATCATACATTACAAGGGCTGAACAATTACTTGGCCAAAGAGAGAGCCAGAGAGGACTAATTTCAAAATACAAGGTGCGGCTCTTTCAGCCATCCAATGTAGGACATTTATCATTAGTAGATATAAATCTACCTCATTTGAAATCAAGATGTTTCCATCACTGTAATTATAACAAAGTTATTATAACTTTAAAAAATTTCCAAGTTTTATACATTGTTCCCCAGAAACTCTTAAAAATAAAAATTGAAACGATTTTTTTTAATTCACATTTTACTGTATGAATGAACTCAGTGGTATAGTGTAAGAAGCACGGCTGACTTCTATGACATTGAGCAAGAATCTTAATTTCTCTGGCTTTTTTAATCAAATAAAATGGACATAATAATTCTAGTCCTATCCAGCTGCCAGTAAATGAAAATAAGGTATGTGAAGAAACTTTGAGTGGTTAAAATTCCTCAAATGTAAAATAAAGCCTTTATTATTAAAATGCATTGGTAAAAGCTACTTATGAACATATGCTTATCAGCAGTTAAAGATCCAATAGTGTTTTGTATGGAGACAGTTTTAGGTTGACTTTTCATGGTCTGATAGGCAGCTTAAGATGTATTGAAATCAAGAGGTACAAACTACTGTGTATAAAATAAATAAGCTCCAAGGATATATTGTACAGCACAGAAAATATAGCTATTATTTTATAACTTTAAATGGAGCGTAATCCATAAAAGCATCAAATCATCATGTTGTACACCTGAAATTAATATAATATTGTAAATCAATTATACTTAAAAAAAAAAAAGATGTGTCCAAAGCCGACTCACTATTAACTAACACTGGAGGTACTTGGGGATATGAAATAAGAGTAAAACAAGGTCTCTACCCTTGGAGGTTGGACAGGTAGAGAAATATGTGTTCTTTCCTTCATTCATTTATTCAGCATTTAACAAGTTTATTGAACATTTAAAATGAGCTAGGCATTTTGGGGGAGATAAAGATGAAGTAAATCCAGAACAGTAATAGACTAACAGACATAGAAAACAAACTATGGTTACCAAAGGGGATAGTGGTGGGGTATGGGGGGGGAGATAAATTGGGAATTTGGGATTAACATATACACATTAAGTATATATAAAAACAGATAATCAACAAGGTCCTATTGTATAGCACAGGGAATTCTACTCAATATCTTGTAATAACCTATAATGGAAAAGAATCTGAAAAAGAATATATATGTATGTATATTACTTTGCTGTACACTTGAAACTAACACAGCATTGTAAATTTACTTCAATTAAAAAAAAAATGATGAAGTAAATCAATACTGCCAGCGCTACTGTGCACAGTTTTTTCAGGAAAAGGAGCTCCTACAGGAGCCTCTCCATTCTCCTTGTGGTCTCCTTCTCTTGTCTGGGCTCAACCCTCTTCTGGCTTTCTGGACGGTTAACCGTATTGGACCCTGATATCAGGTATTTCAGCATTGCTTTTCCCACAGTCATCTTATGCTGCTTGCACCTTGCCAGCCACCAGCTTTGACCAATTCCCACTGTCTTTTTTCCTCTCTTTTACTCCCATATGCTGAGAGTGCTGAACTAAACTTAAGAGTCAGTTCTTTTAAGTAATCACTAGGCTGAATTTCAAAAGGACAGATATGGTCAGCTGAGGAAAGAGGGAAGAAAAAGAAAAAGCAGAGGCCGCAGGCCCCTCCTCTACCAGAGAGAGGAGTTACAGTGTCAGTTTTTGCACCCTTTTCCTCTCCCTGACCATCTTCCTTTTGGAATCTGAGGCCAGGGATTTCCACCGTTTTGTCTCTGGCATTTAGTGAAGTAGATCCATTTTCACAGCAGAAGCAGAATCGCTGCCCTGCCAGGTATTGCCCTGAGACCCCCTGGGACTCCTGGGACACATGGGTGGTAGGAGCCCCCTTCCTGCACACAGGGCTAGCATGTCTTCCCTGGCCGTAAATGTAGCAATCCTCACAGAGGCTTTGGAGGAGGTTCCTGGGGGCTCAGGTTGTACCTTTTCTGCAGGAGACCCATAATAAGTATATGAATGACTTCCCACCCTGCTTAATTGCCTTCTCCCCCAGAATTACTTTCATCTTCTTGTCTCTTATAGATTTTTCTGCCCTTTCACAGACCCCAGACTACTTTTGTTCTGTCATTTGATAGTTACCTAAGCCAGGTTTCTGTCCTTATGGAGTATTGCCAGGTAATATTCTATAAGAGTAGGTAAGTGTGAAGTAAGGGACGAACACATTCCTGGGAAGGCAGATCCCATCCCCATCTCCTGCTGCTCCTTCCCTGGGATGGGACTGCGATTATGGTTGGCCCTGGGCAAAACTTTGAAGTCCATGATAAGGGGATGTTGCCTCCTTGCAGTATAAAATGCTTATGTACAATATTAAATATTTGCTATCTTAACCCTACTATAAATTGTGTCTTATTGCAACACTGATCTCTAATACAAGCTGGTGTACTCTTAATATTGTATTACTTATGAAGTGTGGTCGTCTGCTCAATACTTAAGAATTTTAGAGGATACTTTGCCAGTGGCTCATAATAAGCCTTTCAGTAAGCCTTTTAAATATTTATCAAAGGGGTACCAAAAACCATGCTGCATATCTTAAGGAAGTCTTTATCCTGGCCTCAAATGTGTAACTACATTTGAATAATGAATATTTTGCAATTCTTTTCAAAAGAACTCAAGGGATACAAAAGGGAGATCAACCTCAATCTACCAAGAGAAGTCTCCCCTAAATCTTCAAATAGTCTTCATGGAGTCCTTTCCTGGTTCTACATGTTAAAGACTCTAAAATTCTACCTGTTAAATTAGCTTTGAGGACGTGGCAGTAGAATAAGACTTTCATGTTCTTGTCTGTGGCTTTATTTTTAGGAAGCACTAATAATTTTTAATACTAAAAGTCTGGCCAAGTATTTGAAAGCTGTTGAAGAATTGAAAAATAATGTAACTGAGGATGTAAAGCTGTCTTTGGAAGAAAAGAGTAGAGATATCTGTGCCAAGTGGGAGGTAAGAACATACATATGTGTCTGGAGCTTATGCTTATAGATCTGGCCCTGGACTTGTTTGTCATCAGAGTCATCTTTGGTCCCTTGTCTGCCCCGTATCACGGAGGGCTGATCACTGTAGGCTGTGGTTCTCAGGCCTGGCATCAGCTGGCTTCTGTCTGTGTTCATCCAATGACAGCAGTGTTTGGAGATTAAAGGGTGATTGGAAGGTGGAAAAGGGAGAGTCCAATGGCTTTCTTTCCCTTTCTCTCTTGCACAGTGCCTCTGGCAGCTGTGTCTCCCCCTGGCTGCAGGTTCCATGGATCCAGCTTCTGATGGGTGACCATTCTCCCTGGGCTCCGCTGAAGCCTCCAGCCTAGGGTGGTAGCAGCTTTCTGCCGATGCTAATCTCTGGATTACCTTACTGTCCCCTCTTTGGCTTTCATCTCTTATAATCGATTCCCTGCATTTAATTCCCTCTGCGTTAAATATTTAATGTTTTCTGGTTTCCTGGTTGGATCCTGACTAAGACAATTTATTGACACATATAAACATATAGAGTTTCATAGAAAATAGGTATAGGCTTTGGTGGCTGACAGACCTGGATCCAGCAGCTATGACCTTGGGCAAGTTGCTTAACTACTGGGAGCTTCAGTGATAAGATGGGAATAATTCCACCTACTTGGCAGGATTGTTGCAAGGATTTATATAAAGCACCTACCACAGAGATTGTGTTTAGTAAATGGTACTTAGTATTAAGTGTGTGCATGTGTGTGTGTGAATATATGGAGAGAGAGAGAGAATAAGGTAATATAATTGAATATCCACTGTTAAAGGCCTTCTTAAAACACATTTAAAAAAAAATTATTTATTTGTTTGTTTGTTTTATTTTTGGCCATGTTGGGTCTTCATTGTGGTGCACGGGCTTCTCATTGTCGTGGCTTCTCTTGTTGCAGAGCACGGGCTCCAGGCGCGTGGGCTTCAGTAGTTGTGGCACACGGGCTCAGTAGTTGTGGCCACAGGCTTAGTTGCTCTGTGGCACGTGGGATCCTCCCGGACCAGGGCTCGAACCCTTGTCCCCTGCATTGGCAGGCGGATTCCCAACCACTGCACCACCAGGGAAGCCCTAATACACATTTTAAAATAAACTTTTAGAACAATTTTAGATTTACAAAATTATTACAAAGGTAATACAGAGAGTTCCAATATACCCATGACCAGTTTCCCCTGTTATTAACATCTTACATTAATATGGTACCTTTGTCACAGTTAAAGGACTAATATTGATAGATTATTAACTGAAGTTTATACTTTATTCATATTTCCACAGTTTTCCCCTAATGTCCTTTTACATCTGTTCTGGAATCCCATTCAGGATACACATTGTAGTTACTTGATATTTCTCCATAGGCTCAGATACGTGTTTTGTAATATTTTCTCCCAGTCTGCAGCTTGTCTTTTAATTCTAACAGTGTCTTTCACAGACAAAACACATTTTTAGTTATTAGAAAGAAAAAAAATGTTTCTGATATATTTTAAAACATCCTCCCCAAAGATACATGGGTGAATCAGAATTTCACATAGGCTCTATTTCTATCCTTTGTTACAACAAATATTTTTGTGTTTCTAATGGAAATCCTTTCAGTATATCCTATTATGGTTAATATGTGCCTTTGGTTTTTTTTGTTTTTCTTTTCTTGGCAGTCGCTTCATCATGAAGTGTCTTTGTATATTCAACAACTAACAATAGACATCGAAAAAGAAAAACTTAGTGACAATATTGCAAAACTCGAAAAACAAATAAATAAAGAAAAGAAACTAATTCGCAGAGGAAGGACCAAGGGTCTCATCAAGCAACATGAGGTAAAAACCTGTTTCCATTCACATTTTGTTATTGTGGGGTTTATCTTAAACGGTTTTATATGCCCTTGGCTAGGGTTAAATCTGCTCTGAAAATTACTTCAGCCCTTTTGTCCCCTGGGGATCTTCCCTTCTGCAGTCCAAGCTCTAACTAGAGCCCATGCTTCTTGTTTTTTGGAAGTGAGAAAAATTCAGAATTGAGTTAATATTTCTGATTTATATATCTCAGTGGCCCCTGTCCTGAGACTCTGGTTACAAGATGTGTCACCCGCTATTGAAGTTCCCGTAGTTACTTTTGTAAGGACATGGTGTCCTCAGAAACACGGCTCTTGTGAAAGATACCAAATCAGGATATAAACCAGCCGGGGCAGATCTAATGGTCTCTTTTTGGTCCTCATCCTGTTTGATTTCTTCTGCATATTTGATAGTCCTGACCCCTCTTTTCATTTCTTTTAAACTTGCTACTGCTGTGGCTCTCTCGATACAAATCTCTCTTGCTTTTTCTTATTTTATTATTTTGGAGGGAGGCCTTCATTTTAGTGCCCTTCCCTAATTTTCCTTTTTTATTGTGTTACCCTGATGTCTTAGTTTTGGGGTCTCAGTTTTTGGCTAATTTCATGCTTGCTCCAGGTACTTGTATGCACTTGGGTGTTTTAACTGCCCTCTCTACAATGATAGCACCTATCATTATCTCCAGCCTCGTCCTTTCCCCTGACCTCCAGGTTGTGTTTCTAACCAAGAAGTAGATATCACCAGTGTTCCCCAGAGACCTCCACTTCAGCATGTCCCAAACCAACCAATAATATCTCCTCTTGAACTTTTCTTCCTCTTATGTATCCTGGTTATGAAAGGCATTGCCATCTCAGAACTCCCTCCCCCATTCCCCTTTCCTTCTCACTCAGCCTTAGTGTAGTCGGTTGCCAGCTCCCATCTTCAGAAGAGCTGCTTCTTTTCCTTCCTTTCCACCAGTGTTGCCACTTCCCTTAACCTGGGGTCATTTTCTCAGTATGATGGTGGTTGCACTGTCTTCCAGCCCTATCACCAGAGTGATCCCTTTGAACCACAAATCTTATGTCACTGGTTCACCATTACTCCCGGGACATCTCCATGCTCCTCAGAAGGCCACACAAGGCCCCTCATGTGTGGCCCCAGGACACGCCTTCATCACCCCTCCAGCCATGTCCTTTCAGAACTTCTGGAGCTTTTCTTCTCTCCGCTGCTCCTTTTGCTAGGCATGACCTCTCTCCCCTTTTACTTGGAAGGACTCCTACGTGTTCTTTCCACCTCTAGCTCAGATGGCTCCTCCATGTGAAGGAGGCTTTCTCTGGCTCCTTAAGGCAGGTAGTGGCCCTGTCATAGCACTTGTCATGTGATATGCTCATTATTTATGTGACTACTGTTGGGGAGGAACAAATTTTCCTCTACCCTTTTTTTTTTTTTTTTTTTTTTTTGCGGTACGCGGGCCTCTCACTGTTGTGGCCTCTCCCATTGCGGAGCACAGGCTCTGAACGCGCAGGCTCAGCGGCCATGGCTCACGGGCCCAGCCGCTCCGCGGCATGTGGGATCTTCCCAGACCGGGGCACGAACCTGTGTCTCCTGCATCGGCAGGCGGACTCTCAAACACTGTGCCATCAGGGAAGCCCTCCTCTATCCTTTAAGATCTCTGGCTGGGTCTGGAAATTGAACTGACAAAGACAGATTAACAGGAGAAAAGCATACACATTTTATTGAATTTTTATATGCACATGGGAGCCTTCACAAGAGCATGATGACCCAAAGAAGTGACCAGAGCAGGAATCTTTTATACCTGTTAGACAAAGAAACAATACATTTGTGAAGAATTGACAAGACAAAGGAGTTTGGGCTAGGGATAGTAAAAAGGTGAAGAAGAAACTAGGAAGATAAGGGTTAGGGTACAGGGTTTGTTTGCAGATTCCTTTGGTCCCATCTCTGGGCTGATAGAACTCTGTCTCCAGTAAAATAAACTTTATTTCTTGCCTTTAGGTAGAAAAGGGGAAACCTTTTCTGTTTCGTTTTTCTTTTTTTTGGCCATGCTGCGTGGCTTGCGGGATCTTAGTTCCCTGACCAGGGATTGAACCTGGGCCCCAGCAGTGAAAGCGCGAAGTCCTAACCACTGAACTGCCAGGGAATTCCCTCTGTGTTTACTGCTTCTTAATTGCCTTCAGTTCAAAATTATTTTCACGTCCTAAACCATAATGGAAAAGAATATGAAAAAGAATGTATATATATGTTTAACTGAATCACTTGGCTATACAGCAGAAACTAACACAACATTGTAAATCAACCATACTTCAATTAAAAAAAGTAATTTTCACATCAAAGAGGCATACATTGGGTTGACGTGTTCTGGTTTCCTTCACTACGTCACTGGGCTGCAGCGAATCCCTTTAGGGCTGACTGCTCGTCTTTGTTTCCAGTGCCCATTCCCACACCAGGCATACGGTGGATGGGCTTATAAAAGAAAGTGTTTGGTTTTTTTTTGTTTTTGGTTTTTTCCCTTTTTTTAAAAACATCTTTATTGGAGTATAATTGCTTTACAATGGTATGTTAGTTTCTGCTTTATAACAAAGTGAATCAGCTATACATATACATATATCCCCATATCTCCTCCCTCTTGCCTCTCCCTCCCACCCTTCCTATCCCACCCCTCTCGGTGGTCACAAAGCACTGAACTGATCTCCCTGTGCTATGCAGCTGCTTCCCACTAGCTATCTATTTTACATTAGGTAGTGTATATATGTCCATGCCACTCTCTCACTTCATCCCAGCTTACCCTTCCCCCTCCTTGTGTCCTCAAGTCCATTCTCTACATCTGCATCTTTATTCCTGTCCTGCCCCTAGGTTTTTCAGAACCTTTTTTTTTTTTTTTTTAGTTTCCATATATATGTGTTAGCATAGATATTTGTTTTTCTCTTTCTGACTTACTTCACTCTGTATGACACACTCTAGGTCCATCCACCTCACTACAAACAACTCAATTTTGTTTCTTTTTATGGCTGAGTAATATTCCATTGTATATATGCGCCACATCTTCTTTATCCATTCATCTGTCGATGGACACTTAAGTTGCTTCCATGTCCTGGCTATTGTAAATAGTGCTGCAGTGAACATTGTGGTACATGACTCTTTTTGAATTATGGTTTTCTCGGGATATATGCCCAGTAGTGGGATTGCTGGGTCGTATGGTAGTTCTACTTTTAGTTGTTTTTTTTTTTTTTGTGGTACGCAGGCCTCTCACTGTTGTGGCCTCTCCCGTTGCGGAGCACAGCCTCCGGACGCGCAGGCTCAGTGGCCATGGCTCACGGGCCCAGCCACTCCGCGGCATGTGGGATCTTCCCGGACGGGGTCACGAACCCGTGTCCCCTGCATCGGCAGGCGGACTCTCAACCACTGCGCCACCAAGGAAGCCCTCTACTTTTAGTTTTTTAAGGAACCTCCATACTGTTCTCCATAGTTGCTGTATCAATTGAAGGTGTTTTTAAAGTCACACACATCTGTTAGTTTCTAATCCTCAAGGACTAATCATGTAAACTCATTTGAAACACCTTCCCTGCTTTATTTCCTCAATCAGGCCTGCTTTTCGGAGGAAGGCAGCCTGTACCAGCTTGATCACCACATGGATGTCCTGCGGGAGCTGTGTGAAGAGCTGACTTCACAGAAGAGTCAACAAGAAGTGAGGAGAGCGCTCAAAGATTACGAACAGAAGATAGAAAGTCTTCGGAAATGTGCTTCTGAGATTCATATGACACTGCAACCCACTGTGGGAGGCACGTCGAAAAACAAGTTAGTGCCTCATAAGAATAGCTGCATGTCAGGGAGAAATGAGATAAACCCTCTCTCGAAATCAAATGACACTGAGTATTATTCATTCTCTTTTAGGCTTTGTTTTTCTCCCTGTATTTTAATACGCAATTTTGATTCCTTCCTAGGGGTACTGCAGACACATCTGAGAATGGAGGAAGGAATGCCCTCAGTGAGGTTCCATCTGCAAAATCAGATAGTCAGCCATCAGCTGAAAAGGTGTTAAATTTGGATAATGTATTTTAGAAGTAAACCCAATGAAAAAATCCAGGTGTACAAGAATCCACTTCTCATTGAGTGTTGCATTTAATTATCTGATTGTTTCCATCAGCTGAGAATTCCCACTTAAATAATGTAAGGAAGATTGCTTTTCAAAGAATTAGAATACAACAAACCAAAGCTATGGCAAGCATAACTTAATCTTCCTCTGAGGATACCAACAGTTCTTTCCAAAAGAGACCATTTTGAACCATTATGAATACACGCTGTCTGCGTGTTACTATTGAGAGCACAAGAGGCTGAGCTTAAACTGCACAGATGCTTCAGTGTCATTGAGATGAACTAGTTCATTTGTCATTTGTCTTTTTCTCATTATAATGCCTTTTAATTTCCTTGGGAATTAGATTTTCTAAATTCTTAAATTCTAGGAAAGTGGGGATTTGCTGTGTATCACAGCCCAGACTGCCTGTCAGAAGGGGTAGGGAAGGAACAAGGTGTATTTTTTTTCAGAGGTCTGTTCCTGCATGCTAGGATTCTGTCTGCCTTGGACCATGGCTATGTGGTCACAGGCAGAAACAGCACTTAGGGGCTGGGAGAACTCCTTTATCCTGCTGACAGACCAATTAGAAGGTGAGACTCAGTCTAATAAGTCTCCTCTGTCCTATGGAAAGACCTTTCTCTGAGCTGAGAAACTTTAAATAAATTGTATTATCTCCTGGTTTGGGGTATAAAGAATCAGTGATATCCCTTTGTATCACAAAATGTTTATCTCTTCCAGACAATTAAGTATATTGAATATAATATGTTTACTATTTTGCATATTTGCTTAGGCAATGGAATCGATTAAGGATTTCAGCCTGGAATCCAAGTTAAAGCCTCAACAGGAGGAAAGCGTTATGGAGAAATATGAAAAGGATCACAGTGCATCTATAAATAGTTTACTAGAGAGGTAAACTCTTTTTTAAAAAAATTATTTTTATTGACATACAGTTGATTTACAATGTTGTGTTAGTTTCAGGTGTACAACAAAGTGATTCAGTTATACGTACACACACACATATATATGTATATATATGATGTATGTTTGTATGTATATATCCCTTTTCAGATTCTATTCCCTTATAGATTATTACAAAATATTGAGTATAGTTCTCTGTGCTATACAGTAGGTCCTTGCTGGTTATCTATTTTATGTATAGTATTGTGTATATGTTAAGGAGAGGTAAACTCTTTTAAACAGCTAGAAAATCCAGCAAAAATCTTTCATCAGTGCAAATGTTATACTTTAATAAGTAAGTTTTTATTTTCCTTTAGTCATAATTTTTGCATGTGATCCAGTAACTTAAGCAGAAATTCTCTGGGATTTCCTCATGGACAATTGACAGTAATTAAAAAAAAATTATTTTAGTCTTATTTTTAAAATTAAGTAACATTGCATTTAATTTTTTTCCAGGTATGATACACACAGAGACAATCTTGAACTACACCTGCAAAACAACATTGTCAGGATTATCTCTGATTTCTCTAGTGACAAGGAAAGGAGTAGTGTTTGTCTGCAGGATAAACTGACAGATCTACAGGTAAGTACTGAAAATATTACTAGAGGAGTTTTATCTTTTATTAGAAAATAATGCCGCCGTAAGTATAGGCTTCACCATTTTTGTTGCGGTCTCATATGCTGGATGTTTCTGAAGAACTCTCTGTCACCGGATTTCAGGAAGACACCCAAACCCAGGAAGGAGTTTGTTCGGGGTGCTAATTTATTGCTCATGCTCTAATTTGATATTCTATATACTGTGGCTTGCAGAAGTTTAGATTGTGTTTGGGATGGGGATGAAGGCTTCAGATGAATTGGTTGAAACAATGTGTTTGAAGGCGATTTCAGCCAACACAGCTTCTGGTTTGCTCCAAAATTAACAATATGTGAAAAACCAGCGACTCTGAATTTTTGTTTCAGTCATCTATCATCTTAACCAAATTGTCACATTATCTGTCCGATGTTGGGTAATAAGAAAGGGGGAGGTCGTGGAGGGAGTTTTCTCTGTACATGATGGATGATCTTGTGGAGAGCCGTCAGAGGGAGTACTGCATCTGACTCAGGAGCTGCAGAAAAAACAATCTAGTGATGGGCACACCAATCGTTAAGTTCTACAAATAAGTATCTTCCTTATTTTGAAGATAAGCTGTGCATTGCAGTGCAACACCCTCATATGCTTGGATGTGCATTAGAGTGAACCCTTACAGAAAGCCCATCAGGTGGAGAAAAGGTCATGCGTGCTTCCTGCAATGCCCTCTCATATTTTCTAGTTATCTTCCTTTCATGATGCCAGTTCCTGAGTCACACTCTACCAAATGGCTCTTCTCTGTTTTCCATCTGAATAAGCAAAATTCATGTGTTAGAATCTCTGTTGTTCAAGTAGTGGATGTAGCACGTTTTCATCACAATTAAGAAGCTGTCTTGAGACCTTACTCCTGTGACTGAATAATAAGTTGGTTAGAAAAACTATACGAATCCTTGGGGAAAGTGAAGAACAAATTTTACTGATGAGCACTCAGATTCTATAGCAGTGCCTTTTTTTAAAAAAAGAACCAAGATTAGGGGTTGGAATAGTATAGAATTTTAGATGTTTAACTATAGATCATAAGTTAATTTTACTCACTTCTCATTTGATAGAAATGATTTTGGTTCATTGCAATTTTAGTTTAAGGAGAAAAAAAAGACTAGAGAAAATACAATATCTAATAGAATATGTTCTTATATCTCTGTGTATCTTTCTGAATTGTAGTCTGTGTATCTAACTTCAGGGAAGGGCATTTGGATTCCTTTGAAAGCCATGTTGCTGATTCCCTTGATTTCATTCAGTGGATTCTCCGAGAGCACAGTTAATAGCATTGCTCTCTGAAGGATAGTTTACTTGTAAAATATCTTTTCAAATGTGTTTTCATGTGAAACTTTGTGTTTGTGCCCACAATTGTAAATGTCTCATTTTGTAGGAACAGAATAATTGTGCCTATTAACCCATTCATTGAAAAATTAATTTACATATTTCATCCAGGTCTTAAAAAATGAAACTGAGGCTTGCTGGAAAGAGTTTGAAGTCACTTCACTGAAGTTAGAAGAGCTGGAAAGTGACATTAGGAAGCCTTTTCTAGTTCAGGCAAGAGATAAACTAAAGGAGAAAGAAAGAGAGCTTCAGATGACTCTTAATACCAGGTATAATTCTGGGATCTATTAACCATGAGTTTACTAAATGTATTAAATTTTAAGAGAGGCTAATATTATACTAAGTATGTTATTTTATTTAGTTGTGACAACAACCATAAGAGAAGCTGATGAGGGAACTGCTACTGGGGGAGGTTAAATCACATAACCAAGCCACACTACTGGCCAGAGACTTAAGTGGAACTTAAAGTCTGTTGAGTTCCAAAGGCCGTGCTCTTCCCACTGTCTCCCCTTGAGCCTGAATTTAGCCACGTCACGTAACTTCTCTGGGCCTTGATTTCCTCATTTTTAGAATGAGAGTGCTATTGTTATCCCGTTACATAGGATGTGTACCCCCAGCGCATCTCCCCATTTTACATAGGAGGAAACTGAGGCTCAGAGTCTATATGTTATTTATCCAGGGTCACACATTTCAACTTATTATTGGCCTAGACTTTGAATCCTAGTATATTTCCACTAATAAAATAATTAGTATGCATAATGAATGTCTTTGTCATCAAGGCAAGGTTCAATTACATTTAGTATTTTGTATTTCAAAAGAGAGAGAAAGCCTTAGTATGCTTTACAACAGTTTTCCATTCAGCACAGTATCAGGTAAATTATCGCGAGTACTTGGATATAGCAAACAACTCATTCTTTGCCATTGTGGATCACTGGGTTTGGGTTTTAATGTGATGATCTATACATATCATTGTATGTATTTTTATTGAATAATTATTTTCTGTTCTTGGTTAAATAATGGCATTAATATTAAATGTTTTATAAGCTATCTTTCTGCTGTGCTTTCCCCTCACGTCTGATTTATTTTTCACCCAGAATGGAGTCTTTGGAGACTGCGCTGCATATTGTGTCACCTGTGGAGAAGGAGTTGCTCCTTCTCTGTGACTCAGACCTGCTCCTCTGTGAAATGGCCGTTCAAGAATTTAATCTCACTGATGCTGATGACATTTATCAAAACCTGAGGGTAAGTATAAATTCTCACAGTGTATTTATAGAATAAACAGTTCTTCAGAGATTTATACATGTTTATGCATTTTTTTATTATACATCCATAGTATTTATTTCAAATATAAGCCACGGCAGAAAAATCTTCAATAATTTAGACTTGTTATTTATTTCTCAACTCTTTAATTCCTTGCCAATTGGAAAGTATCAGTAGGTACCATGGAGTAAATAATGACGTATTTTCTTTGAATTAAAAATGAAGGCTTGCTTATGAATGCCTTCTCCAATGACTGAAATCCTAATTTTCTCTCTGTACTAGACGAAGATGCTTAAATTGTCATATTCTACAGTGTACTTATTTGAAATCTCATCCTAAAAATATTTTTTTATTTTTCAAATTATAAACAGATGTCTCAATAGTTCAACCTGTAATTATTTTCATTGAATCAATAGATTTATATACCTCTTTTCTTCTTGGGATTTAAATATCAGGAAGGGTATCAGATAATGAAACAGCTGGGCCATCTGATCATTTGTAATTAAAGTGTTCCTTCTGTCAAAACTGTCAGCCTTGGTTAGACTGAGAAGCAGTTTTCTAGATCAAATCTAGTGACATAATTTGAGGTTAGTTTCTGCTGTGCAATTTTTCTTTTTTCTGCCTCAGTCTTACAGCTTTTCTTACCTTTATTGTAGAATATCCAAGATTCCATAGTAAGACAGATTGAAATATGTAATCATTTGGAACAGTCAGGCAACTTTGCATTGAAGGAATTACACCCGCTTGACCTGCATGCAGCACAGAATATTATCCTGAAACACAGAACTCAACTCGAAGAAATGAACCACAGAGTCCAGAGGAGTAAAGATGCCCTCAAAGCTCTGGAAGATTTTTTGGCTTCTCTGAGAGCAGCTGAACTCTCTGGTGAGCTTCTTATAGACCTTTCAGCCTCAGGTTCACAGGTGGTACCAGGAAGTACTTTGACGGTGGAAAATAAAGAGGAAAGAATTCATCAGATGAAAGACAAGGCCAGACATTTGGACGAACGTTTGAAGGTGCTCGGTATAAGCATTAAAGATGCTGAATGGGGTGAAAACACCTCCTGTGACAAACTTCTGAATGCTTTGTCCAGAAGCTTATCTGAGACTCATGGCTCTGGCAGACAGGAGGAACTCATGGAAGAAGATGAATTATTAGAGACTTGTATTTCCAAAAATAATGAACTCCTGAAAAATATTCAAGATATACACAATCAAATCAGCAAAATAGGCCTGAAAGATCCGACCGTTCCAGCTGTAAAACAACGGTAGGTATCGTTTTCGTCCGTTTCCACGCAAGATGATGATTTTCTGTTTTTTCCTTTTCCCGAATATCTATTAGGTGAAACAAATGCTTCCTGTGTCTTTCTACTTCTGTTCCATCCCCCTCTATTCAGGGTTCAGCATTCTTTTTTGTAGGCTTTTTCAAACAAGCTTTCTTTTTGTTGAGATTGTGCCTTTACAAAGTGTTATACAATTTTTTCCTTTAAAGTTTTCATTCTTATGGACAGAGGAAGAGTACAGTAAGATATGTGTGAAGTCCATGAGTTGCTTCAAAGTCTCTTTGCTGCTGTTTATTTACTATGGAGTTCTCCTGACGGGGGAAAACCTGGGAAACTCGACACATTTGATAATAGAGAACAAGTGGTGGAAGATGCACTACCACGCCTCGTCCCTACTTCTTCCTTCATTATTTGTCCTCTCCCCTCCTCCCGGCAGGATTAGATGAGGACTGAGTTTAAGAGGTAGGTTTAGGTTAGTGTTGATTCTGGAGACTCAGCAGAACTGGGGTTACCTGAGGTTCGCAGCCATCTCTAGGAGTGCTACTATTGTCATTCTGGAATTCAGCATCCGCCTCCAGGTCCTGAAAATGAAAATGTTAGCAAGAGTTAGCAAAAGAGTCACTTTTGTGAGCCCCCCGCCCCGTTCTAAATCTCGCCCACTTTCCATCTCTTCTTCTGCCCACTTCTAATCCCTCAGGCTCAATGCTCTCCTGAGGCTGTTCAGCTGATTAAGCTCTTCCCTCTGAAATTGCCCTGAGCTCTCCATCTCAATGAGACTTCTATTTCAACAGCGCTCCAGTTCTTCATGAGGTGTGGAACTGGTTTCGTTATTAATTTGATTGTTAATGCATTTATTATAGATTTATAAATAATTAGTAATAAATTAACTTATTAATTTATAAATGAAAACTATACTTTGATAGATAGTAAATTGCTTTAATATTTAATTGAGTTACTAATAGAATAAGCCAGGCACTGTTTTAGGTCCTGGGGATACAGCAGTTAACAAAACAGACAAAAATTCTTGCCCTTGGTAGAGCTTATTATCTAGTGGGACGAGGAAGATATGCAGTAGGTTTGATAGTGATAAAGACCATGGAGAAAGAGTAAGTAGAGAAGGAAGTGGTTACAATTCACACAGGGTCAGCAGGCACAGTTTTACAGAGAAGGTGACGTGTGAGCCTGATGGGATGAGCGACAAGCCAAGTGACAACCTGGAGGAGGAGCCTCCCAGGCTGAGGGGCTATAGGTACAAAGGGCAGGTGTGGGACTGGGCCTGGCATGTTTGAGGAGAGGCAAGGAGGTGAGCAGGTTAACAGGGAGGGGGTCACAGGGGTCACGGGCAGCATGGAGCTTAGCTCCTGTAGGGACCTGTGGGCCATGTGTTGACTTTGGTTTCTTTGTTGAGTGACATGGGAAGTCATTGGAGGCTTCTGAGCAGAGGGAAATGATTTGGTTTTCATTGTAATAGGCTGGTGTATTGAGAATAGACTGTAAGAGTCAAGGGAAGACTCAGGAAGTCTAGTTTGACCTATAGCAATAATCCAGGTGAGGAATAATGGTGGCACGGAACAGTGGTGATGTGGCAAAAAATATTAAGATTCTGTATGTATCTTGAAAGTAGAGTCCACAAGGTTTGTTGACACATTGGACACGGGGTGTAAAAGAAAGACTGGAGTTACCGTTAACTGGGATGATGAAGACAAGTTTGTCAGGCATTAAATGAAAGATCAGGTGTGTGTGCTCAGTTTTAGACACAATAGGTTCAAAATATTTATTGGATGTTCTAGTAGCACTCTCAATAAGACTGTTAAAAACAGGTGGCATCAGATGTCAGGAGAGAGGTCTGGGCGAGGTGTACATCTGAGAGTCATCAACATTTTAGAATGCTGTTTAAAGCCATGAGATGGATAAGACTGCCATGCTGTGTACTCTGGGGCACGCCATGTTAAGAGGTCAGGGAGATGACAGGGAACCAGTCAAAGATACTGAGTGGCCGGTATCATCGGAGGAAAATCAGGAGCGTTCCGGGGGTCAAGTGAGAAGGCCTTTCAATGAGAAGTGATCACCTTTGTCACGTGCTGCCGACTATTGAAGGAAGGTGAAGATGAAGACTGGGACATGGATTAGCAATGTGGAGGTTACTGGAGATCTTGACGAGCAGTCTTGCAGGAGTGGAGGGAGTGAGAGCCTTATGGGAGTGGACTCAAGATAGAATTGGAGGGGCTTCCCTGGTGGTGCAGTGGTTGAGAGTCCGCCTGCTGATGCAGGGGACATGGGTTTGTGCCCCGGTCTGGGAAGATCCCACATCCCGCGGAGCAGCTGGGCCCGCGAGCCATGGCCGCTGACCCTGCGCGTCGGGAACCTGTTGCTCCGCAACGGGAGAGGCCACAACAGTGAGAGGCCCGCGTACCGCAAAAAAAAAAAAAAAAGAGAGAGAATTGGAAGAGAGGAAGTAGAGAAAGTGAGTATCTGATGAAAGCAATTTAGACCTAGGTGAATAGAGTTAATCCCACCAGGATTAGTTTGCAGGTTAAAACCCTTAGTTCAAATGACTCTTCTTCGGTATGGAAGAGATTTTTGTACACAGGGTAGAAATGCAAGATTTCCTTGTATTTCCCTTTCTTCTTGCCCCTTCCGCCCTGCCTGAGGAGCTTGCAGTGTTCTACCAGCCATCTCGTCTTCTCTCCATATCATACTGTCTTCCCCACACATGTACACACATACTCTTCCTCTCTTTTCTCTCATATGCATATACACACCCTTTACAATTGTGTTCATCACTGAGAAATGTTACCGCTCGTGGTTTTGTATGTCTGTTCTATTTAAAACACCAGCTAGTACTCTGGACATGCAGAGCCTCCTGACCTCTGTCATAGGAATGTGTGATTTAGGCATAAACCTCATGAGGACAAATTAAAGTTAGTGTGCTCCCACAAATTACCCATATTTGTGTTGAATCGAATCGCCTAATTGGCCATTAAATTTTTCTCTCTCATAATCAAGGAAAAAATCGTTACTCAGACTGGATAAGGATCTAGATGAATGTGAAGAAGAGAAGAAACGCTTGCAAGAAATGGTGAATTCTCTTCCACAATTCAAAGACGGCAGAGAGAAAGCTCTGAGTCAACAGTGCCAAGGCACAGCACTCTTGTGGGAGAATACAAAAGCTTCGGTCACTGAATGGTAAGGAAAAAATTCCTCCCAAATCTGAAAAATTGTCTGTGGCACAATTAACGTTTTGAAATTTGTATGTTGAAAACACATTCCAATGGGCCTCAAGGAGAGGCCAACTTAAGAGTTTCACTCTCGAAGCTCACTGGGCCAACGTCTGGGGCAAGACCTGGAATCCTAGATTACAGACAAATGACTTTAAGAGGCTGTCTAAGAGGGAGGACAAATACATAGTGTATTTATAATCATTATTGTCCCACCTATATTAGTTTTCTATTGCTCCCGTAATAAATAACCACAAATGTTGTGGCTTAAAATCGGCACAAACTTATCTTACAGTCTGGAGGTTGGAAATCCTAAAATGAAACTGCATTCCTTTCCGGACTCTCTGGGAGAGAATCCGTTTCCTTGCCTTTTCCATCTTCTAGAGGCCACCTACTCCATTCCTGGGCTTGTGTCCCCTTCTTCCATCTTTAAGGCCAGCATTGCAGCATCTTCAAATCTCAATCTCTCTCTGTCTTTCTGTCTCATCTCTGCTTTTGTTATCACATCTCCTTCAGACTCTGACCCTCGTGCCTCCCTCTTATAAGGGCCCTTGTGATTATCTTGCACCCATTCAGATAATCCAGGATAATGTCTCTATTTTAAGATCCTTAATGTAGTCACATCTGTAAAGTCCCTTTTGCTGTGTGAGGTAACATATTCCCAGGATCCAGGGATTAGGACGTGGGCATCTTTGGGAGCTGGGGGCATTATCCTACCACACTCCACTTAAATGCAGATGTTTCCAGTCAGTTACTGCCGTCTTTCCTACAGAGCCTGGACAAGGCTCAAGAGTTTTCTTAATTCTGTGGCAGCCCTTACCTGTCAGTCCTGGTTGGCGATTCGGCTGAAGAGTCTGCGTCCCTGCCTTCCCCCTTTACTCTCTGCCTGGGGGTAGGAGCAGTTGAGAGGGCTGACCCCTACAGGCTGTACAAGCCAAGGGTTCCAGTTGGGTTAGGAAGTGGGAGGTACTAGTATGAGATTAGTAACCAAGAAGAGAGAGAAGTCGGGGTGGTCTTAACCCCCTCCCTTTTCAGCAAGTGGTTCCAGCAGCTCCTGCTGACACCTCTTTGGCTTAGGGCACTTTCCCTCTTTCCCCTTGAGCCCAGGTGCTGTACCTATTTTTGGAAGGGTTAGTCTCTGGGTGTCTCAGCTCCTTGGTGGTTTCCCTTAACTTTACTATCAGTGGTCCTTTCACCACAGAACTCCATCTGTGGAGTTCCTGCTTCCTACTGGAACCTGAGTATACAGTAGTCAAGATGAAGTCTGTCTGTGGATTTGATCTAGTCTACCCTTCGATTTTACAGAGGAAACAACTGAGGTCCAAAGAGCCTCAAGTAACTTATCTAAGGTCGCATGACTAATTAGTGCCCAACCATAGCTAGAAACCAGGTGTCTTAGCTGCCACATCATCTGTACTAAACTTTTTTTTAAAGGGCTAAATCTAGAATGAGTTGAAATAGACATAATTGAATCATATTGAATTAACACTGAAGCAATCTCTAAGAATAATTGCTTATAAGCAATCTCTAAGAATAATTTGTTTTCCAAATTATCTTTTAGTTAATGATGAAATTGAGGTGCTGATTCCTTATGGTTACAAATCCTGTTTCGTTCCAGAGCTTATATCTGGTAACTTTTTAATATTGACCTGGTGAAAATAGGAATCCAGTGATTATTTATACCATCCATTTGTCAAATAAATATATATGCCATCATTCTTAGGTTAAATTGTAAAACAATATTATAAACCATGTCTAGAGGAAAAATCCTTCTATAACTTATTAGTCATTATTGTAGGATACTTACAAAGAGAAAGAATGGTTTTGTTATTTTCAGAAATTTAGCTGTTTTACTTTTTTTCATAGCCTTGACCAATGTGAAAGAGTTTTGGAGCTCTTAAAACAATATCAGAATTTTAAAAGTGTCCTGACAACTTTGATTCAAAAAGAAGAGAATATCATCTCCCTCCAGGCTTCCTACATGGGAAAGGAGAACTTGAAGAAAAGGATAGCAGAGGTGAGTCCAAATTCCAAAGGAAACTTTACATAGCGGCCTCGCTTGCAAGCCCAACAATAGAGAGGATATTATCAATGAAGTCACTTTCGAAACTTAGTTTAGAAGAAGTTACTAGTGACTTTGTTTTACCAGGTATCTAAGAATTTATTGGATTTATCCCCAGGCCTTGAAAAAGATTGGTCCCCAGATTAATGCTGGGTTGCATCTGTTTGGGTTTTGATACTGATGGTGTGGTTCTTTTGGAGTCTGGGGTTGCCCCTGCTGCTACCTCTGAAAGGTTGGAACAGTTTGTGCACTGACTTCCCACATAAAAAAATCCCTGAGACTTCATTGCAACCTTGAGAGAAAGAAGGTACTAGGAAAATCCCGTCTGTTGTTAGTGGATAAAGGAAAAATTATGTTTTTATTTCTTCCCTTTTATTTCTTCGTAAAGATGTGTGAGCTTATCTCCAAGTTGCTCTGTCTATGTTCATAGCCTCGCCAATCACGACTGCATAGTTTAAGAAGAATAACACTTTTGGACACTAGATGTCATTATTTTCTATGATTTTATGTGGTTATCAACCAGAGTGGCAGAAGAATGGAATAGTTAGAAAAGGATACACTACACTGTATTACTATACACCAGAAAGTTGCTTTTCCTCTTGGTTTTATGAGTACTCTATGCTAAAGTGCTGTCAAAATGTCAGAGGCATTTGTGAAATATCATCTACTTGATACACCTGGTTGTTAGAAAGCAATTTTATTAAAGTTCCCAGTGGCTGAGAGCAACAACAGTGAGGCTTATATACAGACATACCTCACTTTATCACACTTTGCTTTATTGTGTCTTTTACAAATTGAAAGGTTTTGTGGCAACCCTTTGTAGAGCAAGTCTGTCGGTACCATTTTTCCAACAGCATTTTCTCACTTTGTGTCTCTGTGTCACATTTGGGGAATTCTTGCAGTATTTCAAACCCTCCACCACCAAAAAGATTATGACTTGCTTAAAGGCTCAGATGATGATTAGTGTTTTTAGCAAATAAGTATTTTTAAATTAAGGTATGTACATTTTTTAAGACAATGCTACTGCACACTTAATGGACTACAGTATAATGTAAACATAACTTTTATATATATCTGGGAAACCAAAAAAATTCATGTGACTTGCTTTATTGCGATACTCCCGTTACTGGCATGGTCTGGACCCAAACCTGCAATGTCCCTGAGGTATGCCTGTAGACCAGATTCTTACAGACAATTTAGTCTTTGTCTAGAACTCTTATCCCTGAGGCTGAAGTGACACTCAGAGTCACATCAGTGCCACAGATGAGGAGTAGCCCCTGCCTGCGGCCTCCTTTCTCAGACGCAGTTTCTTGGAACTGACCAATCAGAAAGAGCTCTGCTTGGACACCAGTTGTACACTATGTGACTGTTTAACTGGTTTCCCATCAGATTTAATCGAGGGAGACCACCATGCTAGGAGCAGGCTGGCAGTTGGAATCTCTTAGATGCAACCTGTCTGGTTCCATCCAGCAGAGGCAGCTTCTGGGTTTGGCAGCCTTGGGATCTAGGAGGATCGTGTCCTCATCCAGGTGGATTAAGGAGCTTTGGTTCTCAGAGTATCCAACACGATCAGCTTTACAAAATCCCCTCAGCCTTGTGGCCCAGTTCACATAGCTACTTTTCTACTGTGCCCCTGATACCAGTTTCCCAGCTTGTGCTCTTGTTTCAGGATCCAGGTCTCTGCCTTAGATACTCACAGATCCTGGGTCGCTGCCTTTCAATCTGACCAGATAGTGAATCCCTTCTGACTGGCAGCTGTTCTTGGTTTGTGCCAATCCTCCTCACTCCTGGAGTCCTGCCTGTGTCCCACTAAGTGGGATCCTGTTACCAGCAGAGCTGTTCCTTTCCTGATTAGGTGAGGCAACATCTGTAAAGTGCCTGCAGAGTGCCTAGGACTTCATCAACCCATTAATGGTAAACTGCACTTTCTGGACAAGTTATTTATTTGACTAATAAAACTTCTGTCACCTTCAGGCACTTGGCCCCTCTCCTGGGTGAGTCTCCCTGATGGGAATCTAGATCCAGGTCCTGACCCCTCTGCTATGATTAGTTCCTCTATGGCTGTTGTCTTTTTCCATTTGGGCTGCTATAAAAGAATACCATAGATTGGGGGCTTAAAAACAACATAAATTTATTTCATACAGTTCTGAAGACAGTTCTCACAGTTTATAACATTCTGCCTTTGACCCCTCAAAACACATCCTTCTCACATGCAAAGTATATTCATTCCTTCCCATCAGCCCTAAAAGCCTTAACTCGCTCCAGCTTAGTCCAAAGTCTCAGCTAAATATCATCTAAATTAGATATGAGTGAAACTCAAGGTGCACTTCATCCTGAGGGAATTCCTCTTGTTTATCCAAAACAAATGGACTGACAGATATTTCACCAGCGAAGAGGGATTTATTTGGGATCAACAGAGAATTGCATTTCAGGGTCGGCACCCATGGGAGCCATGTGCAAGTCCCTGCACAGCAAGGAGAGAAGAATGCTTTTATAAAGGGGAAAAGGACGTTGGATGGGCTGTAGTAGACAGAGTCCATGGCTTTTCATTGGCTGAGGCCTTGCCAATAAAGGAACCTTTCTTCTTCCTATTGGGCTCTGCCACCCCATCTGGTCTCCCAACTCTGTTTTTCTGTTTATTCTTTTTTTTTTTTTCTGTATGCCTCTCACTTTGTGGCCTCTCCCATTGCGGAGCACAGGCTCCGGACGCGCAGGCTCAGCGGCCATGGCTCACGGGCACAGCCGCTCCGCGGCATGTGGGATCCTCCCGGACCGGGGCACAAACCTGTGTCCCCTGCATCGGCAGGTGGACTCTCAACCACTGCGCCACCAGGGAAACCCTGTTTATTCATTTTTTTACACTCTACAGCTGTGAACCCATGAAACCAAACAAATTATATACTTTCAAAATACAGTGGTGGGACAGGTATAGGATAGACATATCCACTCCAAAAGAGAGAAATAGGAAAGAAGAAAGAAGTATTGGGTCCCAAGGAAGTCCGAAACCTAACAAGGCAAACAACATTAAACCGTAAGGCTTGAGTATAATCCTCTCTGGCTTGATGTTCTGCCTTCCAGGTCCACTGGGATGGCATCATCACCCTTGGCTTGGCTGGACAGATTAGCAACTTTCTCTGTAAACAAAGAAACAAAGTAAGGATAGAGGTTAAATAACTTTCCCAAGATTATATGGCTAATAAGTGACAGAATCATTATTTAAGCTGAGGTCTATCTGACTACAAAGTCATGTTCCAATCATCATAATATTGCCTTCCCTGAAGACATATTTGAAACATGTATATTATAGAAGTAAAAAATGGCTAACTTTGCTTTGTCTGTACCCCTTTCTGAAATGTAAAGGTTTACTCAGAAAAATATTTTAAAAATTAACAAAACAACTGTAATTACCTTTAAGAAACATATAAATGCCCAGGCTTTTATTATTATATTGAGAATCTTGTATCTAGTGTGGTATCTTTGTATATTTGCTGAAATAATATATCATTTTGTATGGAAGATACAGAAGTACACTTGTGTTTAGTTATTTTCTCATATGCTTTTTTTTAACTGTCTGAAAAAAGCAAATTTTAGTACCAATTGTTAACATAACTCTCAGTTAATTTTGTGATGACTTAGGTACTGTCTTCAGAAACAATCAGTTTCTGGTGTATGTATTGTCATGATGCTTTGCACCAGTGGCTGAAGTATGATACCACTGAGAACTTTTGTCCTTCAAAACCATAGAAACCTGGATGTTTATCTAGGATATGGTGCCAAATTTCCACCCTCTTTAATCAAAGGCAGAAGTGCAAAAGTAAGACTAGAAGGCTAGAGTGTCAGGGGACTATTAAAGTTTGGGAAATGTCAGGGGGGGATCTAGTTTCCTTTATTTTACCCCTTCCATTCATTGTAGGACAAAGCCTGCAGTTCCTGTCAATGCTAAAAGTATCCTCTCCTGCTCTTTCTTTTCTCTTCACCCACTGGTGGCTTGTGTCAATGTAACAGCAAAGTTCTTTGAATGTAATAAAAATTAGGTTACACACACACATACATATATGTATTTTTCATTTAATTGAACAAGCATTTATTATGCCCTATGCAAAATGTCTTGAACTGGGAGAAAAAAAACACCTGAGTCTGCATCTCAGCTCTGCCAATGTATCAGTCAGCTTCCAGTCAGGAGACAGAAACTGCCCCAGTTATTTTTTTTTTCCATTTAAAACATTTAAGTAATTTTAATTTTTTAAATTAAACTTTTAAATTTGAGATAATTGTAGATGCATATGTAGTTATAAGATATAATACATAGAGATCCTATGTACCCTTTACTAAGTTTCCCCTATGGAAATATCTTGTAAAACTGTAGTGCAATATTGCAGTCAGGTTACAGACAATCATACAGTCAAGAGGAGGAACGTTTCCATCCCCAGACTATCCCTGGTTCCGTCATCGGATAGCCCTACCACTTCCCTCTTGCTTCCACCCCCTCACAACCACTAATATGCTCTCCATTTCTATAATTTTGTCATTTCAAAAATCTTATATAAATGGAATCATACAGTATCTAACCTTTTGGGATTGGTTATTTTTACTCAGCCTAATTCTCTGGAGATTCGTTCAGATTCTTGCTCGCATCAATAGTTTGTTCCCTTTTCTTGCTGAGTAGGATTCCATGGTATGGATGTACCACAGCTTGTTTAACTGTTACCTCCGAAGAACATCTGGGTAGTTTCTAGTTTTTGGCTCTTATGCATAAATTTGCTATAAACGTTTGTATAGGCTTCTTTGTGAACATAAGTTTTTATTTCTCAGGGTTAATTGCTCTGGATTACAGTTGGTGGGTTGTATGTTAATTATGTATTTCATTTTTAAAGAAACTTTCAAACTGTTTTCCAGAGCTGCTGTACCATTTTACATTCTCACCAGTAATGTGTGAGTGATCCAGTTTCTGTACATCCTTGCCAGCATTAGATACTGCCTCTACTTTTTATTTTAGTCATTCTGATAGATATATAGTGGTATCGCTTTGTGGTTTTCATTGGCATTTTCCTAATTGCTGATGGTATTGATCATCTTTTTTTGTGCTTATTTGCCATCTGTATGTCATCTTTGCTGAAATATCTCTTCATATTTTGTGCTGATTTTCTAAGTAGATTGTTTGGTTTTTTTTTTTACTGTCGAGTTTTGAGAGTTTTTAATATATTCTACACAGTAGTCATTTGTCAGATATGTGGTTTGCAAATATTTTCTCCCAAACTGTAGCTTGTTTTTCATCTCCTTAATGGGTCTTTCGCAGAGCAAAAGACTTAAATTTTGGTAAAATCCAGTTTATCAATTTTTCCTTTCATGGATTGTGCTTTTGGTGTCAAAGTCTAAGAACTCTTTGCCTAGCACAAGATCCTGTAGATTTTCTCCTATTTTTTTCCTCAAAGTTTTATAGTGTTATGGTTTACATTTAAGTCCATCATCCATTTAGAATTAGTTTTTGTATAAGGTGTGAGACTTGGATCAAGGTTTACGTTTTTATCTATAGATGTCCAGTTGCTCCCGCACCATAAGTTGAAAAGGCTCCCATTCCTCCTTTGAACTGCTTTTTCATCTTTGTCAGAACTCAGTTGGGTATATTTGTCTGGGTTCACTTTCATCTATTGATCTGTGTGTCTGTCCCTCTGCCAGTTGATGTAATCTTTATTACTGTACCTATATGATGTTTTAAAATCAAGTAGACTGATTCTTCCCACTTTATTCTTCTTTTTTCAAATACTTTAGCTATTATAGTTCCTTTATTATTCCATATAAATTTTAGAATAATCCTGTCTCTATCTACAAAAGTATTGCCGGGTTTGATAATAATTGCATTAAACCTGTACATCAATTTTGGGAGAATTGACATTTTTACTATGTTGTCTTCTGATCCATGAACTTAGTATGTCTCTGCATTTATTTAGATCTTCTTTGATTTCTTTAATCAGTATTTTATAGTTTTCAGCGTATAGTTCCTGTGCATGTTTTGTTAGATTTACACTTAAGTATTCAATTTTTTGAGTAATTGTGAATGGTATAATATTAAAAATTTGTGTCCACGTATTCATTGTTAATATGGAGAAGTGAAATCGATTTTTATGTTTATCTTGTATCCTGTGACCTTTCTGAACCCACCTATCAGTTCTAGTGGTGTTTTTGTAGATTCCTTGGGCTCTCTGACATAGATAATCATGTTGTCTGAAAATAAGGACACCTGAGACAGAGGGCTCCTTGTTACTGCTGGTTGGGGGTGGGCATTCTGCTTCTCCACAAGGTCTCTACTGACACCTCCCTGGCTCCTCATTACAGCTCCCTAGGTAGCCTCCCCTGACATCATGGATGTGTGTGTGTGTGTGTGTGTGCGTGTGTGCGCGCACTTGTCCCTGCCCAGCAGGAATGAAAGTCCCAGCTCTACTCAGCCTTCTTTTCCCTGGTCGGGGGAGAGTGGGGCTCCTGTTACAGCCTGGAGATGGTGGCTGTCTAGGCTCTACACTTGACCTTTGCTGGCACAGGTGGGCGTTGGGCTACAGTGTTTCCTATGGTATTTTGCTCCAGTGAGTGATTATTTCCTAAAAGTTTTCTGTCTTGGTAGGTTGTCCTATTCCTGGTTCTTGGGCTGAAGAGAAAAGGCTTTTCCTGGTCTGTGTCTGTGGATCTTACCAGCTTCTGACTTCTCCAGCACACAGTCTGGGATATCCAAGGGAAAAAAAAAATTCAGGGAGCTCACCACCAGGCTGTCTTCAGGAGCTGATGCTCCCAGCCATTCTCCTTCCTTGAACTCCTCACTTTTCAGTCTTCTTAAGTCTGTTTTGTATATGATGTCCAGGGTTTTTAGTTGTGCTTAATGGGAAAATTATGCCTACTGCATATTCCCAGAAATGGAAGTCCCCTGTGGGTATATAATTTTTAGTTTTTTATTTATGAGAAATCACTATTTTCAAATTTTATACAATCATTAAAAATGCTTATATAAGATTAGTAAATTGAGTGGAAACATTAAGATTGCATTACTTGACACACATTTTATTTTGTAGTTTAAGATCATTGGCCTTTTGGTTAAATACTGTTTCACCTTCCATGTTAGAAATGACATGGAAGTTAGAATCATGAAAGATTAAACTAGAAGTCACATTAAAGATGTTTTAGAGTTTTGTCTATTTTATTCAGATGAGCACTTAGGTTCTTCAAAATGACAAAGATGATTCCTATTTGAGGAGTCTAGGAACTGTCACTTTTTTATATGATTGAATAGAGGTGCTTTTTTTTGGTAGAATATTATTTCACATGCACTAGAAAGATGGTTTTAGATCATTATAAATATTTCATCATGCAGAGTGGGACAAGGAATTTGGGTGTAGGATTATTAATAAACCAGATGTTTAGGATTCTAAAACCTTTTCATTGAGAAAGTGGGACAGTAAGTCTTATATTTGTATCAATATATCAAAACATGTTTCATATCATTTTTACAGATTGAAGTTGTTAAAGAAGAATTTAATGAACATTTAGAAGTTGTAGACAAGATTAACCAGATCTGCAAAAATCTACAATTTCATCTAAATAAAATGAGAAACTTTGAAGAGCCTCCTTTTGAGAAAGAGGCTAATGTTATTGTGGATAGGTGGCTTGATGTAAGTGATAATTTAATTGACTAGAAATTCTATTTAATAACAATTAAATTGATCTTTTCTTTTGTATCTTTAATGTTTTCATCTAATTACAAAATTCAAAAGTGCTCATTATAAAAAATGTTCAAATAATATAAAGTTTGTGACTTGGGATTTAGCTTTACGCCCAGAGTTAGGTACTATTTTACTAACAAATGAGTCTGTACTCTTTTAGATATACAAGTGCATACTCAACTTATTTGAAATAAACTAATTAATGTATTATCCATCCATGCAGCCAGTTGATGTTCAACATTATATTTATTTAATATTTTAAAAATAATTTTTGGTTGAGTAGTAATGATATTTTTATGAATTATAAATTAAGAATTTGTGCTATATTTTGATCTGGGTTTTTGATATTTAAAATTTAAAAAAATTTTTTTTTTTGTCTGCGTTGGGTCTTCGTTGCTGTGCATGGGCTTTCTCTAGTTGCAGCGAGCAGAGGCTACTCTTCATTGCAGTGTGTGGGCTTCTCATTGCAGTGGCTTCTCTTGTTGTGGAGCATGGGCTCTAGGCATGCAGGCTTCAATAGTTGTAGCGCGTGGGCTCAGTAGTTGCAGTATGCGGGTTCTAGGGCATTCAGGCTTCAGTAGTTGTGGCACAGGGGCTCAGTAGTTGTGGCTCTCAGGCTCTAGAGCACAGGCTCAGTAGTTGTGGCGCACGGGCTTAGTTACTCCTCTGCATGTGGGATCTTCCTGGACCAGCGATCGAACCTGTGTCCCCTGTATTGGCAGGCGGATTCTTAACCACTGCACCACCAGGGAAGTCCCTGTTCTGGGTTTTTAAAAGCATTTTTTATTATTGTGGTTTAGAAAACAGGAAAACTTGCTTTCAATTGCATATAAACTGCAGCAAACCAGCTAAGTTTTTTTTTTTTGTAGAAGAAAGAACTACACGGTATGTTAAAGCAAATTTTTTGTTGATGAATAAAGCAAATTATTTAGCAAGTAGAGGTAATCTAAAATTTTATTTTGAAGTTGTGTTTGACTGAAACAATGGTTCTTATGCTTTTCACCACTAAATATGTTATTTTTATTTTTTAATTATGGTAGATAAATGAGAAGACAGAAGACTACTATGAAAATCTTGGTCGAGCTCTAGCTTTATGGGACAAGCTTTTTAACTTAAAAAATGGGATTGATGAGTGGACTGAAAAGATCCTTCAAAAAATGGAATTACATCAACTGACTGAAGAGGAAAGACAAAAGCTGAAGGTTAATTAAGCAGAAATAGAATATTTGTTCTTTTTGTAGACAGTTGACATTTTAATATCAAGTCTGCTTTCTTGAAGAGGGGTAGAGAAATCACAAAGAAATCTTTTATTTCTTTCATTATTCCTTGAGTGAGACCTGAATTCCATCATTTTCTTTGTGGTATCCAGGAAGATGTTCGCAGGTATTATTAATCTGTGCTGTATACCTGAAACTAACATAGCACTGTAAATCAACTATACTTCAAGTAAAGTAAAAAGATTCAAGTAAAGTAAAAACACAAGGCTGAATATCAAAATCTTTATAGAGCTTCAAAAGAGGCTGTTTTTTTAAAACAGTGATCTCAGGTTTTGCCATTTAGAAAGAATTAAACTTATCTCTTGTAATGAAATAATACCATTTGCAGCTACATGGATGGACCTAGAGATAATCATACTAAGTGAAGTAAGTCAGAAAGAGAAAAACAAATACCATGTGATATCACTGATATGTGGAATCTAAAATATGACACAAATGAACTTATCTACAAACCAGAAACAGACTCACAAACATAGAGAACAGACTTGTGGTTGCCAAGAGGGAGAGGGGGCGGGGGAGGGATAGATTGGGAGTTTGGGACTAGCAGATATAAATTGTTATATATAGAATGGATAAACAACAAGGTCGTATTGTATAGCACAGGGAGCTATATTCTGTATCCTGTAATAAACCATAATGGAAAAGAAAAAAATAATAAAAAAAATTTTTAAAGTTAAAATATTTTTAAAGTTATCTCTTTTAACTCTAAAAAGAATTCTTTCTATTGCTGGTTGTTTGCATATTATTAGTTTGGACCATATAAAATTACAATCTTCGTATGTCAAAAAATAGTTAAGTCTGGCAGTTATATGTGGTTCAGTGTAATATAAAAATGTATTATGCGTGTATGATGGCTTTGCAGTATGTCACGTCTAATGTCTCAAGTCTTATTTTTTTCCTCTAATTTTGGTCACTTTATTCACTTTTAAATTCACATATCCATTTTTATACTTTTGGAAAAAGACTTTCAAAATGTGTGGAGATTTATGAGTTTCCTGGGTATATTAATTGACAGTTGTGAAGTAAGATTTTGATTTTCTAAGTGAAATGAATTGTCACTAAGTACCCCTTAATTTTGTCTTGAGATACAGGTTATTTAAAAATTTGAAGTTAAGGATTATAACGGCTACCGTGTGGGCCAAATTCTGCCAACATGATGTGTGTGTGTGTGTGTGTGTGTGTGTGTTGGCTTTATATGTTTATGTGTATGTTTATATGTACAGAGCTATTGAGATGTCATGCCTTTAGGTAGGCACTGCATTCTGCTGTGGCGCAAGCCTGGCCCCTCTCGTTTTATTGCTAGAGTGTTTCACTCAGTTATAACATATGCCTGACCCATGAAGACACTTAGTTTTGCAACTCCCAGGACTGTATCAAAAATCAAGTGATTAGGGGAAATTTAAAGGTTCTTTCAGTTTCTATATATTTTCAATAGCAATCAGGGGTACCAGAAAATAAGGTATAAAATAAAAAGATATTTTCCATTAACATTGTGTGTTTTAGGAAGAGTTACAAGTTCATGAACAAAAACCTTCAGAATTTTCTAAAAGAGTGGCTAAGATACAGTTCCTGCTTCAAAGCAGTGAAATACCTCTTGAATTACAGGTAAGAAAATTTTTATTTTAAAGTTGCAATTAAAGATGCTCTATATCCTCTAAAGTAATGCTCATAGCCAGAATTCTAAAACTTAAACCTAAAATAAAATTAGGATCATTACTTGATTCATCTTTAGTCATGTCCAGCCAAAATTTTAATAGCCAGCATAGTTTATTATATTTCTCCCATTTTAGAATGAATAATTTTTTGCATTCTCTTATTCTCATCTCATTTATTTCACAGGCCTCTTGTGCAGAGGGGGAGATGTTACCTTGCTTCGTGTAAAGTAACAAGGGTTTCCTCATAAGTGTCTTGGGCCTAGGAAGGAGAACATGGCTCAAGAAATTCCAAGTTTATTAGTTGCTAGATGGAGTAACAGGGAGATTGCCCCAAGTGTGATTTTCTATTGTGTGAAGAGATTTGTTAGACTTTTATTTAAATCAAAGTGCAAAGTGCCTGAATATAAGCTCTGGAGTCAGACCTTATGGGGGAGGGCCTGGGTCTGCTGCCAGCCAACTTTGTGATCTTGGGCAAGTTACTTATCCTTCTTAAGCCTGTATTTTGTATATAAAGTGCTTACCATGATGTTGTGTACGTAATAAACACTTAATAAATGCTGGCTATTTAACTTTTTTCTGTATGTTTTAATAGGTTTTCCAATAAGCACCATGAGATAGCACCTCAACTGGTATGCTAAATAAAACTTGTTTTAAGGGGAAGATTCACCTAGTCTCTTAGAAAAAAATAAGAATGTCAATTTCAGTTTTTTTCAAGTTACTGTTTTTCTTTAAAGGCACTGTTTGAATTGTATCAGTGATGTTGAACAAGGAAGAATCAGAAAGAGAGAAGTTATTTCACGTTAAAATGAAACGAAGTTTCCACTCATTCTTCAGCAGTGCAGGTGTCTTATAATCTAGTTAAATCACGTCCATTACAGTACGTCATATGTTTCATGATTTCAGGTCATGGAGTCCTCTATTTTGAACAAGATAGAACATGTGAAAATGCGTTTAACAGGAGAATCCTACTGCAGTGCACTCGGTGGCAGCACAGCTGAATTAAGGGAGGATCTCGACCAGGCTAAGACCCAGATTGGAATGACTGAGTCCCTCTTAAATGCCCTGTCTCCTTCTGACAGCTTGGAGATCTTTACTAAACTAGAGGTACTTCCCAGCTACTTCTCTTCTGTGGTTCAGATTTATTTTCACACTTGTTTCTGATGGTCTTGTCCTCTTGAGGTTAATAATTATTATAAAAATAATATAAGTCTGGGGGAAAAACTCAGAAAAACAATTTGTGTATATTTAACTGTTTCACCTTTGAATTGCTTTGTGGTCATTATTTGATGTTAAATTGCATTGCATTATACATTTACTAGCTAAGAGAAAGCAGGTCTACCCAATAAAAAATCATCTAGATTTTCATAGAAACGATGGATACCTAATATGTTTTGTGTAGATTGAGCCCATTTTTAAGACTTCACTGTTGTCTGTTTGTTTATATATTTAGGAGATTCAACAGCAAATTCTGCAGCAGAAACACAGTATGATATTACTTGAGAATCAAATAGGTTGTCTGACTCCTGAACTCTCTGAATTAAAAAAGCAATATGAAAGTGTCAGTGATTTATTTAATACCAAAAAAAGTGTTTTGCAAGATCACTTCTCTAAGTTACTGAATGGTGAGTGCAATGTTTCTCTTACTGTGCCTCTGGGAATCTTGAGGTATGAATAAGTACTGTGAACACAAAGGCTAATTAATCTAAGCTTCACTTAGAGATGGTTGCACACACTCTATTTAAGGAGATAATATTCAGATAAACCTTTTAGGAGCAAACACTCACTGATCTACACCTATCGTAAATAACATCTCTTTTGTTGAAGCACCAGATCTTTTTCTCGTGAAGGAGAGTCACGAGGGTCCTCGTGTTTGACCTGCTCCTTGTTGTCAGAGTCTGGGATCATGCCTGTGAGCAGGCTGCCCCTGCAGGTGTCTCTGGGTGTCCTGTATGCTTGGAAAGGAGGTTTGGTGTAGAAAATATGCCACAGTTACCACATCGGCTCCATTAACCCTCAAAATTAGATTTTAGTTTATTATCACTTTACAGTGACTCGTACCCACGGCATGGGAAGCAAGTTTCAAAATATTTTACTTTAACAAGGTTTGTGACGTATTCCTCGAATGAATATAGCTTCTTTTGTTTTCTTCCTGCAGATCAGTGCAAGAACTTTAATGACTGGTTTGGCAACGTTAAAGTGAACCTTAAGGAGTGTTTTGAACCATCAGAAACAAAAAAGAGCGCGGAACAAAAACTACAAAAGCTTTCTGTAAGAAGACGCGTTTAAATTTCAATCAAAATTTATCAAAATTAAAATGCTGGAGATAGAACTATATATAAGTAGCTAGGACAATAATTATTTTGACTTAGTATTTCCCTACATAGAGATAGTATTTCCAAAAAACCTGGCCTTTCCCCAAATACTGGTTGGCCAAAAAGTTCGTTCGGGATTTTCCGTGACATCTACGGAAAACCCGAACTAACTTTTTGGCCAACCCAATATTTTTAACACTCTGTGTTTACTGGGTAAGGGTGTAAGTGACTTAAAAAGGTTCTGTTTTCACAACTGTTCTAAGATGCTGTTTAACTTAATGTTTGCTGGTGAATTCAGTTGTGTTAAAATCATATTTGATAAAAAAAAAAAGGCTTTACCTAATTTGGACTTTGAAACCCCTTTACTTTCTATAAGAGATTGCTTGACTTTTTAAAAAGTTTTTTTCCCAGCCATATTTCTTTTAAAAATTGTCGTTGAACTTTAATACACTGCTGATGGGAGTGGGTGGGGGAAGATAGCCTGAAATAAGAGGCAATAATGTGGGCATTTCAAATGCGTATGGCGCCTTTAATTCTTGATCACTTTATGGTAGATTATCAAGTACTTTAGGCTTTGGTGATAACTTATGCTCTCAGACTTAATCAGTGGCATTAAATGTTCCCAGTTTAATTCCTTGCTTTGATGATACTGTTCTTTATTGACAAAATCACCTTTCTTCTCTGCTTTTAAATTATAGTTCCAACTTTTTTTTTAAACTTTGCGCATTGCATGGGTCTCAACAATTGATGCTCAAACCTTGAAACACAAACATTGAAATAAAATTCTGATTTGGACAAAGTTAAATAGAGAATAGGCTATTTAGTTTTACATATTGATTGCCAGAAAGGAGCAAGTATTTGGGAGAAGCTGAGCAGAGCCAGGATAGGAAAATGTGGCTTTCCCGGTCTAACTCCCACTGACCCACATGGTGGCATCATTTTGCTTGATGTGATTCCCAGAAAGTCAGATGCAAATGCAAATGTACACACACATTCTAGAACCGATATAAATTGTCTTTTGATCATTTGCTATTGCACTTAGCCACCTCTCCATAGCAACTTCTTTTATATAGGATGTTATGAAGATGGCATGTCTATGTACCATCTTGGGAAGGTGTCACTGGGGTGGCAGGGACCATACTTAGACATGCCCATAGGATATAATTGACTTTTTGTCTTTCTTAAGGATTTCTTGACTCTTGAAGGAAGAGGCAGTGAAATACAGCAGGTGGGAACTGTACTGAATCATGTGAAAAAGCATCTGCCTAAAGCACCTGTTAAGAAGCTTAACAGTTGGATCGTAAGTCAAGAAATTGAATTAGAAAAAATGGAGTCCATATGCCAGGCACGAGCAAAGGAGCTTGATGAGTGCTTGCAGCAGCTACTGAGGTAGGAAATAAAGGTGATGTCTAATAGCATGTTTGCTAATGATATCTTCATACGTACTCTGCCTCAGTACAGCTAGCAGTGGGATACACGTACACACAAATTTCAAAAATAAAATATGTAGTTTCAAACCCAAGTTTGACTCTGGGATATAGAATTTTGGAGAGTTCCTCAAATTATGGCCAAGGTTCAGGGGAGAGTCCAAAAATATTTTCTGTTTGTTTGTTTGTTTCCTGTTCTTTATGATGTATATGTATGGCTCATTAGAATTCCACTATAATACGTGTTATTATTATTCAGATTTTAATGTTACAAATTAAATTTTCTCAAAAGAAGCCAAAAAAGAAACCAAAAAGATGTAGTAAAAAACCTGGTCGGCTCACAAGATTTGTGCCAACCTTCTCTTCAGATAAACACTTTTTGCTGATTTTATATTCCAATGTGTGTGATATTGTTTTAGACTCCAGAATGACCACAGAAACCTGAGTAAGTGGTTGACTAATCAAGAAGAGAAATGGAAAGAAATGGAAGGAACAAGAGAGAAAACTGAGCTATTTGGCCAAGCTCTAGCTAGAAAGAGGTATAGCTGATCTTGCATGAAATGTACTTCTGGGGAATATGGTTTCTCAAATGGTGTCGTGGCTCCTGTAAACTTTCAATGATATTTGGAATTTACAGGGAACAATTTGAATCTATGGCCCAGTTGAACAACTCTGTGAAGGAATATGGGATTACTGAGGAAGAAGAAATAGTAACAGAATCAACACATTTGATCAATAGATACCAGACATTATTGGGACAATTATGTGAAATTGACGAAGAGGATAAGTTACCTCCTGCCAAGGACCAGAGCTTTAATGATCTTGCACATGATGTCATTCGTTGGATAACAGGGATTAAAGAGTCCCTGATGGTTTTGAATTCATCTGAAGGCAAAATGCCACTTGAGGAAAGAATCCAAAAAATAAAGGTATAACTGTGGAAACTAAATTTCAGAGGTCAGAGTGAACTCTAATTTTGAAAAGATTTAGAGGAAAACTGCAAAGATTTGTTTTTTAATGGAAAATAGGATCACTGCAGATTGGTTGAAGGAATTCAGATGACCAAGCTTGCAAAAGAGAAGGGCTATGATGGACCTGAAATTATTTAATGCATATAGAAGGGAGAAAGTATATCCTCTCTTTGTGGGAGCAATGTCCAGTTATTGTCCGTCTTCACTGAGTGCAGGAGAAATGAAATTAAAAGTATAAATTAGAGCTGCAGCAGGTGGAAATTTGCTAGGATGTTAAAAGAATGTATGTCAGTACATCAGAGGCATCGGCAATGTCAAGGTGAGGGCTGGAGAGGAGCTCATCTTCAGAGTGGATGTGTGTGGTTCCTGAAGGTTATTAGATACTGAGTGGGTTGTGTGGTTCTTAGTTTATCAGATACCGAGTGCAGAGGATGATGCGGTCAAGCCGTAAGGGTTAGTTTGGCATAGTGAAGTAATCAGGATCATTAGGGATTATATCTGAAAGGTTTTCCAGGGAAGGTGAATCTGGAGTAGTGTTTCCAAGAAGGGAGGAACTTGATTGTTTGGAGCAAAAGAGGAAAATAAAATTGCAGGGAATGAGAATTAATTACGTTGTGGTGGAGAAACAGCAGTTGGTTTGAGGCACTCTGCATTTTCCTATGGGAAGCCATAAACCCAATCTTGGGTGTATAGAAGTGTCTTGTTCAGGTTGTTACCCTAACTCTTTATTTATAAATAATGGTACAGATTGGAAGGAGGATTTGCCACGGATTTTTTGGCATATAATTTCTTTGAGGGCAATTGAGAATCAAGAGAAGAGTAGGAATGCCATCAGATCAATGTGACAAATGCTTACTGAGAACCAGTTCTATACAACGTGAAGGATGTCTTTGTATTCGGGGAATATATAAAAATGAAAGGGTAATTTTGAAATCTACTCTGCAGTTAGAATCTCTGAATAATGTTTATAAATAAAAACATATCATATGAAATATCCCTGTGTGGTATGAATGAGATTTTAAGATCTTTTTTATTTGATTTAGGAAATCATTTTACTAAAGCCTGAAGGGGACGCTAAAATACAGACCGTCGTGAGTCAGGCTGAGAGCAGCAAGGCTCCGATGGTTCCAAAGACCCTTACTGATATCAGAAACCAGTGGGACAACACACTCCACTTAGCCAACACATATCTAAGGTAAAGGGCATGCCTTCACCACTTTCATGGTTTTTCGTTGCACAGTGAAGCCATAACAAGTATGTTTTGTCTGCCTTCTGGATGTGGATATAGTATATCTGCTGGAGAGAAAGTAAGTAATATCAGGGGCAATCACAATGTTGAGACAGAAGCAAAGAAGAATAGTCCTCTGCACCAGATATGAAACATGCTGTCATAACTCGGCGGCAGCGTTTACTTTGGCTGGTGCATCAACCCGTGGGGCCCTTGGTAACAAATTAACATTGTCTGCCTCATTCCACCTTCAACACTCCCCTTCTGTACCAAAACCCCCTTTCCCCAGACAACCTGAGTATCTTCCTGGTATTACTGCAGGATAATTCATGCTTTTAAATATATATGCTAAGAGATTCTTAAATGTGTAAACATGGATAAACGTTGTCTGAATGTAATGGGCATAATTCTGGTGAAAATTCTTAATTCATATCGTGTCTTAAATGATACATTTAATATTTGGTGGAAATGTAAATTTTATATTTTTTCTAAGAAAAACAGATCAAAACAAATTTAAGCTGTAGAAAACATAAACTAGTTAGTTGGCCAATATACTGAATGCTTATTTATTTTACTTATGTGAAAAAGAAAAACATGGAATATTATAATTATATTTAAACAATAAAAACTGAAATAGTTTGAAATCTAAATTATTAACTATTTTTTCTCAGATCAAATTATGTGACAAAAAAACAATACTTTTTTAAAGTAATACTACAACTAATTTTAATCTTGATTTCTGAGCTAAACTTAGGGCTATTTAGAATGTTATAATGCCAAAGAAGTCCCTGGGAGTAATGTACAGTAGTGTTATTTTAATGCTTTTTATAATAATGCATGTTGTATTATAAGATTTTGATGTATCATTTCATTTGTAAAATACTTTGTTAAATTTAGCCATCAAGAAAAGCTTCTACTAGAAGGCGAGAAGTATTTGCAAAGTAAGGAGGATCTGAGATTAATGCTCACAGAACTAAAAAAGAAACAAGAAGTGGGCTTTGCTCTGCAACATGGTTTGCAGGAGAAGAAAGCTCAATTAAAAATTTACAAGAAATTCCTCCAGAAAGCACAAGATTTGACATCCTTACTAGAGGAGTTAAAATCTCAAGGAAATTACCTCTTAGAGTGCACTAAAAATCCCAACTTTAGTGAAGAGCCGTGGCTGGAAATAAAGCATCTACATGAAAGTCTTCTTCAACAGCTACAGGTGAAATGGTCAAAGTAAAATTTTAAATGCTTGTCTTAATTATGCATAATTATGTAATATTTGTATATAGGACCGTTGTTTTGTTCTTTTGGTAAATCAAAAGTTTTTAAAATTTATCAGTTTTAGATACAAATACTAACTACTCAAGATGGAGCAATCAATTTGGTCAGTTTTGCTAGAGAAATCCAGTGTGTATTATTTGATAATAGTGTTGTTTCCTCTCATCAAAGTTCCCCTCATAAGGGGTTGGAAGGATTAAGATATGTTTAGGCATCTTTATGTAGGTAACAGTGTCAAAGTTGTCCATGCAGCATCCATCTATCCATCCATTCATCCATGCTTGCATTCATCCGTCCATCCATTCACATATCCATCCATCTATCATCTATTATAATAGTTATATCCATTATTCTGTATAAACCTTATCAGGTTTCTCCCTTGAGTCTTTCCACATGATCTGCAATAAAAGAATTAAGAGGTAAAATGTCATCTTGTCATGAGGCATATTATTCTCTTAAGAGAATTGTTTATAAATCTTTGCATACTGAAAGCCAGATTCAATATATCTTTCCTGGATAAGAAATCTTGCTTATAGAGATAGCAGGAGTTGTGTGGGTATAATCTTGCTTATACCCACTTGGCTGTGAGTTATTTAGTTTAATAATTGCTGTTCTTTTCTGATCAGGTGTGGTCACCTTATTTTCTTATTCCAGGGAGAGAACCTGAAGGTGGTCTTGCTCTTGAGTTAGGATTACTTTTTCGTAACCCACAGTTTTGGAGTTTGAGTCTTATGAAAGGAATCTGAGGTTAGGTTGATTTCACATAGTCTCATTTCCAAGAGTGGGTACTTGCTTGTAGTAAGAAGGATAATTAAGGGAACTGATTTGTTATGGGTGTTTGTGATTTGATGATATAATTTGTAGTCATTTCATTTTGTAAACCTCTTGACAGATTGTTTTCGGGAGTGAAATGAAGGCAAAGAAACATGGGGGAAACAAATATCTCAACACTAAAAACTTTACTTAAGAACTCTGGATGATTTATGGCCATATTCCTTTTTCAGGATGAAACCTCATAAAACAAATGTTTATGAACCATTTAATTATTTTCTGAGTGGGATAATTCAGGGACCTAATGCATGCATTATCAATGTTTTATTTTTAGGATTCTGTGCAAAAATTGGAAGGTCATGTTCAAGAACACGACTCGTACCAGGTTTGCATCACAGACCTAAATACTGCATTGGACTCTATCTCCAAGGAATTTGTCGGTTTTTCTGATAAGCCTGCGGATCAAATAGCAGTTGAGGAAAAAATGCAGAAACTGAAGGTATTAAACAATGTCCAGACATGATAGACATTTAAAAAAAATCAATATTAATTGCAACTTGACAAATCAGGGTCTTTGATCAAAAATTCAAATGGTGAAAGAAAAGAAATAAAAAAAGAAAAAATTCAAATGCTGAAAATGCTATTCAGATGACTATTGGATAAAGTCCTGACCAGTCATAAAAAGTGGAAATGTTCTTCTTTAGTGAGCAAATCCATTTATAATTTGAGTTGAACAGTACTCTGTGCTCTGGACCCTTAGAGACAATTCCACCCATGAGCAGTCTATAGCTCCTGGAGATCTTTGTTTAAGAGACAGCACAGTGATTCCAGGAGATACTGGGTATTCAAAGGATATAACGAATGCAATAAGACCTAGGGAGAAATGATTCAATTTTGCATTCTTCATCATGGGTGGATGGGAGTTGTATAATTTTCACCTTATTAATTTTCATACTCATGGACTACCTTAGAGGTCTCTGCAGATGTAGGGCTTTTAAAATTCTCAGCCTCACTTCAACAACCCCTCTCCTTATACAGTAAGGATTGCAGCTCTTTACCCACATTCTCGAAACACATTCCTTGGATGCTCACTGTTTGCACAGCCAACATAAACAGGCCCAACTGGTGTCCTCTAGAAGAAAACAGAGTAAAGCATTTTCTTAGCTGCTTCTTTCACAGTTATTTGACTGGAGATTGCGTGGGGCAAGTCTCAGGGCAGCACTGCTGGCATGGGCTTGGGAATTTCTTATCTCTTCTTTTTAGGAACCTGGGAATCAAGCAAGATTTCCCCTCCAGAACAGCTTGACATTGTGACAAGGCTACCTCCCTTTTAACAGTGATAATTTGACAAATGTTGAGGGCTCATCATGTCCAAGGCACTGTTTGGGTGCCTTGGATACTGAGAAAAGTGCAAGACACGAGCCTCACTCTGAGGAGCTCAGGCTCCTGTTGAAAAATTAAAATATAGCCTTCTGCTATAGCTAGAAGGAATCTCAGAAGCTGTCAAGTTCAGACTCCTCATTTTTTTTAAAACACATCTTTTTAAAAATATTTATTTATTTATTTGGTTGCACTGGGTCTTAGTTGCGGCAGGTGGGCTCCTTAGTTGTGGCTCATGGGCTCCTTAGTTGCGGCTCACGGGCTCCTTAGTTGTGGCATGCAAACTCTTAGTTGTGGCATGCATGTGGGATCTAGTTCCCTGACTAGGGATCGAACTCCAGCCCCCTGCATTGGGAGCGTGAAATCTTAACCACTGCACCACCAGGGAAGTCCCAAGACTCCTCATTTTATACATGATGAGCTGAGTTCCAGAGAGGCGAGGAACTTACAAGGTCACCCAGGTTAAATGACAGAGTGGGTCTACAACTTGGGTCTTCTGACCCCACTAGACATCTCTCCTTGGGTGTCTCATAGTTATTTGTGGTTCAGCATGTCCAGAAAATAACTCATCATCTCCTTCCCTTTCTCCATACCCCAGTTCCCTACCAATGAGCCTGCTTCTTCTTCTCTGACTCTGTGGGTATCTATACCATCTCTCTAGGCTGCCGGGTCAGAAACCTGGATATCCTTTCCCAGACTCCCCAATCTAGACAGACATCAAGTGCTGTCTCTTTCATCTCTGGATTATCTCAACAATTTGTCCCTCCACTGTTACCCCCATTACTGCTGCATTAGAGCAGACCCTCATCTCACAGATCCCTGCATTAGACATCTGAATGGGCTCCCTGCCTGCAGTATCACCCTTTCTGGTGCACCTATCCCATGGCCACCTCGGGTCTATCAAAATGCAATCTGGAACTCCCTTCTTCCAGCTAAAATGTTTCGATGACCTGTACATATTTGTTAGCATACATCTTTCCATATTCTGTTACAATTATTTATTTCTTTGTCTTTCTCACTAGACTATAGGATTGTGAAGGGACTGTGTTTTACTCATCTATGTAATTTCAAAACCTATCATAATACTTGCTGTTTGTTAGATGAATGAATGAATATTTATTGTATAGTCCATTAGAACAGTGACTAATAAATACTATATAGTTCACCTAGTAACTTTAAGGCTTATTCTCTTTCAGTAGTCACATCAGTAGCTGCTATAGTTTATCAAATTCCTTTTGCGTATAGAGGTCTCAAATTAGCCTCATCCATTCATGCATTTAGTAAATATTGATTGAGTTTCTAATATATTTAAGATATTACATTCGATAGATTGAGTTAAACTTTGCTCTGAATTTTAAATATTAGCACTAGATTCATGCAGGCACACTCTAAATGATTCTTTTATTCTTTTTAGGGCCTTGCACAAAGTAGGCACTTATTATTTAGTGTTTTGATTGTGTTTGATTTTAGTATTACTTGTATATTATATAGTATCTTGAACAACATATGTACTCAACAAATATGTGTTGACCATTTCCTATGTTCCAGGAACTGGTTGTGAAAATTTTCTTTGTTACTTCTTATACATTTCTAGCATCTTATAAAATCTGTTAGAGAATTTGATCTGGGCTGCTACATTGGTTTAAATTTTGCCCAAAGTTCCTTCTTTGTGATACGGGTTGATAAGTTTTTTATACTTTCCACTAGTGAAGCAGAACACGCTATGATTTACAAAAGTCAATTAACTCTTGTGACAATTGAACAGTGATACTTCTGTGACAATCTTTTCTCCACTCACAGGAACTAGAGAACAGTCTCCGTTTACAAGATGGCACATTAGAGAAGATTTTAGCTTTAGCGAAATCCATCAAGCAAAATACATCTTCAGTGGGACAGAAGATTATTAAAGATGATATAAAGTCACTTAAGTGTAAACAAAAAGATTTGGAAAACAGACTTGAATCTGCTAAGCAGGAGATGGAAAATTGTCTCAACAGCATTCTCAAATCAAAATGCTCAACAGAAAAGAGAGAAAAGTTTCCTCTGCCAGGCAGAGAGGAGCAGGTCACTTCTGATGTACAGGAGTCCACTGAGGACTCAGCTGCAGTGGAAAAGTTGGAGGAAGACTGGGAAATAAATAAGGTAAGTGCTTGTGATTGCATCTCTAAGACATCGTGTCTGCGAATGAAGAGGTGTTGTTGGACTCTGAAAAGAGGGTCGTGAATCAAGCCTTCTGATTTCATAATTAAACCCTCAATCTGCTGGCTATTTATGATGCCCCCTTGTCAAAAGAGCCCTTAGAAAACTGTCCAGGATTTCAGCAGTGAAATATTACTGTTCATCTGTTAGAAATGTCAGTCATCAATTTAGGTTTATTATTCTCTCTGATATGTAATCAGATACAGTTTCCTGGATCAGGCGCTCAAAGGCAAATTGGAAAAGGCAAAAGAAAATGTGCTGTACCCACATTTCTTAGGAAAAAAATCCAACAGCCCTATTTTTTAGGGTCTTTTTTTTTTTTTCGGTTGATTTCATAATGAAATCAGAGACCATTTGAAAGGATAGGGGCCTTTCTTCTTACGTTAACCCTGTACTGCAAATGTATTTTTAAATGTCAGATCATTTGGTGTGAGAATATCAACATTCAGCCTCCTGATGGTCCCTGTGGAGAAGAAAGAATATTGTTTTGTTTTCATTCTAAACATCCAAATGGGTACATTTTCCTGTAGCTCTTAAAGTGCTTTCTCCTAGGTTAGCGATTGAAATGGAAAAGGCACAAAGAGCCATCCAGTAAGCTACATTTGAAAGAGCCTACCTGTGAGTCAGCCTCTCACAATCCAGGGTCCAGTGGGACAGCAGCAAAGGTTAGACCATTCAGGTGTGGGTCCTCGTCGGCTTTTTATGGAATACATGATACACAGGAATGAAGAGAGCCTGCACTTCTGTTGTCTTCCTAGAGCAGAAATCATGGAGGATTAGAGGAACCAGATAAGGTTTTCTAGAAATGTGTAAAACAAGGTTAAACGCCAGTGGAGCATCTCTCTGGCCATAGAAGAAGACTTCTAAATCCCACAAACAGTGTTAGATAGAGCTAAGGAAATATGTCTTAAAGGATTAGGGCCCTGTGGTGAAACTCTTGAAGCTGTACGTGTAAAAGAAACTTTCTTAACGGTATTTAAAGAGCAGTAAATAAGTAAAAAAGGAAAAATACCTGAGTGCTCTCTATCCTAATTCATGACATTGCTAAAGGGATTTGCTTAATAACTTTAAGATTAGCTTCTCAGACCAATTTTGGCTGTGAACCCTCCAAATTCAATAGAGTATATTGAAAACTATATAAAGATCATAACCCAATAAGATTTTTTTATTTATTAAGATTTCACTTAATCTTGAATGATGAGTTATTGATAATTTATGGTACTTCATTAGAATGATTTTTTTTAGAGCAGATGGAGGGACTTAAGTCTTCAAATAATTTTTGCAGGTCTGGCCTAGAGGAATCTAGTTTTAATTTCTAGCGACATTTTACCTTTTTTCCCCCTCTTTTGTAACATGAATCTTTTTTCTTGCATCTGTGCTTCTTATCTTCTCTACGCTAAGTACTGACTGTATTTACTTTATTCTATGTAATGTTAGACCAAGATCAAGAGCAGTTAAAAAATTTTTTTTAAATTTTCATTTTATTAAAATTTTTTTATTTTTTAAGTTTTTTAAAATTGAAGTATAGTTGCTGTACCATATCATATAAATTGCAGATGTACAATATAGCGATTCACAATTTTTAAAGGTTATACTCCATTTATAGATATTATAAAATATTGGCTATATTCCCCATGTTGTACAATATATCCTTGTAGCTTATTTTATACCTAATAGTTTGTTAATCCCCTATTCCTTCCCCCTAACTTCTCCCCACTGGTAACTACAAGTTTGTTCTCTATACAAGAGCAGTTTGAAAGTTGAACTACAACTGGTATAAGAGATCAAAATCAGCATAGACAAATATAATACAAAGTGACAAATATAAGATGCAGGTGTAAATTAAGCAAGAGTCTCTATATAATGAATACATAGAGCACGTAAAAGCACAATTTACAGAATTATAAATCTGATTAATCAAAAACTATTGGGACAGTGAAAATAACCATTTAATTTATTAAAAACATTTATTGAGACCTCTTTTGTGCTAGTCATTCAGCTAGAAGTGAGAATACAATTGTCACAGTTTAAAATCTAATACTAATTAAATATCTAATTAATGCTCATTTCATGTGCCTTTTTGGAGCCTAGAAGGGCTTTTATCAGATTATGTAAAATTGTCTCCAGAAAAAATTTTAGGAAGTTTTATTTAATTTTATTATTTCTTTAATAAATTGCATTTGGTCTTAGAGTTGCTGAAAGTGTGATTGCACTTTTCAAAATTGCATGTATATGTTTGAATCCATTGCCAAGACTTTCATTTTAGATGAAATTTAGGAGATATTTTAGATCCGGACCTTTGGCTGAATTTTTCTTTAATATCAAGAATATTAACGCAGACTTAAAGACAAAAGAAGTTACAAAATGCAGTCTGAAGGGTGTGGGTGCTTATGATCCCAGATCATACTGGATAATTTTACAGAGGTGAATTTCTAAAATTTTTTAAATATGAAGAGGCAAAACTGCCTTCCATTTCCCCCTTCCTATATAGGTTAAGTGAAGTAACAAATTAGGATATGATAAAAAATGAGGACTGACTAATCTCTTAAGATTCCAGGTGTCCATAAAAGGAAATGATAAAATGGAAACACAGGGAAATGGATACATTCTTCATTTATTATTTTTCTAAAAATTCATAAAGCAGCATTACGGCTTAACCTGTATTGAATGATCTTTTTTTGCCCACTCCTTACCAAGTGTCAACCTACATGACATAATTGCTCTTAAAAAAAAAAAAAAAAGTTTGTCTATAATTACCTCGTTAATTTCCTTGTCATTAGGTATAATTTAGTATGTCTGAATCATCTTTTGTTCTTTTCAACATTTTCTGAGCATTTATAATTTCAATATTTAAGAAGGCGCCCATAGAGAAATCCTGGAAGGTGGATGATCACAGATACAGAACATGCAAGGCGTCCAGCTGTGAGCGAGCGACCAGAAACTCAGGGGAGGCAGTACTAGGATGAAAAGGAGGAAAGAGTTTTCAGGCCTGGAGTAAATGATGTTTATTTCTGGTATTGGTTATCCTAGTAAGTCAGTAAAAAAAATTTTGTAATGGAACATGTAGTTGGGCCATGTGTCAACTCTGCCTTCCAAGTGTATTACTTTGCTCTTCTGGCCAGGATGCCAATCTTGTTTCTTACTCTAGAGGTATTTTTCTCAATCCAAGATTTATTTCTTTACAGGACAAGGGACTTACATGGTATACATGGTATTAACATCTGCAAGCAGCATGCATTTGAGAACGTGCTCCAAAGTCCTGAAATCTTAGGCTGAGAAACCTTAGAAAATGTCTCTCCTAACCCTGTGTTTCAGATTAGGGAATTAATGTCAGAAGATGTTAATCAGCCGAGTTCTCATTCTAGCAGAGCTGGGACTAGAGCCAGGCGCCTCTGCCCAGCCTGATGCTTGGTGGTCTACCTCACAGTTTTATTGAATGTGTTATGTGGGTTGTTCATTGAGGTTTAATATGCCAGTATGCTGTTTGACTCCAGTTCTCATGCGTGTTTCAAACCTTCTCTACTCTCGTTAAGCCCAACCAAGCCCTGTTCCTGTCATTCCTAACAGATCTCTGGTCCACAGCTGCTAGATTGATGGGTCCTCAATTTCTTTCCAACTCTACTTTATAAACCACAAATTGTTAATCTTGGCAATCGAAGACTAAATGAAATTCTCTTATTTATTTATTTTTTCTAATGTGAATTCATTTATACATCCATTCGGTAAAAATTTCTTGAACGGGCAGTTAGGGTTCATCGGTGAGTGAAAATAGACGTGGTCTCTATTCTCATAGAGCTTCTGGTCTAGAGGAGGAGACATACATTAATCAACTAATTAACTGATGAGAGGCTAATTACAGCAACTAAAGGAAGGAACACGTTTCCATGATTATCTATAATAAAGGAGGCTGGCTTGAACTGTAGTTCTCTGAAGTTCAGAGAGCTTCTCTAAAGAAACAGCACTTGACCTGAGACCAGCAGCGTGGATTGGAGATAACAGAGCTCAGAGCTGGGTGTCAGGAGCACTCTTGGCAGAGAAAGTAGACTTTCCTCTTGTGGGGGGAGAAAACATGAGGAGTCAGAAACTGGAATAAGGCCACTGCATAGTGGGAGGAGGAGAGGAGAAGGACAGAGGTGAGGCCTGGGAGGTAGGCAGGGCTGGCTGAGTCCCAAGTGCATTACGGGTCATGTTAACATTTTAGACAATACGCTAAGAGAAAGAGGCAGCCTCTGAGATTAACCTGATCTGCCATTCGGTTTTGTCTCTAAAAGTGATGGATGTTTGCTTATGCTTAGAATTGTTGTTTTACTACTTCATGTTGGAATGCTTTAGAGAAGAAAGAAATATATCCTCTAGAGTAAGTATGACACTGTCCCAATGTTGGCAGGTTATAAGTGATAGATGTAGTTTCTCACTGTCACAGAATTATTATAGCCACGGGGCCATTGCCCCTGAATGGGAAAAGGATAGTGAAGCTGTCATGGTCTTTACCTCTTGACTGTGCTGCTAGGTTGCGCAAGCCAGAGACAATGCTTAGTTACTTAAAGCTCAGTGTTTTGAATGTTAAAGTAAAATGTTTACTTTGTGAATTAAGGGACATAAAAATGACAGTAACACAGTCCTACCCTTTAGGAGAATTGATGACATTCTTTCTCACCTCCTGTTCTTTTCCAAACAGGCCAAACTCAAAGAAAAGATACATGGTTGAAAAAAAGCAACAGTTTTTAAAAAAGTAAATATAGTTAGCAATATAACAGAACCAGGCTTTTGATAGAATCGTCATTTTCTACTTTAAATTTATTATTAACTTTGAAAATTCCATTTATGCTCAGAGGTTCAATATGTATGCTTATTAAGTTATACTTTAAGTTTATACTGATCGTAGTATTTTTGTTTTTTTTTTTTTAAGAGAAATTCCAGGAGAAGTGGAGAAGGGAAAGAATCAGATGTCCCGGGGCTTAGAGTTCATAAGGGCTCATGAGAGTCCATGCATTGGAGTGGTTACTCCAGAATGGACAGGGCCCTTGAAGAGAAAGGGAGAAAGGCCAACAAGAAAATCTCTAACCCAGAGAAAGGCCTAGGACCTACTTATTCTGACTGCGGGTGGGAAAAGAAGGTCTCCCATGAGAAATCAGAACCACCCTATATCTCAAACAGGTTTAGAGTCCAAATCTATACTACTTGCATTGTGGAGCAATTCAAATTAAGAAATTAACATGTAAATCAGCCTCTGTCTTTATCTCCTTGAGGTACCTGGAAGAAGCAAACACAAATCTGCATAAGGGGGTGCGGTCAGTTCTACCGATCAGGTCATAGGGATTCCCACAATATAGTTTAAAAAAAAAAAAATCTGATAACCCTGAGTTAGTATGAATCAGTCAGTCAATCAATAATACAAAGCAACATTCCACCAGAAGAGTCCTCATCACTAAAATTGAGAGGAATTAATATACTGGGATAGTGAGACAGTGCAGCAGTTTGAAACATACAATAATATGTTTTAAATGGTTAGTGATAGATGGATTTGAAATCATAATGAGAGAATAAAATGCTTTGAGAAAAAAGGTTAGATTTGAAAAAGAACCATAAGGAACTTCAATAATGTTTTTTAAGTCATTGAGATTAAGATTGCTCTGGTCAAGTAGCACACTTGATACAGCTTGAAGAGAGAATTAGTTCGCTAAAATATGTTAGAAAATTACCCACAATCCAACACAGAGCTATAAAGAGATGGAAAAGAGGAAAGAGATTTTAAGGACCCAGAGGCTATAATGAGATGGTCAAACACAATTCTGGTAGGAGTTGTAGAAGGAGAGAATAGAGAGAATGGAGGAAAAGAAAGGCTGAGAATTTTCCAGAATTGAAGAATAATATGAATTCTCAATTTCAAGAAGTACAGAGAACCTTGAACAGGCTAAATAAAAATAAATTATTATGTATACATTATATTTTTGAGATCTCAGGGCTTCCCTGGTGGCGCAGTGGTTGAGAGTCCACCTGCCGATGCAGGGGACACGGGTTCGTGCCCCAGTCCGGGAAGATCCCACATGCCGCAGAGCGGCTAGGCCCGTGAGCCATGGCCGCTGAGCCTGCGCGTCCAGAGCCTGTGCTCTGCAACGGGAGAGGCCACAACAGTGAGAGGCCCGCGTACCACACACACACAAAAAAAGGCCCTAAAAGCAGAAGCCCAAACAGGAAAAGATTGATAAATTTGACTGCATTAAAACATTAAAGTCATAGTCAACAAAAGATACCATATATAAAGTTTAAAGACAATCTACTGAGAGATAATAATTGCAGTACATAAAGTGGTTAGAAGACTAGTATCCAGTATATAAAAGAACACTAGAAATTATAACCAACCCAATAAAAAATAGTCAATGATTATGCAGAAGTAATCCACAGGAGGTAAGACTCATATGACCAGGGAGCATAAAACAATAATGATGTCAACTTCACACCCAATGTATTGGCAGACATTATTGTCTGTTAGTACCAAATACCAGAGATGAATAGGGAAAATACAAATTCTTTTACCATGCTGGTAGGAACAAATCAATAACTGTCTATCGAGAATCAAAAGGAATAATTTCAGTTCTAGGAAAACGTCCCAAAGAAACTCACACATAAGTGCAAGAAGGCCTAAAACAAGGGTGTTTATCACAGTAATATCTATAATAGGAAAAGTTGGAAGCAATGATGATGTCCATAGTAGCCTGACAGACAAGTAAGTCGTGTTCATTCAGATAGCAGAACAGTATACAAACGTAAAATGACTGAATGGGATTTATATCTGACACCATGATAAACCTCAAAACATACCGCTGAGTGAGGAAACTAAGTTGTAAAATGATACATGTGTGATTCCAATTTTATAAGAATTAAAAATATATAAAACAATACTGTATGTATATTAACACATGTAGTCAAAGTATAAAGACAAGTATGCGTGGATTTTAGAATAGTGGTTAGTTCTAGGGAGGAAGAGATGAGAAAGGGTTGAGGACTGGGCTTTAAATTATATTTTTAATATAGAAAATTATATCAGTTATATCTGTGTCATGGGTAATGATTATCTGTTATATTCTGTTGTTTTAAAGATATTTGAATTCTCTTATAATTTAAAATAAGATGTTTCAAATGAGCCTGCAAAATAAAAATAACATACCGCTAAGGGTGATGAGCAAATGGTCACTGGCTATGAAATATAAAAGAATCTTTCCAGGAGCCAATCAGGACACAAGCCTGTGTTCTAACCTCTCAGGCATGAGCAAAGGAATGTTACCTTTTAAATTTAAAATGTTCATTTGAGGGATTCTGTTGGATTTTTTACCAAAGTGGAAACGTGGCTTTTGGAGTTGGTAAACAAATGGTGTTATGGGGTGATTTCAAGTTTTTTAGGATGCTCTCCCTGACCATGGAAGGCATATTACAAATGGCAGGTTATGAATGTGGCTAGTCCTTAAGTGACCAGTCCATCAGGTAAGAGAGACCAGGGCTCTGAATTCCTGATAAATTATTGATAAGAAGTAAAGTTTTCCTGGGTTTAGTATCTATGCCTTTAGCGCAGGAGCACTTGCCCTACAGGTGGATTTGTTGGGTGCTGTAAGCAACAGTAGCCATCAGATTAAAAGGAGGCAGGCGTCCACCTCATAGAATTGCAGTTCATGGCATAGAGTACCCATGGGCCAATGAAATCTGTGGTGTAGCACCTCTGTCCTTTCCTCTCACAGCCTTCGTGGGTCTCCCACCCCCCACCCCCACCCAAGATGCTGCCTTCCATGGAGATTTTAACCATAGTTTGCACGAACAAATTGGAAATGGGGGAAATTTGAAAAATCATTTCAATTATTTGCAGGCTTGTAGAAGAAGTGACTTGTGCTAAGTGCCAAGTAAATACTTCAAAACCAGTAACACTGGTCAGCTGAATTTTCTTACCAGTTAGTATTGATGGAGCTCCAGACAGTATCTGTTTTATTTAAATAAACTCTAATTTTGGAATAGTTTCACATTGACAGAAAGCTTGCAAAGATAGTACAGATAGTTCTCATATATCCCTTACCCAGTTTCCCCTATTGTTAACATCTTATATTACTATCTAGTAATGTATCTACTATCTACTACTAAAACAGCAATTTCTACCTTGTTTGGATATGTGGACACATTTTATTCACAGTCTTGATACCTCAAAGATTTTTACTGGCATGAAAGTATATGGCAAAATTAAATGGTATTTCACTTATAAAGTAACCTGAAAATAAAAACTAATACCTTAGCAAAATAATGGGAAATCTTTTAAAATTACTGATAAAGTGCCTGTTGTATGTAAGTGCTCAACAAATATTTGCTGAAAGAATGAATAAATGAGTTGAAATGGCGTCTCTATATATCCTATTGAGAACCTCAATTTCTTAGAGCTTTCAGAAGAGATCAGATTACCCCACATATAACCTGCTCTGCCGTACCCAGAATTGGAATTCTTACCTTTACGTAATTTAAGGCATAACATTTTTTTTTTAAGAAGGAAATTCCTTTTTTTTGTAAAGATTTTTTTGATGTGGACCGTTTTTTTTTTTTTAAGTCTTTATTGAATTTGTTACAATATTGCTTCTGTTTTTTTTTTTTTTTTAATGTTTTGTTTTTTTTGGCGAGGCATGTGGGATCTTAGTTCCCCGACCAGGGATCGAACCCGTACCTCCTGCATTGGAAGGCAAAATCTTAACCACTGCCAGGAAGTCCCTAGGCATAACATTTTTAATATGATGAAATTTTGGTACTTTGGTGTTTCCTTCATCTCTCCACTTACTATTTTAAACTACCAGTGGGTACCATTGAGTGCCTACCATTTGCCCAGCCCTCTGCATTATGGTGAATACTAAGTATAAACTTTGGAACTTTTGCTTTTTCCAAATCCGTTTTCTTTCTTTAAGACTGTAGATATTCCTCAGTATATAACTGAGCAATGCCAGATCCTATACTGTCTTGTCAAAAAAGTTTCATTTTTCTTGGTATACCAATATTAGCATTAAATATTGCATGGAAAAATCCTCTTTGGTAGTGGCCAGATATACTTGTGAAAAGTCTTTAATCTGAGTGAATAGAAGAAACTGGAATTATTTCATCAAGAAAAATAAAAAATTATTTATTTGAAAGGTAGACTATTCAGCAATTAATCTTTTTATGTTTTCAGAATTCAGCTGTGGAAATGGTTTTGTCAAAACAACTTTCTCTTGATGTTCAAGAAAGCATGAAAACCACTGAAGATGAGCAGAAAGTCAATGAGCTGCAAAATCAACCTTTAGAATTAGATGTTATGTTAAGAAATGAACAATTAAAAGAGATAGAGGTATGGAAACAAGAAAAATACTGACAACATGATTGCATCATTTATCCAGTACAATACAATATATTTTAATTACCAAAAAATTGCTTCCACAGAATGAAAAGTCTTATTTAACCTTTGCCTGATGATCAGTTTGGTAACTATATAATTATGTACTAATCAGTAAGTTGTATAAATCTTTCCATTTAAGAAGTGTAAAAGTTTAATGAACATTAGTCTTCTCTTTCACAAAGTTCCTGAAATCTTACTTATTCAGTAAGAAAATTTGGAGATTCTGACTTGCCATCATTCCTTTTCTTAGTCCTCTGTATTTTTCTGATTCTGACAAATTCCTTTTATTTTTTCTGATTATCAGCATTATGGGATACTCCTTCTTTGTTTTTACAGCTGTGTTTTCATAGCTATGGAAAGGCATCTAAAAGTCCAATACATTACCATGTTTTTTAAAATGACCCTTACAATTTTAGCTAAGTTTACATAACAGTAAACATGTATCTCAAACAGGAAAGAGAAGGGATGCATGTAACTAATAAAAAGATAAATCTTCTTTAGACATTGTAGAATCTTTTAACACAATAGGGTGACCAATTTGCTACTAAACATTAGACCAATGGTGAGTGTTAGTCTACATTTTAACATGACTCTAGTAAAAAAAAATCTTTTAAATGTCAGGACCTTAGTTTCTCTTGTGTGCAAATGAAATATTTAAAACATCTTGGGATAGAATGTGTTACTGAAAGGAAAGAGCAAAGGGAAAAAAATAAATGAGTTAATTAATGAGTGAATGAGTGAGTGTATATTTATTGATTTCCTTGACTTGTTTTTAGGAATTATGTACCCAGTTGGAAGCAAAGAAAGCAGCCATTGAACCACTAGAACAAATTGAATATCTGAAGAAAGCAGAAACAAGTGCCTTGTTTCCCCACAGTGAAAGGTATTCAGTGCAGCACTTGGACAATCTGCTTCAGGCACTTATTACTTTGAAGAAAAAGAAAGAAAGCCAATACTGTCTCCTTAAAGATTTTCAGGAACACCTCGTGGCAGTTGAATCCTCGATGAAAGCCTTGTTGACAGAAAAGGAAAGTCTAAAAGTGTAAGTATAAGAATTTAGGATGTGCATTCTTTGTGTTCAACCATAGGCTCCACTGCCTTGGACAGGCCCAGGGTGTTAAGAGTTTATACTATTAAAGAATATTATGATTTTAATACTACAGTGTGGAAATTAATTTCATATGGAAACCATTGAAGAAAATTCTGTTGGTTTCATGCAAAAAATATTCATATTAATTTTACAATTAAATTATATTAATTTTACAAATTAATTTATTAAACTATTAACTCACTCTATAAATATCTGCAAAATAAGTTTAAGTTCTATGGAATTTAGCATTTTTTTTGCCAAGAGATGATTCTAAACTATGGGAGGGGGGCAGACACATTATCAATACAATTGTTTTTTGTTTTTTTTTTTTCTTGCGGTACGCGGGCCTTTCACTGTTGTGGCCTCTCCCGCTGCGGAGCAACAGGCTCCAGATGCGCAGGCTCGGCAGCCATGGCTCACAGGCGCAGCCACTCCGCGGCATGTGGGATCTTCCCGGACCCGGGCACGAACCCGTGTCCCCTGCATCGGCAGGCGGACTCTCAACCACTGCGCCACCAGGGAAGCCCAATACAATTGTTTAATATTAACATACTTGGTTTAAATAGTTTGGAACATAAGGAATATATATGTATTGTAATGGTTTCTTTTTACATGTATGTACTCCTTTTGGCTTTGAAAATGATGGCTGAAGATTGTAGATATAGTCATAACTTGTAAACATTTTCTCATTATTAAAAAGTTTTATTTTATACTTTTGCCTAAATGGGGTTCACTTTCAGTGACATCCTTTGAGGAAACAATTTTATATTTAAAAGATTAGTCTGATGATTGTACCTTCTTAGTCAATATCTTTATCATTATTGTTGGTAAGATGATAACGAAGGGGTTGGATGTTGTAATTTAGCTTAGTCCTAGCCTAACTTTGTACAAGTACTTTACAGGTGACAGAGTACTTTTACATACATTCTTCCCTTCACTTTTCACTCCCTTCCTGTGCTTCTGCATTTTTATGATACTCATTTTATAGACAAGGTTTCTACATTGTCACACATTAATTGAGAGCTACAGTAAACAAGATTCTGATTTTTATTTTAAGGACAGAGTGTTCTTACAGACAACCTAATCTTCTCTTCTGTGAATTCAAAGCAGAATTAATTTCTTTTAATGACAGCTAACCTCATGTTGATGTATAATAAATATTGATCAGCTCCATTTTTCTTCTTTTGCTAGGGGACCACTGGACAGTTCAACCCATATGGACAAAATTAAAAAATTACTGGCATCAATAGAAAAAGAGAAAGATTCTTTAAGCAAGTTGAAAATCGAATGGGAAAATTTATCATACTGTCTGACTGACATGGATAAGAAGCTGTTGGAAAGCCAGATGAAGCAACTTGAACATGGTTGGGAGCAAATGGAACAACTGGTCCAGAAGAAGTATTCTCAGCAAGTGGTGGGACATGATGAGTTTACGTTTCTCATGAGTAAGATCCAAGACCTTGAAATTTCTCTGCAGCAGCAGCAGCAGTGTCTGCAGTTAAGGCTGGACTCTCCAGAAGAAGAAGGGAATCAAAGCATGGTTGCCTTGGCCACTGAACTCCAGACTATCAAGCATAGATTTTCTGTGTTCAGAGCGCGAGCTGAACTTCAGATGAAGAGGATTTGGGGAGAAAAGGAAAAGAAGGTTTTAGAAGATGCAATAAATAATTTGCAGAAGCAATTGGAAGCATTGGAACCATTAAACATAGAGGTGGAAAATCAGATCAAGAAGTGTGAGACCAGGTACAAGATGAAAGAGGCTATCTTATGGGTCAAAAATCTGTTAGGTGAACTCATCCCTACCATTTCCCTTCTCCCAGACAATATTCTTTCACAGATCAGAAAATGCAAGGTGGTGCATGATGGCATTCTAGATAAGCAGCAGGTTGTGGAGTCATTGGTTGAAGAGGTCAAAGATAATATTCCTAACCTTACAGCATATGAGAGCAGTGATTTAAATAACCTCCTACAGGACTTACAGAATCAATACCAAATGCTAGTTTTAAAATCAACTCAAAGATCACAGCAATTAGAATTTAACTTGGAAGAAAGAAGCAAATTTGTTGGGGTAATAGGGAAGGTTCAACTTTCACTTCAAGGAAATGAAACACTGATGATCCCCAAGATGCAAACAACCTCCACAGAAGCTGAACTAGAACATCAGTATGTCACTTTGACCATTTCTCAGAAGGAATTGCAGGAAATTGAGAGTGTAATCGCAACACATCTTCAGGAACAAACAAACATCTGTAAAGATCTAAGTGTATTTGAAAGATTATTTCTAGATGATCAATTGCAAAATCTTAAGACTAGAGCCAACAGAACACAAAGATTCATTCAAAATAAATGTAATGAAGTAGAACACAAGATAAATTTTTATAGAGAATTTTATGAAAAAACATCTGTGCTTCAGAAGGAGGTTGACCATATACAGCACAATGAACTGCTACTAAATCCAGAAATAAATCCACATGTTAAAGAGGAGTTGTATCGTCTTAAAGACCAAATCACTGGTATTCGATCTAGTATCCTACAAGTATTGAAACTCAAAGAAGTGTTTGACTGTATAGGACTAAATTGGGATTGGTCCCAACTTGACCAATTACAAACCCAAATACTTGAAAAAGAAAAGGAACTTGAAGAAAAAATTAAGCAGTTAGATACATTTGTGGCAGAATATGGCAAATATCAGGCATCACTAGGTAAATTGAGGGCTATGGATCTGCAAGTTAAGAAAAGGACTGAAGCACTACTAACAACGCCTGACACCCCACCAGAAAGCAGTCTGCTCAATGCTCAAATTTTGAATCAGAGAATCAGGAAAGTCATGTGCTTGTATCATGAAATAATCAAGAAATTAAGTGAAAATAAGGACTTTGATGACTCATTCAAAGAGAAAGAAATGCTACAAATAAACCTGTATGCAGAAGAAAGTGATAAGTTACACAAGGTTCTCCAAAATATAGTCCTGGAATCCCAACCGAAAGAAATGGATGAAAAGAATTTTCAGGACAAACTAGAAAATTCCTTACATGTTTTAAATCAGATAAAATCTCAGTTACAACAGCCTTTACTTATAAATTTGCAAATTGAACATATTCAAAATGAAAAAGTTACTTGTGAAATGTTTCAAGAACAAGTTCAGGCAGAAATGGATAGCATTAAAGCCGTGACTGTTCTTGAAAAGCAAAGAGAAGAAAACTCTTCTGAAGCTAGTGATGTGGAGACAAAATTACATGACATTGAAGATCTTTACATGCAGCTTAATGCAAGCATTGATTTGCGCACAGTAAGTTTTTTAATTAGTTCATTAATGTATTTGTTGTAATTTCATGATTTTATGTTTTACTCTAGTTAATATCCACATTTCTCAAGAAGTTACACATTCTATAGAAATATTCTGCACAGGAGAATAGCCATTTTAAAGAACTTCAAAGGTCCAGTTTATAATCCCAGCTCATTCTGTATCTAAATACAGTTCCTTACAGTTTGGAAAAAGTTGAGTTTGACACCTTTATTTCTATATCCCTCGTAGCTTCTGTTGAGCTCAGAACCAAAAAGTTTGTGATTTTTGTTTGTTTGCTTTTCAGAAATAATAGAGAGTAGTGGAAGAAATATGGTATAAAGAACACAAGATAATAACTCCACATTTATTTAGAATTTACAGTGTCTAAGAACTATGCTGAACACTTTATCTTGAATCCTCATAGCAACTCTGTGAAATGGGTGCTATTACTAGCCCCGTTTTAAAATAAGGAAATTGAAGTTCAGAAACACCAACAGTTTTCTCAAGGTCTTGAAATAGTAACAGAACCAGGATTCATGTTGAGATCTGTGTGATTTTAGGGCAGGGGTCATCAAATTAAGGCCCATGGTCCGAATTTGCCCAGGCACCTGATTTTGTAAATAAAGTTATATTGGAGCACAGCTATGCCCATTCCTTACTGGCTTGTGTATGGCTGCTTTCCTGCTACAACAGCAGGGCTGAGTAGTTGTGACAGTCCGTATGGCCTGCAAAACCTAAAATATTCGGTCTGACCCTTTACAGGAAAAGTTTGCTGATCTCTGTTGCAGAGCGACGACAACAAACTCCCTCCTTTCTTGCAATAATAGGGTAGATATCTTAGGCATCATCTAAACACACTGTTCTTAATATAATGCCCTTCACTGTGTTTTCAGAGTTGTCACGCTGAATTTCTAGAATGGGGACGTTAACTCCCTTCTTTTTTTTTTTTTTTTCCTTTTTTCTTTTTTGTGGTACGCGGGCCTCTCACTGTTACGGCCTCTCCCGTTGTGGAGCACAGGCTCCGGACACGCAGGCTCAGCGGCCATGGCTCACGGGCCCAGCCGCTCCGCGGCATGTGGGATCTTCCCGGACCGGGGCACGAACCCATGTCCCCTGCATCGGCAGGCAGACTCTCAACCACTGCGCCACCAAGGAAGCCCAACTCCCTTCTTTAATTCAAAAAGTCGTTAGATAATGTATTTGAACTATTTTGCTAAGGTATAAATGCTATAGAAATATAAAGTCATATGAACCCTAATACATTCTTTAAATTGGTACTTAACAAATTCTCTGCTTGATTTTAATACAGTTTCCAGAAACAATGTACATAAATCCCCAAAATGATATATTTAGAGCTGGACTGGAAGGGCCCTCTAAAGTTATTTATTTCAACTATTTGTTATTTCAGTGAGAAGACTTGAGGTCTGGAGACATTAAGTGATGTGCTCAAAACTAAAGTTAGTGGCAGAGCCATTAATTTAAAAATACAAGAGGTTTGGTGTGTGGGGGGTCTTTTCAGTTTTTTCCCCACAGATATTGCTTAAGGTTATATACATTAAATATATTCAATTGTTTTATATAATTCATAGTCTAATACAAGAGTTCTAGAGCAGGAACATATGTCATTAGACATGATTCATGAGATGTATCTTTAAATTTAGATTAGATTTAGCAAATCTGGAAACCATTTTCTTTATGCAAAGAAAAACTTAATCATTTTTGTTTTTTGTTTTTTTTAGTTTAAACTTATTCATTTTTAACTATTAGTGTAATATTATTAAACTATAAGTGTGAGATGCTCATTCTTTATGACGCAGAGACATATTATGAATGTATCACAAAAATTCAAGAATGACAAAAGTTTGACAGTTTTCATCCCGGCATTTAATCTTCCATTCACCAGAATGTCTTGAATGATGCTTATGGAAATATGGCACGCTATAATGAAGCAGTCGCCAGGGCCATGGGGATCATCACTGCCCTTGAAGCCATCATTGCATCCCATAGAGTAGACCTCGATAATCCAGAAGAATCAATAGAGATGCCTCGCCGCAAACAAGAGGAACTGAAGTCCACGATAGCAGACATCCAGGACCTCACCGAGAATTTGGGGACTATATGCAGCCCAGAAGCTAAACGACAACTTGAGTGTACTTTACAGGAATTAGTTTCTAAGGACTCAGCCATGAGGGAGGCAGCCAAAGTAAAGGAAGCTGAAGTAGAAAGGTAGGTACTTCTTTCTAAAGGTAATGCTTTAAGAACAAAATATAGATTTGTTTATAATTAACATGTACACATTAGAAATAATTTGGAAAACATATAAAAGTAAGAAAAAATCACTAAGGAAAACCATGGCAAATATTCTATTGCATTTATTTCATTTTTTCTTAATTAATATTGAGTACTTAAAACAGAATGTTTATAGAAGTCTGAGTATGGTATAAAGAATGATGATAAAACAAACACCTTTGTACCCAAAGGTTCAAAGATAAACATCATGATTTTTGAATTCTCTTGGGTACTTCTTCCTTCTCCTCTCAGAAGTAACCATTATCCTGTTTTTTATTTACCATGCCCTTGCTTTTAAAAATATTTTTACTACATGTTTGTGTCCTGTTTTCATGTATATGTATTCTTCTGTGACTTCATTTTTTCAAACTTACCATTATGATCCTGAAATTTATTCATGTTTTTGTCTGTAGTAAAATATTCACTCACCCAGCTGTTGGTAAACATTTGGGTTGTTTCTAGTTTTTGCATTCACAAACAGTGCTTCTAGGAACATTTGCAAATGCAAGAGCTTCCTTTGGGTGTATAACTAGGATTGTGATTGCTGGGTCAAAAGGTATGCACATCTTACATTTTTAATTCCAAATGATTTTACCCATTTCTACTCAAACCAGCAACATATTAATGTTCCAGTTGTCCCATATCCTCACCAACACTTAATGTTGTGAGATTTAATTTTTGCCAGTCTGATGGTTAAGTGATACTTCATTGTGGTTTTAATTTGCATCTTTATTACTGTTAATGAATTTGAGCCTCTTTTGTGAATATTTCTTCATCTTTCATCTTCTGAAAAATGCCTGTTCAAGACAATTTTTATTGGGTTGTCTTGCTCTTTCTTATTGATTTGTAGGGATTTATTCTACATTTTGGAGGCTGGTCTTTGTGTTATATGTGTTACAAATTATCTTTACAGAGGGCATGTCCTAATAAACATCCATCCTGGGTGTGCTCCGGGCTTTATCCTCTGTCCCCAGCATTCCAGGTGAAGGTCAACAAAACTGAAACTTCACAAATGTCCTCAAAGTGAAAAACTGGCCTTGGAGCTTAGCTTGTTTCTCTGTATTTCCACTTTTACATAGTTTGGGGCCTCTGAATATTCCTTAATTCTTTGCCAGTTTATTATTGTGTTTTAAGAATTTTTAAAAATATATCTTTGATACCTAATTTTTTATTGTTTTCAGTGGGGGATTTAGGTTGTATCTATTTTGTATACATAATTTTATTCATAGTGTTTTTTTTTAATGTAGCACAACATTGTACTATATAAAAATAGGCTGCTTTTACTTTATAAAATGAACTCTTCCTTATTGTAACAAAACTTCATATAAAAGCAATTGTAATTATTATATAATATTTTATAAAACGGATTGTTGTAACTTACTTAACCATATCTTTTGTTGGCATAAAGTGTGTTCTGATTTTTGCCATTTTAATTAACAGTCTAATAAGTAAAAAGATTTTACTGTGTAAAAGGTTTTATAAGGTATAGGATAAATTTCTTACGTTAGGATTGATTCCTTAAGATTAATTGCAGAAGTTGGATCAAAAGATATGAGCATTTTTAAGACTAAGTGGTTTTCTACAAGAATTGTACCAATTTACACCTTATTAGCAGTGCTCAAGAATGCAGTTTTCCAGTTTAGGTGTTTTAGAAACAGTCTTATCTGCCTGTTAAAGTTTGCATTAAAAGTCTCATGCAGGTCCTTTGAGGAGGAGGTAGTCAATAAATATTTGTGGAAATACACTGAGTAGCAAAAAGAGAATTACATTCTGTTTTTTACTAAGTGTTCAGAATGCATTCTGGGAAGTTCAGAATTTATTGTACTAAATAAAATTTAACATTACTTTTTTTTTCTAACTGTGTCTCACTAGGTGTCTTGAAAATTACAAAGGCTATAGAAAAATAAAAGAGAAAATTTGCACTGACCTCAGCCAGATGGAGACAGTTCTTGGGCAGTCCATGTCCCCACTGCCAATGTCATACAAAGAAGCTTTAGAGCGCTTGGAACAGAGCAAGGTAATAGAACTTGCAAATCTCAGTAACACTATGTACAAAAAATTGGCAGAAAGCAGGTGGAGGCATCACGGGATGTGGCTCTGTTATGACCCACAGAAATCTTCATCCTGAGTTGTACACTCAACAAAATTCCTAAACCAAAAGCCATGGGGGAAATGAGGCATTGGTTCTGAGAAATTTAATCATTTGGGTTCACAGGACAGTCTTCTCCCCAGTAGTTCCTGTCCTTATTAATCATTCTTTCTAAAGCGTTACCTTGCATGTTGTTTTGTTGGACATCGCTGGATCAATGACAGAGCATTTAATGTAACTTTCAGAAATGCTAAATTCCAGTTACTTCTTATACCCTATTACTGAACAATTTTAGTTTTTGCATATATTCATCTGTCACAGTATATGGTATTATGTTATTAGCATTTGGATGAGGACATTCTAAATCATCTGTGCTTATCATCTACCACAAAACAAACACAAAACCAAAAAATATAAATAATGTGTATGTGGTTGATTACAGTAAGCATTGTACAAATTAGCTACCTAGTCAAATACGAGACTTACATTAAAATAAGAAAGTGAACTTCTAGGATATTTACTTTGGAAAACACATTTTTACTTAGAAAAATTGGTTGATAGGTCATTATTTGTCCCCATAGTTCCAAATTCATGTGTAGTATAATAATACCTAGATGCTTCTCATCTGTCTCAAATTGACTTCCAAAAGGACTAAAAAATGGATGATGTAATACTCATGGATGATTTTAAAACATTAATTGTTCAAGATTAAAATAGTTTATAAGTTTCAGGATAGTTCTGAATTCAGAAAACTTCTATCCCTCCTATTCCTTTTCTTTTCTTTCTTAAGACCTTGGTGTCAAATCTTACGTCAGCCAAAGAAGAGCTCATGAAAGTACGACAGGTCCTCAGACACTTGAGACCCATGTGCACAGATAGTGACAGCCTCTGTTTACTCAGAAGCACATCTGCTCTATGGGAGAGATGGCTGAGTTTGATGGAAGCTGTTAAAGAATGGGAGTTGTGGTGTGAAGAACTGAAGCAGGAGTGGAAATTTATCCATGAAGAAGTAAGTGTTTCATTTGCAACAGTCAAACCGTACAGTTTACTAACACATGTCATTTAAATTGTTTTATTATTTTCATTTTTTTTTAAATATAAAACAAGTCCTCAACCTGCACCATTTGTTTACATCACGTGCATGGAACATGTAAATGTTTATAGAGGTCAGGTCCTAGCAAAATAATCTCCAAGGAATTATTCAAGAATGACTCAAATTCTTTCATGACAGTGGCATTTTTTTGGTGTCAAATAATTCTTAGAAATAAGTGGCTACTTGCTTATATGAGCTTTAAAATCTTTATCGTGCAGATAAGCTAAGCCCTCTTAAAAATGTCTCTCCATCACACTAGAGGTTAGAATAAGGTAATATTCATAATAACCAATTAATTTTGAAATTAATTACAGTGGTTAACTGTGGAAATTAACTACTATTGTTAATAAGTATGACCTAAAAATGTGTATGATGTTCTTTCTGAAGACTGTCTCAAAGAAAACCTCCATAATATATATCGATCACAGATGTTAATTTAACCATGGTTGAGGCCTTAGGCATCCCATACATTTAGAAAGAAGATTTAAAATAGTATAAAAATATCTTAGGGTATTCTTTAATCTTTCCAAAGGACCAGGTATAAATGAGGTACAAATCAGAACATTAAATGAAAACCCTTCTCTCTTATTCCTGTTAAAATTTCTGCTGAATTTACTTAAGACAAATATAATCAATACTAGATTAGCAGTAGGTCACCTTGCCTTAGGATTTAAATGTTTAGCACTATCATATTTTCCTGCTTAAAACTTGTTATTCTTGAAAATGAATATCATTTTGATGGTGCTGTTGGGGTTTGGTTAGTAAATAGTCTCTTGAATGTTAAAACTCCAAGGAACTTTGTAAATTGTCCTTTTAGCAGGGCCGCTAGCCTCCAGCTCTTTCCCATCCACAATGGCACGGTTTACTGAGGTCCTTCTGTGCAGTGTGTTCCTGTGTGCTGTGCTAAGAAGGCAGTTCAGGGAATTCCCTGGTGGTCCAGTGGTTAAGACTTCACACTCCCACTGCAGGGGGCACGGGTTCCATCCCTGGTCAGGGAACTAAGCCGCGAGGCGCGGCCAAAAAAAAAAAAAGAAGGCGGCAGTTCACGCATGATGCTGCTGAATCTCGGCATGGCCCTCAAGAGTTACCTATTAACACCATTTTCTATATGAAGAAGCTGAGGCACTGAGAGATTTGAGTTGGTACAAGCCTCCGAGCTAGTGATTAAACTGGGACTATGGGCTGGGGCCACATCTATTTTGCTCACACTGTGACTTTAGAAGCTGAACAGGGCTTTGCACTTAGTGGGCACTTAGTATTTGTTGAGGGACAGCTCTTATTCACATCCAGGTTTAGGCTAATCCTAAGATTATTGTTCTTTTTATTTTATTACATTATCTTTCTCTTGCCCTCTACCCACTGGCAATCATATTTTAGTAGTTATGTAATAGTAGTTATTTTTGTAGTTATCCATACAAGCATTTGACAATGTCTGCTAACAAAATGTGTTTTTCAAAGAATAACACCAACAAAATATGTTCTCACGTAATAACAATAATAACAACAACTGCTAACACTTAATGGGCACTTAATTGAGCACGTGTCAGGCATAGTTCTAAGCACTTTACATGTGTTTACATTTATCCTCGCAAGAATCCTATGAGGATGAGATTATCATTCTCATTTTATAGATGAAGAAAATGAGACACAGTGAGATTAACTTGCTCAACTTTATAAGTGATAGAAGATTCAAATGTACACTCTGTTTTTAACCACTAAACTGTCAACTTAAATGATTTTTACACATGCCAAAATTGATGTAAGATTTTAAAATAGCTTTTATCCATTCAATAAAAATTATATCATCTAAATACCTGTACATGCAAGATTCTGTTGGCATGCTTGGTGATTTTACGTGTGACAAAATGAATTTCTGTTTTTAAAAACGTCTGTACTGATACAACAATCCAGTATCTTTATGAAGAAAGGTTTTGTGTAAGTAGATTTTTGAAAACTTAAATGCTTGTTTAAATTTACAAATTCAAAAATTAATTTAAATTTTGATTTACTGTTTTTTTCCCCCTAAAATCTTACCTCCCTCTTAAGCAGAATCTGCTTGATTTAATTATTCATTTCTGGTTATTCAGGATCATCATTTTATGCTTCACTGATCACAATGTGCTAGAATAAATGCATGTCTTCAAAGATATGGGAGGGGTAAGGCTGTCTTCTTCCCCTTGTACCCAAGATCCAGAAGTCTCTCCTGTTTTAGTTTCTACTTTGGCTGCTTACAGGTTTTTCTGTTTCTGTCTCTGTGTTTACTCTTGGAACAACTGTGGCTCCTTCTCCCTTTCTAGACTCAACTTTATAACTGACTGTGAACCTAAAAGTTTTATAACCTGTCCAAGGAAAATCATCCAGGGGCTGAAGAGTGAATGCATAATCTTTGTGGCAACTATTTACTTATTTGGGGGCTGCCATCATTCTTTTTGGTATAAAGTTTGCTGCGTTTTGACAAGTGCATACAGTCACATGACCACCAATGAAATCAAGACTTAGAACATTTCCACCACCCAAGAAAGTTCCATATGCCCCTTTGTAGTCAGCTCCAGCCTGTGGCAATTATTAATCTGTTTTGCCATCTTCAGAATGTCATATAAACAGACTCGGATAGTTTGTGACCTTTTGAGTTTGGCCTTTTCTCGCTAAGCATAATGCATGTGAGATTCATTCATGCTGCTGCTTGTATCAATAGTTCATTTCTTTTTATTCCTGAGTAATAGTCTGTCAGACTCATGCACAGCAGCTAGTTTATCCATTCACAATTTGAAGAATTGCCTGGCTTTTGGATAAAATTATTGTCCTAAAAAAAAGTATTCTTCCCCCTTGTGTTCTCCTCCTAATGACTTAACAGCTTTACAGCAGAGAGCAGAACCTGAGACAGGGGCTTGTAAGCAGGTGGTTTATTTTGGAAAGTGATCCAAGGGAACAGGAATGGGAGATAGGAGAACTGACACAGGAAAGGTTAGAGCCTTTAGTCACTTTACTCTTATTGGATCCTGGTTGCTGCAGTTGCCCATTTATGGTTATCACTGGCCATGGAAGCACCAAGAGATGCTCCGTTAAGTCCTGGATTACGGACATAGTTCTTTCAACCCCAGTGTATATTGGAAACCCTAGGTGGACAGTTACCTCTGTCAACATAGCAACTCCTTTCTTTGCATGCTGGTTCTTTGGTGGGGGAGTGAGGGGACTGCAAAATGACCCAGTAGAACCTGAATCCCATTCCCTGGTGGAAGTGTAGCTGCCTGCTTGAGAACTAGGACTTCAGTTCAACTGAATTTAGGTTTGAGGGGCTGGAAAGCACAAATTCCATAACTGGGTCTCTTGGAGAGGGGCCAATCTACACATGTAGATTGGGTACACATGTACCCATGGACTCTAGTGATTGGGGACCCAGCTGCAACCTATGGCCCAAGTGACAGGGCAGCTTATGCCATAGCCTGGTCCTGCAGCGCTGCCTCCTCAGCACTGGCGGCGTTCTGATGAATGGATCTGAGCAATAGTCACCAGTGTAGCATACACGGCCGCCAAAATCCCAGAAGGCCCATCCAGTGCCGCACCTCTTTCTTGGCAACAGAGGTGCAAGACTGAACAACTTGATCTTTACCTTATAGAAGTCCCCTGGCATGCCCCAGACTACTGGCCCCCCTGGGAGCTTAATTGATGCTGGGGTTCCTGAATTCTCATAGGCTTTATATCTCACTCTCTGGCATGTCTTACTGGGCATCCAGGTCCTCATTTATCATTTCAGTTAGCATGATATCATAAATGTAGTTGACCTCTGTGACATTCAGTAATGTCAAGATTGCAGGATGGCTGACTCTGTCTGAACGTAGAGCAGGAATGTTGGCAATGCTGGGACAGAATGTGGTAAAGGCACAGTGCTGCCGAGGAGAGCGCCAGAGGATTTGAAGAGGGAATGAGAGGGATCTGATTTTCTGTCTTTGGTTCTGAGTTTCAGGGGCAGTAGAACTCCACTTTCTAGATATTTTATTTATTATTGATAGGTTATATATTTCTGAGTTCTGCATTTAGCTGTGGTTGAGAAAGACACGAGCAGTCCAGTAATTTGGGCTGCTTTCCCATTGGTGTAAGTGAGTGACAGGGTATTGAGGGCTTACTTTTTTGAGCATTGGATGTGAAAGAAAAGAGACCTGTAGAAAAAATGCCCAACCTCTTCTACTTCATGGATGCAGTTTGGTGGAGCTCATTCTAACTAACTTAGAGGTATCTCAGTCAGGAGAAATAATTGCTTTAATAAAGCAACTGAAATTGGAAGGAGAAAGAAATTATGAAAATATTCAGTAGCATTTCCTTCAGCTCATAACAGCAATACATTTTTTTTTCTTTTTTTTTTTTTTTTTTTTTTGCGGTATGCGGGCCTCTCACTGCTGTGACCTCTCCTGTTGCGGAGCACAGACTCCGGACATGCAGGCTCAGCGGCCATGGCTCACGGGCCTAGCTGCTCCGCGGCATGTGGGATCTTCCCGGACCGGGGCACGAACCCGTGTCCCCTGCATCGGCAGGCGGACTCTCAACCACTGCGCCACCAGGAAAGCCCAGCAATACTTCTTTTTAATCACACATATACATGATCAGTAGCTGGGAACTATGGGATTGGGATAGTGGAGAGATAATACTCCCAGCTGTAGGAAGACAAATATGACCTTGAACTGGGATGTGGCTTTGGGAATCCTTTGAAGAGCCAGTATGTAAAAATTATGATTGCTGAGTCCTGAAGTGGTAAGAGTATATTTTACTTATTTTAGCTCCCTGTTTTTTCTTTTTCTTTTTTTTTTGCTTATTGAATTAGATTGAACGAGAAGCAATTATTTTAGATAATCTTCAAGAAGAACTCCCTGAAATTTCCAAAACAAAAGAGGCAGCCACCACAGAGGAATTCTCGGAGCTGCTGGATTGTTTATGCCAATATGAAGAGAATGTGGAGAGGCAGCAGCTGTTACTGGCCCTACTTCTGCAGCGCATAAAAAATATCCAGAACACTCCTGAAGGCTTAAGACCTATGGGGACTGTTTCTGCATCTCAAGAGATTATGTCTATGCAAGAACGATGCCACAAGTAAGATTTATGAAAAACTATTAAGGAAATGTGCTTGACCAAACTCAGGAAAAATTGAGAAAATATTGAATTTCTAGAATAAAAAAATATTTTAGAACAATGACAAATGATATGACAGAATCAAGTTGTGTCAACACTGATAGGTATAAAAATGATGGAAATTAATTTTTTTTATTGGAGTATAGTTGCTTTACAGTGTTGTGTTAGTTTCTACTGTACAGCAAAGTGAATCAACTTTACTTATACACATATCCTCTCTTTTTAGATTTCCTTCCCATTTAGGTCACCGCAGAGCATTAAATAGAGTTCCCTGTGCTATACAGTAGGTTCTCATTAGTTATCTATTTTGGAAAATATTAATATTAACGATAATTAAAACAAGCACACATTTTCCTGGTGTTTCAAATTTTTTTTAATGTTTACTGTTTTTCTAACTTAGTAATACATGTTCATTATAGGAAGTTTAGAGAATGTGGATAATTGTAAAGATTAATATAAAAACCACCTTTAATTTTACCACTCATCAACAGTCACTACCAATCACTCATCTTTCTTACTATGGCTGTACTTTTAAAAACATTGTGATCATAGTACTATACTGTTTTATATTCTGCTGAACCATTTATAAGCATATTATATTTATTTTCCTATGCTATTAAATGTTCTTTAAAATATAACTATAATATTTCACCATGTGGATATGCTATAATGTATATTTAACCAAGTCCCTAATATAGAACCTTTAAATTATATGTAATTTATTTTACTTTTATAAAAACACTGTAATGAATATTCTTATGCTAGAATCTCTTTGTGCATCTGTGATTACTTCATTGAGAAAGATGCCAAGAAGTATGATCATCAGGTCAAAGGATATATCACTAATATCTTTATAGCTAGAAATACTTACCAGATAGCTCTCAGGAAAGATTTTCCCTACTTAAACTCCTCCAATAATATGATGGCTGCATCCACAGTAAATGAGGTCAGCTTGGATAGAAAGGCTAATTCCATCATCTATGGCTCCAAGGGCCCACGCATGACTTCATTCACACCTCTGAGTCACGTTCAATTGAACTCAAGGATTACAAGGAAAAAAATATGGCAATTGGAATGTAAAGTGTGAAAAGAAGATATTTTGGGATGAAAGTTTTAGAGATATTTTTTTCCTCCCTTTTTTTAAATTAATTTTTATTGGGGTATAGTTGCTTTACAATGTTGTGTTAGTTTCTGCTGTACAGCAAAGTGAATCAGTTATACGTATACATATATCCCCCCTTTTCTGATGGAGTGATAGAATTTGATGTATGTTTGTATATATAGTATATAAACCATTGAAAACTGGTACTTTTCTCTCAGGAAAAAAAACCTTTTGTGAGCTATGCAGACATTATATTAATTGTTGAAATAAAACTATTACACAGAAAAGCAGGATAGAGGAACAATTTTATTCTGATGCTATATTTTAGGCTTTTCCAGAAGGCTCAAAAAAATAAGGAATTGATACAGAATGAAATCCAAGAAAGACATGCCTTTACAAAAGAAATAATTACTTTGAAGAATTCATTTCAGCAGACTACAACCTTTTTCCAAAATATGGAATTACAAGACCACCCAGAAAAGGCAGAACAGCTTGAGGTAAGTGAGGAATGAACTGGTGAATGTGGCCGATACAGATCTGAAATCTTGAGTCCAAAGTTCTTGGAGCAGAGGTAACCCTGTGGCTAGTGTAGAGGGAATCTAGAAGAAGAAGAAAATGTGGGCAAAGGCCCTGTGGCATGGTGTGGGCAGAGCCACAGGAGATCAATATGGCTGGAGTACAGAGAGCAGAGTTGGGACTAGGTCAGGAGGTAGGCCAGCAGCCCTTTTCCAACCACATGTCAAGTGTGTTTGGTGTACAGGGGTCTCAGACCACTCTTGAGTAGTATGTAGGACTGCTCACTTTATAGGATAGAATATCTAGACTCTGAGAGGGATAGAAGTGTCTTTACTCACAGCACTTGCCACCAAATGTGTGAGGCTTTTTTTCCCCACACCAGCCTATTCCCCAACTCTCCAGACACCAACTGGGACACGAGTTCAATTCTGACAGTAACTATAAAGAGTTAGTATCGACCCCTAGGTTAAGGGCTCAGTCCCACAAGTCTGCCCCCGCTTCAGATGCCACCTGTACTTCTTCTTTTTTTTTTTTTTTAACATTTTGAGAAATGCTTTATTCAAAAAACTCATGTAAATGTTGTCCTTCATAACTTTAAAAAGATGTTCAAACAGAAAAGAGTTACCTTTCAAAAGCTATTGCATAGAAAATGACACAATACAAATAACAGATTTTACTTTGATATGTAAATATAAACTAGAATAATCTTGATTACAGAGAGACAAAATCATATGCCTCCATAGAAGAAAATTCTTTGGTTAAAAATAGTCAAATTGCTTTTCCATCATACTTTCCTTAAGACATGAAATCTATTTTTTTAAGTATTTGGATTCCGAGTAAAGAACTTCACTTTTTTCTCTTTAAATAGAAACACCACCCGTACTTCTGACCGACAGGCCATAAAGCAGCAGTTCCCACGACCCCATCCTCAGGTTTATAAATTTGCTAGAATGGCTCAGAAAACTAGGAAGGCACTTTACTTACTATTACTGGTTTATTATAAAGGCTACAACTCAGAAACAGCCAAGTGGAAGACATGTATGGGGGAAGGATGTGGAGCTTCCATGCTCTCTCTGGGTGCGCCACTCTCCCTTGATGGACCTTGATGTGTCCATCAATCCAGAGCTCTCCAAACCTTGTTTAAGGGTTTTTATGGAGGTTCCATTAATAGGCGTGATTGATTGAGTCGTTGACGGTTGATGATTAACTCAACCTCCAGCCCTTCTCCCCTCTGGAGGTCTGGAAGTGCGGTTGAAAGTTCTAGCCCTCTAATCACACAGTTGGTTCCTCTGGCACCAACCCCATCCTGAAGCTGTCATCCCCCCCAGCCCCACCACCAAGAATCTTCTCATTACCATAAACTCAGGTATGGTTGGAAAAGACTTGTTATAAATAACAAAAGACACTCCTTTCACCCCTATGCAGGAAATTCCAAGGGTTTTAAAAGCTGTGCGGGGAACCGGGATGAAGGCTAAATGTATTTATTATATCACACTATCTGTGCATAGGCTAGGGGTCATTTTCCGAACAATCTCTTCTCATTCCACTAGGTGGTAACAGGCAAAACTGACGTTTGGCAGTTTGTCCAAAAGTTGCATGCTGTTATTCACCAGAGCTTTTGGTATCAATGTTGCAAAAGGAAACTTACTCTCCCTCACAGAGGCAGTCTTCATGGGGAAGCCATCTAAGTGTAGCTCTGAATGAAGACCTGTACTCAGGGCTAAGTCTAGATAAACGAGGAGCACTCTGTACCTCAAACCCTACCTTTCTCTGAATGGCACTATTCTTTAACTTTTCCTCTAGACTTGTTCTCTGCTGAGGGCTAAGAAAAGGAAAGCAGTGACACATCGGGGAGTCATTCAAAATTGTAATCATTCTTCAGTGTGGTGACTCAATCCATTAACATAGATAATGCTACTCAACAGCTACTGTAAAAACAAAAGAAAACCCAAAAAGCCACAGTAAAGTCAAGAAGTATTTTTCCACTTGATCTTTGGGAAACTTTCCCAAACAAATGAGTTTCTCCTTTATAATTAGTGCAGGAGTACGTAGATCAGATTCTGTTTCTAGGCCACGACCAATAGACTATTTGTTCAGGTTTCTTTTATCTCCTAAAACCCCACATTCTTTGCAAGGAACTGGAACCCTCCCTTTTGAAAGAAGTTGAGCTGTGCTGGGCTGTCTAATTACATGAAAGCAGACACTTCTGCTTCAAGCACAGGGCTTTTAGTGGCCTTGAATCATTGTGATGATAATGTAGGAAGAAGCAGAAATGGCAACAAGTTAATAATAAAATAAAACTTCTTTGAAACTTTTTGCTGCTTGCAGCTTTTTAGATGGAGACTGCTACTGAGATATAACTAAATCCTAGAGGTACTTTAGAGGCAGGAGATGTTGTAATGTCTTTTCAGGACAATGGTTTGACACTATGGAGAGATATCAAGTTTAATTCTTACAAATTAGAAAGCATCATCTGACCAAACTGAGTATCTCTCATGCTTAATCAGCTTGTATCAATAGTGAGGTTTTGTCATGCAAAGTTTGCTCATTTAAATCATAAAGATGTGCTGGAAAGCTGCTTGCATTTTTAGAGTTAAACTTTTTCTCTGTCCTGTGAGCATTTGAAACTCTCTTGATTTTTTAGGAGCTTCAAAGCATTCTTAAGAAAGGGAAGCTAACTTTTGAGAATATTATGGAAAAACTGCGAATCAAGTATTCTGAAATGTACACCATAGTCCCTGCAGAGATTGAATCCCAGGTGGAAGAATGCAGAAAAGCTTTAGAAGACGTAGATGAGAAGGTAATAATAATGTTTGTATTCGTATTATTATTTATGGAGGTGAATGAATATAAAGAACAACATATCATTTAAGATCACATTTTCATTTGCCCTGATTTCAGCTATGTCTGTTTTTTTTTTTTAATGTCTGTTTTTATAGAGTTTAGTTGAGTGATAATTTTGTGTATTGATACTGAGACGGAGTTGCTCTAAGTAAGTGACACAGGTAACAGAATTAGTCTATTAATTTTTAGTTGTGAAGATGCTTAGTTTTTCTTCTCTTGCATTTAAAAATAGAGTTATATATTGGCTTTTACTTGACTTTTTTTTTCTCCAGAAAATCACTTTAAAATTTTGGTCATGAATAATACTTTGCTTTTAACACTTTGAAATTGCAACCAAGAACAATAAGAACACACGTTTCATAACTTACTAGGAGTAGCACTTAACACACGGTGTCTTTCTAATAATGATGGTAACATAATTCTCACAAAGCATACCCAGGCAAATCTTTATACCTGGAAGTCCAGGTTGGAAGAAAGAATGGGAAATGGTTCATAGTACTTGGAGACATAGGAGTTTAGCAAGACAATTTTATTGCGTTATTTAAAGGCTGCCCAGATCCAACAGAACAAAATTCTGTTTGGTCCAGAAGAATACAGAAGGATTTTTGTATTGCTTTTTGAAGCCTAAAATACCTATAATTTAGTAAATAAAACATATTAATTGCACACAAAAAATCAGGTTCAAACTTGCGACAAATTTCTTTGGAAAATCTAACCCATGTAAAAAACATGTAAACTCCTAATATATATTATAACAAATCTTGTTGATTTGACATACAAGATAATCTATTATGAGGAACTTCCTCAAGAATCATGCACTATTGATTTTATTTTAAGAAAATACTAAATGTTTTGAGAGAAACTCAGTTGGTTCTCCTGACTACTTCATGTGAAAATCCCTAACAAAGTGAGTTAATAATCAAAATCTACCTTTTAAATTTAGGGTTGAAAATTTCAACAGTAACTTTAATATCTGTGTATATTTGTAACCAATAAAAACTTACTTTTATTGCGTGATGTGACTGTAGGATCCAGGCAACAGACACAATACCATTCTGTGCAGTTCAGTTGGCTGCATACTTTACCTAAATCATGATCTCTCCTAATATACAAAAATGATAGGCATTTCTGCCAGAAGAGTAACTGCCCAAAATATCAGAAAGCTTCATTTTGTGGTAATTTGTTATGTAGCAATAAAAAGCTAATACAGTGATTAAAAATAATAATAATAATACAGGATTAGTTTTTTTTCTAAAAAATCTTGACTGTGGTATGGTCTGTGGAATAAAAACATTATCTAAAAGTATCAACGACCTGGTGCTGTGAAAAGAGCCTGGGGGCCTTGGCGTCTGGTGGCTTGGGCTTCTTGGGGTGAATTCACCCACTACCTTGATGTATGACTTTAAGCAAGTCATACATGATGACTTTAGCCTGTGTTTCAATTTCTGTATCTGTAAAGTATCTGCATTGGAAGGTTTAGTCTCAATGGTTGAACAGATATAGTGGTTTTAAAAAGGTTAATTAAAAGGAGAGTACAAAAGCATTAAGTATTTTTTGGTTATTCAGTGGCTGTTTGGAGAAAACCTTATCAACATAGCTTAAAAAAATAAGAACATGAACTAATCAGGCATTTGAAAAATGATACATTCAACATTCATTTATTATCTTTCCTAGTACAAGTTAATTTCTTCGGAAAATCGTTCTGATAAAAAAATTACACTGTTCAGCAGCTAGATTTCTAATTGCTGGGAAAACATACACTAGAAACATTCACACAGAGAAAAACTAAGATTTTCTGCTGCAAGAAATAGCCAGTTTTAGAAGGTTATTTCACCCAAATGAATACTAAGATGGGAATTACATCTTTTACGTCAAATTGAGAATGTTTGTTTTTATTGAAAACAAATCTGTGCAGAGGATTCTCTCATAAAACATAGAAACTGTATAATAAATAATTTTTCTCCCAGGAATTTTTTAATATCATTTGCTCCCTTGGGGTATGTTTCAGACAGTCCCCTCAGTAGTTTTGCCCAACACAGCACATATCTGTAGTACATACTGTGGATTACATTGAACAGATTTCTGTTGGTCAGTTTTCTTTTCTTTTTTTTTTTTCCGGTTGGATTTGAACGGTCAGGTCAGCAGAGCTGCCTTTTCCTAGTCTACTAATCTACCCTCTCATTAACGCATTCGTCAGTACGGTTTGGAATTTCCCCCCTAGCCCTTAAAAGATTTGTACGAGTAAAATCTCAAAATACTGTGACTACCCCTTTTATCATTTGAACCTCTGAATAGAGTGTGGAAAACATCTCCATTGTATCATTCTTCCTTTGAAACAGATCAGCAATGAAGTCTTGAAAAGCTCACCATCATATTCAATGAGTAGAAAAATAGACGAAATTAACAATGGGCTTCAGAATGTCGAAAAGATGTTGCAGCAGAAGAGCAAAAATATTGAGAAAGCTCAAGAAATTCAAAAGGTAACATCCTCCCTTAACTTCCTTCAGCATTTGGTATGTTCCCTGTCATCAGTCATCACAGGGATCCTAACCCTGATTTACCGGGCCCTCCTCACTGAGCGTGTCACCTGCAGAGGCTTGGTGGAGAAGGTTGCATTTAAGAATTGTTCTCAGTTTTTCCATGGTGGGAATATGCCCCAACTCCTGAGAGCCTATGATTGGGAACCAGCCTTTTCACTAGGGAAGGGTCTTGTCTTGGGAAGACTGATACATAAAAACATTTCAGTAAGTTATAAATGGTATTAACAGCTTTTCTTTAGACTGCCAGGGGGAAACAGAGGAAAGTAGAAATTCCAAATTTATTTCACTTATAAAATGTCTTAGGTAGAACTGTACATAAACATAATATTCTACCTCTTAACTTCCAAGTAAACTCCTGCATGTAGAAAACATTCTACTTTATATTTTAAGGAAATATTCTAATATGAATGGAGACTTTTAAAAATAGGGCTAAGAGAATAGATCTTAAAAGTTCTCATCACAGGGAAAAAAAATTTTGTAACTATGTATGGTGAAGGATTTTTAACTAGACTTATTGTGGTGATCACTTTATGGTAGAAACAAATATTGAACAATTGTGGGACTTCCCTGGTGGTGCAGTGGTTAAGAATCCGCCTGCCAATGCAGGGGCCATGGGTTCGAGCCCTGGTCCGGAAAGATCCCACATGCCGCGGAGCAACTAAACCCATGAGCCACAACTACTGAACTTGCGCTCTAGAGCCCGCGAGCCACAACTACTGAGCACACACGCCACAACTACTGAAGCCCACATGCCTGGAGCCCATGCTCCACAACAGGGCAAGCCACCGCAATGAGAAGCCCACGCACCGCAAGGAATAGTGGCCCCCACTCACTGCAACTAGAGAGAGCCTGTACGCAGCAACGAAGACCCAACACAGCCAAAAATAAATAAATAAATTTATTTTTAAAAAAAAGAACAATTGTGTTGTACACCTGAAACTAATAAAATGTTATATGTCAGTTATACTGCAATTTTTAAAGAAGTTATCCTCAGAGAAGTCTCACTTATCACCCCATTTCCCTCTGTTCCCTTCCTCCCTACAGTTAAGTCTCTTCTTTGGTTTCTAATTTAACTTGACTGTGTTTCTTCTGGTAAAAATAAACAAATAATTCTAAATATTAAAAGAAATAATTGTACCTATTGTATGTGTCCTTCTTTCATTGAGAAGACATTAGACTGTGTATACTCTCTTAAAATAAGGTGAACAAGATTTGCTCACAAATAATCATACCTGCCTTTGACTTTGCAGCCCCCTCTAAACCAAACAAATGTGATGTCAAAGGATTAAAAAGATTAAATTAAATTGAAAAATAAAAATAGGTCAGACTATGGCTCGCCATTGGACAAAATCTTGGGCTCTCAATAAGCCCTCTAACTAATCAGATTTTCCCATTTCTAGAAATTATGTTCTTACACAGATATTAAGTAATAATTGAATGTTGCCTTTGAGATTTCCTCTGCCCAGACAAGTGCAGGTTTGAATCCAGCCTATTGGTTTCTTGAACTAAAAGCAGTTGCTACTGATACATGTGGCTAGAATTTTCTGCCAGTGTGTCAGTCTGAGTCAGAGCAGATATTTTCTTTTTATCAGTTTTATTTTTGCATTTAATAAGAATTGTCTTCTAGATTAAGTAGATATATATACTGGTCTAAATAGGTTAGGTATTTACCCAAGCCCTTTTAAATGTAATGTTACCTCATCACTCTTGAAAGATTAGGATTACGTTGACCTTGTTTGGTGTCATTCATCTCTGGAAGTGTCCAGGACTTTCTGCCCCCTTACAGCTAATTTGTACTGAAATGAATACAGTAAGAGTTAAGTGACCTCAGAAAAAGTGTTTTTCAGTTCAGGTGGTTTCTGGGCATAATTGAAAAACTTTGCCTGGGATGTTGTCTCTGTCATGTTGTTTTGGTAGCATTTACAAGTACAGATACTGTGTGAAAACTTAGAACTCAACACATCTTCAATCCAAATGGACTTACCCTTTTCTTCCCCAGGCAATGTGGGATGAGCTAGATCTCTGGCACTCCAAGCTAAATGAGCTGGATTCTGAAGTTCAGGACATTGTTGAACAGGACCCAGGACAAGCTCAAGAATGGATGGATAACTTGATGATTCCTTTCCAGCAGTATCAGCAAGTATCACAGAGGGCAGAATATAGAACCTCACAGTTTAACAAGGTATGGCTGTAACACGCGATAGCTACACGGAGCATGTGGTAGTAGTGAGATGGGTTTAAAACGAAACAAAAATACATATTCAGAGGCAGCCAGTTTCCCTTGAATTGCCAGTTTTAGGACCTGAAGCTAGAGCTACACCATAGGTTCGAGCGGGCATTGAGGGGACTGCTGGCACAGGCAGAAGCAAGAATCCCAAAGTCAGACCACAGTAGTAGGAGTCAGGGTGAGAATTGGGCTTCTCAACAGGTAAGGGAATTTCAGGCAGGCAACCTCAAGAGTCCCAGGAGGGAGCCAGAGAAAGAACCTCATTTGGGAACAAAACACCCCTGCCCTCCCTTCCAAGTAGGGGTCACGGTGGGTGAGCTGTGCATGTGATCTAGCAGCAGCAAGGCAGGAACCTACTCTCAGAGGGACTGGTATATATAGGACAAGGCCCGGTACAGGAGGACCAAATGTAAGTCCAGTTTTCAAAGTGGAACATAAAACGGAAACCAGACTAGTTGCAAAGCTAACTTGGAACCCTTGCTGAGGCCCATAGCGTTGGGGTAGAACTCCTTAAATCCTTCCCACCTGTGGTCAGGATTCGTTTTACAGGTTGAAGGATCAAAACCTGGAGGGGGTGGGCAAGTGGCCCAGCTGTGGGGTGTGGAGCCCTGTGAGGCCTGACACCACTGACTAACAGCAACCAGTTCTTAAGAATCATTCCACTGAAAGAGGAACCATCAGACTGAGTTTGGTACTGCCTATCTTTCACAGGCCACAATTAAGCTGGAGGAGTATCATGATCTTTTGAAGAGTACTGAGGCTTGGATAGAAAATACCAGTCGTTTGCTGGCCGATCCTGCAGCCTATGACTCTTCAAAGACGCTGAGTCACCACGCTAGCACCCTTCAGGTGAGTGTTCTTTCAGCGTTTCCTGGGTGTCATAGAATCTACATAATGATTAGTGGCTTAGCTGATTGTCACAATGCTTTTTTACCCCCTTCTTTCCTGAAAAAACAGCCTTATCTTCAAGCATGCCAAATGGCAGAAGGAAGCTTGGAAGAGTGGCAGGCTCTAGATAGGGATTTTGGAGACCAGGATCTAGTTCTTTCTGTCCTGATAACTAATTCTTGAAACTAATATCTTTCAGGATAATTTACTGTGTCCTCCATGGGCCACAGTTTCCCCGATCTCTGAAGTAAGAATGTTGCACTGAATGGTGGTGATGGTTTTGGTTGTAGAATTCCAAGATGGTTCCCAATAGTCCTGTTCCCAGATGTACACGACCTATATAATCCCCTTCCCTTGAGTGTGGGCAGGAATATGAGTAAGTGATGAGATGGTCACTCCCTTGATTAGGTTACATCGTATAGCAAAGGATATGGGATAGTCACTCCCATGAATACATGACTGATCATGGATGTATAATTATAAGACTCCCTGGTAGCAGACTAGAGTGAGATTCTCCTGCTGGATTGAATAAGTAAGCTGCCGTACTATGAGAGGGCCATGGAGCCAAGACCCTAGGGTGGCCTCCAAAAGCCGAGAGACCCACAGTCAACAGCCAGCAAGAAAACTGGGATCTCAGTCCTACAACTAAATTCTACCAACAACCAGAATGAACTCGGAAGACAAATCCACGCTCCAGATGGCACCTTGATTGCAGCCTTGTGACATCCTGAGCTGAGGACCCACCTAAGCCATGCCTGGACTCCTGAGCCATGGAAACTATGAGATAATAAGTTTGTTTTATCTTAAGCTGCTAAGTTTGTGGTAATTAGTTACACAGCATTAGAAAACTAATCTGTCATTCCTTCCGGTTCTAGCATGCCATGATTCCAAATTTCCTGTCCTTCCTGTTGCTCCACAGGTGCCCTGTGTCACCATGCTAACCTATAAAGGCAAAACAAATGAAAGCCTTTTCCTACTCAGGGCCGTGACTACAAGAGATCTTCCGGATGCCGAATGTTGGCTTAAATTTTATTGTGAAGGCATATTTCCCTTCTCTCATACTATTCAGCCATGAGAAAGAATCTCTTAGGAAAAGGTTTATTGTATAACAATTTTATTTATTTATTCATTTGCTTATTTATTTATTTTGGGGGCTGCGTTGGGTCTTCGTTGCTACCTGCGGGCTTTCTCCAGTTGCAGCAAGCTGGAGCTACTCTTGGTTGCGGTGCGCGGGCTTCTTATTGCGGTGGCTTCTCTTGTTGCGGAGCACGGGCTCTAGGCGCTCAGGCTTCAGTAGTTGCAGCACGCGGGCCCTAGAGTGCACAGGCTTCAGTAATTGTGGCTCGTGGGCTCAGTAGTTGTGGCACATGGGCTTAGTTGCTCTGCGGCATATGAGATCTTCCCCGACCAGGGATCGAACCCGCGTCCCCTGCATTGGCAGGCAGATTCTTAACCACTGCACCACCAGGGAAATCCCCTATAACAATTTTTAGAGTAATCAGACCTCAAAACCGATCCAACTCTTTTTTTTTATATCTTTAAAGTAGCACACTGTGTCCCTAAGTAACAAGTGACTTCATACCTCCCCTGTGAGACTTCTTGGCACAGTTTTTTCCTGTGGTAACAGTTGTAAAGATACTGCATTTTCACCTACCTGTTTCTTTTCTTCCCCTTGCCTGTGATTTCTGCCCCCACCTCTTGGGTTGACTTTCCACATCCCCAAAGCATGTCATCTTTTTATTTTAAATCACCTGTGTCTTTCATCATTTTCAAGAAGTTTGCAGACAGAAGAGAGGGATGATGCTTTTTTTTCCTCAAATGCTTATTAGGAGTTTTTTAAAAACTGTACAAGAATGAACATATGCAGAAACAGCTGAAGTTTTACTGCCTTCTTCTGACACAAATGTAAAAGTGTAGAAGTATCTCTCAAACTGTTCAGGACACCCTCCTTTGCCGACCTTTGTTTACATGGAACTGAGTAGAACTTAGGTTATTAGCTGGAGGAAGTAGGGACAAGGGGATATGCAGGCTGATGTCCACAGAATGTATTCTAATAAATCTTCCAATGGGAAATAAGTCATAAATAACTAGTCCCATGTGAATACCCCACTTTGCTCCTATTTTGCAAATAGTTGTCCTACTTTAGGGCACCCTTTACCATTTTTCTAACATTACCTGGTATTGATTTTTAAAATGACTTAAAGAAGTGTCAAAACTCTCAACTAAGGTTTAAAAGTCTGTTTTAATCGCACTATAACCTTCCACCTCGATTGCATTGGTTAAATTAGGTTTTTGTAACCTAAAGATGATTCCATGAAGTCTACTGTTGTAATGAAGACTCACTGAAACAGAAATTGTCATTGTAGAAAATAGGAAAACAACTTGTTCTTTAAATCAACTTCATTAAGGTATAATTTACAGGTAGTAAAAAACACCTAAGTGTACAGCTAGGTAAGTTTTGATAAGGGTATCCAGTTGTGTAACCACTACCACCATCAATACATAAAGACCATTTCCATCACCCCAAAAAGTTTCTTTGTGCTCCTTTGCAGTCAGTATCCTTTTACCTATGTTCAGCCCTATGTAATCACTCACTGGTTTCTATTCCTGTAGTTTTGTCTTCTCTACATTATCCAATGAATAGAATCACACAGTCTTTTGGACCTGACTTCTTTTACTTAGCTTAACGTTTTCGAGATTCATTCAGGTTGTTCCATTTATAGGTAGTTTATTCTTTTGACTGCTAAATAGTATTCCATTTGTGGAAATATGCAATATGTTTATTCCTTCACCAGTTAATAGACATTTGGGTTATTTCAAGTTTGGGGCTATGTATTCTATATCTATTGCGTTGTAACACATCACTCCTGAAGTTAACAGCTTAAAACAAGAATTATGGAATCCAGGCATGGCTTACCTGAGTGGATCTGGCTCAAGGTCTCTCATGAGAATGCAGTCAAGGTGTCAGCCAAGGCTGTGATCTCATCTGAAGGCTTAGTTTGGGTGAAGGAAGAGACAGGATGCACTTCCAGGCTCATTTATGTGGCTGTTGGCAGGCTTCAGAAGATCCACTTCCATTCACAGATGTGAGGACCTCTCCACAAGACTGTCTTATGGCATGGCAGCTGGCTCCCTTCACCATGAACAATCTAAAAAAGAGTGAGAGAGCTCCCAAGACAGAAACGGTCTTTTTTTTTTTTTTTTTTTTTTTTTGCGATACGCGGGCCTCTCACTGTTGTGGTCTCTCCCGTTGCGGAGCACAGGCTCCAGACGCGCAGGCTCAGCGGCCATGGCTCATGGGCCCAGCCGCTCCGCGGCACGTGGGATCTTCCCGGACCGGGGCACAAACCCGTGTCTCCTGCATCGGCAGGCAGATTCTCAACCACTGCGCCACGAGGGAAGCCCCAGAAACGGTCTTTTATAATCTAATCTTGGAAGTGACATCTCATCATTTCTGCCATGTCTTATTAGAAGTAAATCAGTAAGCTCAGCCTGCATTCAAGAGAACTGATTATAAGGACATGAGTACCAGGAGGTGGGGATTATTGGGGGCCATTTTAGAAGCTGCAACAGCTATTATGAGCAAAGCCGCTGTGAGCATTCATATACAAATCTTTGTGTGGACATAGGTTTTCAGGTCATTTCATTTGATGGATACCTAGGAATAGATTGCTGGCTCTTATGGTATTTAACTAAGAAACTGCTAAATTATTTTCCTAAGTGGCTTTGCCATTTTTCATTCCCACTGGAGTTCTGATGACTCCATATTCTTGTCAGCACTCGATAGTATCTGTCTTTTAAATTTTAGCTACTCCAGTGACAAGTAGTGGTATCTCACTGTGGTTTAAATGGCATTTCTCTAATGACTAATGATTTTTTTATTTGAACATTTATTCATATGTTTTTATCACTTGTACGCTTCATTTGTGAAATGTCAGTTCAGTTATTTGGGGGTTTTTTGCCTTTTTTTTTTTTTTTTGGTACGCGGGCCTCTCACTGCTGTGGCCTCTCCCGTTGCGGAGCACAGGCTCCGAACGCGCAGGCTCAGCGGCCATGGCTCACGGGCCCAGCCGCTCCGCGGCATGTGGGATCTTCCCAGACCGGGGCACGAACCCGTGTCCCCTGCATCGGCAGGCGGACTCTCAACCACTGCGCCACCAGGGAAGCCCGCCTGTTTTTTAATTGGGTTATTTGTCTTTTTATTATTGAATTGTAAGCATTATTTATATAATATTCTAAAATCCTTTGTCACATGTGATTAACAAATATTTCCTCCTAGTTTGTGGCTTGTCTTTTCATTCTCTTAATATTGTCTTTCAGAGAGCAAATGTTATTAATTTGAGGAGGTCTAATTTATCAATATTTTTCTTTTATAGATTATTCTTTTGCGTTGTATCTAAGAAATCTTTATCTAACCCAGGGTCACAAGGATTTCCTCTTATCTTCTAGAAATTTTATAGTTTTAACTCTTACTTGTAGGTCTGTAATCCATGGACTTATATATACTACCAAATGTAAAATAGATAGCTGGTGGGAAACAGCCGCATAGCACAGGGAGATCAGCTCAGTGCTTTGTGACCACCTAGAGGGATGGGGTAGGGAGACGCAAGAGGGAGGAGATATGGGGATATATGTATATGTATAGCTGATTCACTTTGTTATAAAGCAGAAACTAACACACCATTGTAAAGCTATTATACTCCAATAAAGATGTTAAAAAAATAAAGTTAATTTTTGTATATGGTATGAAGCAGGAATCAAGGTTCATTTTTTTTCTATGGGATTATCCATGTTTTGAAAAGACTCACTATTGAATTACTTTGGTGCCTTGTTAAAATCAATTGACCTCTCATATATGTGGGTCTGTTTCTGGACTGTCTCTTCTGTTCTATTGATCTATGTGTCTATTCTTTTACCAATATGACACAGTCTTAATTGCTACAGCTTTATAGTAAATCTTGAAGTCAGGTAGTATAAATTCTACAACTTAGTCCTTTGTTCTTTTTCAAATTTGTTTTGGCTAATCTGGATCTTTTGCATTTCCATATAAGTTTTAGAATCATCTTGTCAATATCTATGCAGAGGTCTGTTTGAATTTTGGGAGGGCATTAAATCCAGATCAGTTTGGCAAGAATTTACCTCTTAACCATATTGGCTGTTCCCATCCAGGAACAGGATGTATCTCTCTATTTATTTTGGTCCTCTTTAATTTCTCTTTAATGTAAATTGTTAAATTTATTCCTGAGCGTTTTATGGGTTTTTGATGCTATTGTAAATAGTATTATTGGAAAAAGCATTGGTTTTAAGTTTTTGTTTTCCTTTCAAGTTTTCTCCTGCTAAGATTTGGAATAAGGTCAATATGAAATTCTGAATAACCTGATTAATTTTGGGGACTCGTGACTAGAAGTCTGGTTGCATAAGTAAATGTTCTTTTTCATAACAGTTATTTTTTATGGGATTACCTGAAGACTACATTAGCAGGTTGAATATTTCCAATAGGTGGCTGAGATATTTTGAAATCTTAAGTTTGAAAGTTAATAATTATAATCATTAAAGGAACAAAAGAAAAATTCTAAGGAAGAATGTCTAAGGAATTCTAAAAATGGATGTTTTCCACTTATATTTGGTTTTATCAGATAGAGCTCTTTTGGTATCAAGTTATTCAAGTCAACTCAAGCTATAGGGGTGTTTCATGGAAGTCAGTGGCTCCAGATGGTAAGGCCAAGGAGGACACTTGTACCAGGACTGCCTCTTCGTTTCCCATCCCCACTTCACTTATCTATTTCTGTCAAACCCATTTCCCAAAATTACAAGTCCAGCCAATTGGATGGCTTTTTTTTTTAACATCTTTATTGGAGTATAATTGTTTTACAATAGTGTGCTAGTTTCTGCTTTATAACAAAGTGAATCAGCGATACATATATGAATGGCTTTCTTGACCCTAATTCCAAATTATAGAGGGATGAACTTATAGGTCAAGTGTTTCTGATTCTGTTAACAATGGCTGGAGGAGCAGGGCTACTTGGTATAACATAGCTGCTGCAAGCCCACCAAAATGGGGTAGACATTCTATAGTCATATACTGCCATTGACAAGAGAGAATGTTCAATGTTTTATTATGAAATTGGGAATGAACAGGAGTATGAAATGTTGAGACAAATTCAAATTTTCTCTGATTTAATTTTTTAAATTAAGGTATAATTCACATACAACATTTACTAGTTTCAGGTGTACAACAGAATGATTCAGTATTTGTATGTATTGGAAAATGATCACCCACATTAAGTCTAGTTACCGTCCGTCACCATACATAGTTATAGAATTCTCTCTGATATAATTTCAATCAACTTTTTCCAGTATCTTGATGTTTCTCTTTTTTCATGTTTCCCATTATCTAGATGGCTTTGGAAGATTCAGAACAGAAGCACAATCTTTTGCATTCAATTTTCATGGATCTAGAAGGCTTGTCAATAATTTTTGAAACAGATACTTTAGCACAGCCTATACAAGAGTTAAGTCATCAAATAGTAGCTTTACGACAAAAAATCATAGAAAGCCTTCCACAGATTCAACAAATGGCTGATGTAAGTTAGCACTATAATGATGTGACTTCTTATTTTAAATTTATATTTCATTTAGTAAATTAGAGTTATACTGCTAATCAGTTCTATGAAGACACATTGATCTGGTACATTTTTCATTTATGTTATTTCTTGAATTACATTTTACTTTGTACCCTATAGTGCAACTACAACAAAAAATCATATCCCCATTCTCAGTCCAGAAGTGGTCTATTTTTTTTTTTTTTTTTTGCGGTACGTGGGCCTCTCACTGTTGTGGCCTCTCCCGTTGCGGAGCACAGGCTCCGGACGCGCAGGCTCAGCGGCCATGGCTCACGGGCCCAGCCGCTCCGCGGCATGTGGGATCTTCCCGGACCGGGGCACAAACCCGTGTGCCCTGCATCGGCAGGCGGACTCTCAACCACTGCGCCACCAGGGAAGCCCCAACCACTGGATTTTTAAATAATTTTATTTATTTTGGCTCGAAACCTGTGAGGCATTTATTTAAGGATGGAGTCACACAGCAAAGGCAGATGCAGTTAGTCTTAATAATTTACCTTTTATTTCTCACTTACATTCCCTGCACCACACTTATGTAACTTCAGAGAATCATACTTATTAAATATTCTTGGTTATTGAAGCTTATTCCAAAATTGTTAAATGCTTCTACAACTTTTCATGGAAATTACCATAAAATACATTGTATATATTTATGTATTTTCTTAAACGTATGGTATAGAAAATAATTTCAATATAACTGAATGTTTCATAATATGAAGGTAAATTACTATAATTACTGCTTCATTTGCTTATATGAAGTTATGTTTGTCCTATGTTGAATGGTTCCAAGTTGTGATAATTTGAAATCCTTTGATGATTTCTATGTAGTTTCTCCTATTCCCTGCATTATTTTTGCTTCAGTTTATCTCCATAAAGCTCTAAAAGTCTGAAGGCCCTCTTACAGTGTGAGTGGACTTCAGTATGTAGGTTTTATAGCACATATTCATAAATATGTAGGTTTGAAAGCACAAATTGCAGCATTTTCACTTTAAGTTTCTTGGCCACTTTCTAGAAGTTGACACTGATGGGAGAATAGCCACTGGATAAATGATCTGTTGTTCATATTAATCTGAGTAGGTTATAAGGTAATTTAGTGACTCTCCACACGGCAAAAGTTTGTTAGGGAATTGGCACCAAAATCTGTCAATTTTCCAGCTCCTTGTGTGTTTCTTTCCCAAGGGTGACTTTACCGTTTTACTTAAAGTAGTGAGAATTTTTTCAGCGTTGACCCACTTGTATTCAAGTGTTTAAAGACATTCCAAAGGTAAATCTAAACAGTTTGTAGATATTTGAGAATTTACTTAAAATTTGTTCAGATGCATACTACTTTTGTCCTCATAGCATAAATAATTGAAAATTGGCCCCATGAGGATCTTTTAACTCAGTAAGTAGAAGCAATGCTTTGTATTGTGGTATGCTATTACTAACAGAACAACATTTTTATTGAAAACAGTCCACGTTATCTGTGTAGCACTTGGTTAGTTTTGAAGTGATATAAGTGGCAAACATATTTTGGTTAAATATGAGAATAGAGTAAATGGCAGTAAATTGTGTTTTAGAAAGATTATTAACATATAACATATACTGCATGAGTGTGTTTTTTTGTTTCTGAAATTCTAGGATGTGGTTGCCATTGAAACGGAAGTAAAATCAATGGAGAAAAGAGTTTCAAAAATCAAAGCTATCCTGCTATCAAAAGAAATATTTGATTTTTCACCTGAAGAGCATCTTAAGCATGGGGAGGTAAGCATGGATCATTATTAAAGATATTTTCTCTTAATACTTACTATGCCTATTTTAAAATGTGTAATAATATGATGTGATAAAAAGTGTTTAATCTTGCTAAAGTAAGAGCAAAGTAAAGTTGGGAAATAGATATGAATGACTATAAATATCATATTTTAAATCATATTTCTAGTGCTATCTATGTATCTATCATTTTCCTATAGGTTATTTTTTCATTTAATTTCTTCCTAAAACTTCAAGGTTTGGTAGTTTTTCCTTCACGTCAAACCCAGGTGTTTGTTTAATAGTCTAAGCACTTAAGCCTCTAAGTCAGAAGAACTGGGTTCCAGCCCCAACTGCCCTGCTTACTGGCTGTGTGCCTTTGAGTGACTGGTTAACATTTCTTGGATTTGCTTTCACATCTGTACATTGGTATTGTGGTGATTATGTTGGACAATTATAATGTATACGGAGCCCCTAGCACAGGAGCTGGGACATACTAAACAGCATACAGATGTTGCTTCCCCCTCAGCCTACCAGTTAAGAGCATGGGCTTTGGGATCAGGCAGCCCTGGGTTCTAATCCTGACCCTGCCTCTTACAGTGTGCCCTCACCTGGGTCTTCTAACTTCTGTGAACCCAGTTTCCTTACCTGTGAAAGGGAAGTTATGATATCTCCCTCCTAGGGTGGTTGTGAAGATTAAATGAAATAATACATATGAAGTACTTAGTAAAGTGAATACTCTCTCCTAATTTATTCATTATGTAAATCCAGATATCTGTGGATCAGATGTCATTAAAACAAAATAGAAGTGCAGTTTTGGGACTTAGGAAATTTGGCAGGACAGTTCCGTTCAATTCAATAAGCATTTTTTGAGGGTCTATTATGTGGGAAGCCCTGTGCTGGGTGCAGTTGCTGTGAAAGTTAATAAGAGGCAGTACCTGCCCTTCCACAGCTTACTGCCTGGTCACAACACACGAAGCACATGACAGCTCTACAGAGAGAGGCGGGAGGGAGAGAAAGAAGGAAAGGGTTGTCCAAAGGCATCATGTAATGCTGGGAGGGTACTCTTGCCCCAGGCATTCTTTCCTGAGACCTTATCTAACTGCCAGATCACAGGTAATATATTAGTTCTTTTCAACCTGAGCTAAGACACTGTTTTAAAACTCAAAACTATAAAGACTAAAGTTTGATTTTGAATAGATTTAGGAGTGGCCTTTTTTTTTTTCACTTGTGTACCATGTTTATCTAAGGTCATACTGGAAAATATACATCCCATGAAGAAAACCATTGCTGAAATCGTGTCTTACCGAGTGGAACTGAGGTTACCCCAGACAGGAATGAAGCCTCTGCCTGTGTTTCAGCGGACAGATCAGCTTGTACAAGATATAAAACTGTTGGAAAATGTGACTCAGGAACAAAATGAGTTATTAAAGGTGAGTGGTTTTTGTGATGACAGCCAACTCATTGGATGAAAATATTCAGCAAAAGCTGGTGTTGTTTTAATGGTTGGGCGGGTCAAATTCCCATGACAATAAGATGCTGCCTGTGTTGATTCTTTTTGGTCTCTTCCAGTATTATTATCCAGGAGGTGGCATTTGATATGAGAGTATCTTGTTGCTCAAATGAGGTTAAAGTGATTTTTCTCAGCTCTTATTCTTGTTCTGGTTGAAGACATTAAAGTCTAGTTTTGTTCTATTTCATTCCATTCTTTAATTATTGAAGATCTACACGGGTAAAATGCTGTGGGAAGAGATTCAACCTGAACCGTGCATTTGCAGTCTCATGAGGCTGACAGACCCACAATAATGTCTTTACACCTCTCAGTTGCTTTCCTATTGATCATTTCAATTTATTACCAACACAATACAGGTAGGGTAGACACTTTGCCATTTTTATTTTTACACATTAGGAGACTAGTGTCCAAAGGTCAGATGACTTTCTGAAAGACCAGAGTGAACGTATGTTGAGGTTAATTTGTGTACAGATAAGAAAAGAATTTGAGTTTCTAGACCCTAGTATTATTCTTCATATCGAGGTCTCTTCCTTCTAACTGATGACATCTTCTAGCCTCTCCCTGAGGGCTTTTTAAAATTCTTCTGATTGATCTCCTGTCTCAAGGCAGGAATTATCATCATTAGATAGAAATTACATTTTACTTTGGTTAGTATTGCTATATCAACAACCACTCCTACAGGAAAAGAAAGTTGCTGAAAGAGCCACAGACTTTTCAGCCCTCTTGGTAGACACCCCCTCCTGCCTACTTTTCTTGATTAGGTGTGTCAGGGTAAGAGGAAAGGTTATTTTTCCTCCTTCCCATCCATCCCCTGGTTATAAGAAGAGAATTGCTATCTCTTTCTCCCTCTTAAATTTCATTCACATTTGGTGGTCACTCTGTTCTCCTAAGATTTGAGGATATTGTAATCTCTGGTTTGAGTCTTAGCTCATGTAGTCTCTCTGGCCTGGTCAGCTGACATCATTTCCTAACACCCACAGGGAGAAAAAAGATCTGGCACTCAATGTACTATTTTTTTAATAATATAAAGAGAAGAAAAAAAAAACAAAGAAAATTTGATCTGTTACTTTTAATCTTTTTGTGCTTTATTGGTCTCCTGGTCAGAAAAAGAAAATAACAGTCCTAACTATGCTTTAAAGTGACTCCTTCACAAGATGGAAGGGGGAGCAGTAGAAGAGGAAATTAGGTTTTGTGCCAAGTTAGATATCAAACTGTGCTGCTAAAATTTTCCATCTTATTGTGTTAGTGGAAATCAGATGTCATCTCAGGTATTTCAAAGCTAAGTAAGCCAGTGGTAATGAAAATCATTAGAATATGGTACATTTCATTTCTGTGTTAGATAATTGTAAGTGCTCTCATTGTGGAAAATAAGACAAATTACTTTTGGGGGGAGTAATGGGATTTAGCTCATTACTGAGGGCTGGGGAACAGGTGTGTGCAGCAAACATAGTTATTGATTTCCAGACTGCAGCTAAAATTATAGTTAAATATTAAAGAAAATACAAGGAAGAATTCTGTGTTGGCCAGAAACTTTGTAGTTTCAAAAGGCATTTTGTTTCATTGTGAAGCACACAAGGAAATATCTAGATTTTCTTTTGAAGTCCGTTTCTTTATCTTTCATCACACTTTGATCATATCATTTTAGCACACAGGTAGTAGGTTCAAGCTCTACTATTCCCTTAACACTAGATTCCAGGTATTGTTCTGGTTTTGCCTTATTCTGCAAACTCAGACTGCTCTCAAACCTCAACCTCTTACCATAAAATGTATATCACAGATCCCAAGGGGTGCCAGTTGAGGATGTGTCTGGACCAGGAACACCCATCATTTCTCAAATCACATGCCCTTTCCATCCTGAATCAGGATTGTCACCTTTCTGTGTATTGAGAGCCCCGCAAGGAATATGTATTAAAATGGCGTATGTGACATATCAGTAATGTCATAAACTTAGCAACTTTATGTTAACATGCTATAAAATGCTTCCCAGGATAAGCCCGTTAGACTGGGAATACTTAAGAACAAACGTATGTCTAATTAGACTTGAACCCAAGGTGCTCTAGCATCTAAGTGGAGCAAGAAGGTCAGGTGCCAGCTTTGCAAACGTTGTTCTCTGTATTGAGGCTACCATTTCCTATTGGAATCTGTATGGTTGTGTATTGATATAATTGATTGGAGTTTGTGATGGAGATAGACATTGGAAGTAGCCCATTGATCTTCTTTTGGGGGGGTTATTTTATAGATAGTCATAAAACAGACAAATGAATGCGATGAAGAAATAGAAAAATTGAAACACATCTTAAATAATTATTCAGCTGAATTCTCCCATGAACATATGTCACCAGACGGAGCTGCCAACCTGCCACAGGTACAGGTATATTTCTTTCATTCATTTTTCTAGCAGTTTATTCAACAATCACTTTCTAAGCTGTTGGTGTCTACAAGCCCTTTTTGATGATACAGTGTATTTCCTACTTCTCTCTTTCAACTGAAGGTATTTTATGTGTGTATTTACTTTTCATTCCTATTATATAAAATAGGTTATTATATAATTATCATAATGGAAGTCTCTTCAAGTGTCTTTAGCCTCAACTTGGTGCATTCTGGCTGGTAGCAAAGAAGCTGATGTAACACATGGTATTTGGACAACCTGGCTTTCCAGCTAGCTTTCTGGCATAGGGGTCAGGCAGGCTGGGCTTTAGAAGTAAAGACTGAATGCTGTTGTAATAAAGAGTTCCGTATACTAAGCATTCTCTCCATATGCCCTAATTAACAATGTCCTGTGGACCCAGTTACAATGGTTTGCATGTTAACTCTCTATTGCCATCAAGTTGATGTAGGCACGCAATTACTATGGTGTTCAAAGCCACGTTACACCACTTTCCAGCTGTGAGATCTAGGGCAAATTTCTTAATGTCTGAAGTGAAGTACAGAGGGGTTCAATATGACAGACAGCTATTAAGTGGTGGACTCAATAAGGCAGACTCAGGGTATTAAAGATTCAGTATTGTAAAAGTGTCAAATTTCCCTTTACGTTAAAAAATTTAAGAACCCCAGGGACTTCCCTGGTGGTGCAGTGGTTAAGAATCCGCCTGCCAATGCAGGGGACACAGATTCGATCCCTGGTCCAGGAAGATCCCACGTGCCGCGGAGCAACTAAGCCTGTGCACCACAACTATTGAGCCTGCGCTCTAGAGCCAGCAAGCCACAACTACTGAGCCCACTGCCACACTACTGAAGCCCGTGCGCCTAGAGCCCATGCTCTGCAACAAGAGAAGCCACCGCACTGAGAAGCCTGCACACACATTGAAGAGTAGTCCCCACTAACCACAACTAGAGAAAGCCCACATGCAGCAACAAAGACCCAACACTACCAAAAATAAATAAATAAATAAATAAATAAATAAATTTTTTTTAAAAAGAAATTATTAAAAAAAAGAGCATACCATGCATGGACAATGATGAAAACAAGTTGTGAAGCAGGGAGTATGATTAATCTAATTCTGTGTTTCTGAGGTCCACAAAATAAAATTAAAAAAAAAAATTAAAGGACCCCAAAGAGCTTGTGTTTATATTAAAACTCAAAATCGTAAAATGTAGTGAGAAGAGTGACAATGTTTTACATTTTTGCAAATCTCATTAGTCTGGCTTACTAGGAGACAGCTAGATTCTCATCTTCTTCTGCATTCAATCTATTGAGGTATGTCATTTTCTTTGAAGTATATAAAGAGAATCTAACCTCTCAAAGACATGTACATGGAAAAGAGAGAACTATTTTAATAACCCTTTTGAATAATTGTGGACATTCTTTGAAACTACACTAAACTCCAACAAGTAGAATTACTCAGAGGTTCATTGTTAAATGGAATTTGAAGCCATGTCAGTGAACTTTTCATACTCTTACACTAAAATCCATTGGTCTGTCTTGTACTTGGAATGGATCTCCAACCATGCATGATTTTATAACATCATGTTTGATCATTTGGAAAATACTATTTGACTAGTCATGTAAATCCTCCAGATGATGACACATTTCAGTAGCCGATATTAAAAAATTCACATTTATTAATATTAACATCTACCTCTTCAGAAAAATCTCTCTATATATTACATGTATATATATGTATTTATGTATGTATAGTTTAACAACCATCTTTTTTTTTCAAGTAAAAATAGTATTCTATGAGAAAAATATGGATAGGTTAGCTTGAAACTTAATCACATGAGTGTTATTCCTCAACCATTAAACTTTGGTAATAGCAGAAGTGCTTTATGCAGGCTTCCCACTTTGTCATACAGAATATTAAAACTACATGTTCTTTATCAAGGATATTCTTAAGTGAAGCTGGCTTTTTTCCCCAATTAAATTCATGATGGTGAAGCATCTAGTAACTACTAATATAGTTGATATCACTGCCTTGATTCATACTATGTCAGTAGCTTTACCCACCATTGCTTTTGCGACATCACACAGAGAAAAATGTCAACACAGTGAGAAAGGCCAGTAACATTTTAGAATTATTATGAAAATGATCTTGACCTTATGGAGTGTGGACCCCCTAGGGTCTGCAGATGCCACTTTGAGAATGGCCGCTCTGTGCCCTTCTCTGTCTCCATAATGCTAGTGGCTCTGCAGACTAGTCTGTTTCTGTAAGTGTTATTCTAATGGCTGTAGTATTAACGTCTGTTGGGAGGCACTGTTCCTCTGAAGTTTAGTGTTTATTGAAAAGGGACACACACCACAGCCAACTCAGATTTAATTAAGTTATCATTTCCCAAAGCAATCACAAGAAATTTAACTTCAGACAGAATAGGGGTATTGGTGTCGGAATGTGTGCAGTAGCACAAGAGCCATGGGGGCTGGGTGTCAGAAGTCCAGGTCTAGGCTCTGTCACTAGCTGCAGCCCTGGAAAAATCACCTTCTTTCTCTGGACTTCAGAACTCTCACTTATAGGTGGAGACATGTTGAGTTTCTTTGTCTCTAAAAAAAATTAATGATTCTATGAATATCTGTAGGATGGATGGATGGAAAAAAAGAAATAAGGAAGAAATGGGACTTCCCTGGTGGCACAGCAGTTGAGACTCCGAGCTCCCAGTGCAGGGGGCCCCAGTTCGAGCTCTGGTTGGGGAACTGGATCCCACATGTGTGCTGCAACTAAGAGTTCTCATGCCACAATTAAGGAGCTGGCGAGCCGCAACTAAGGAGCCAGCCTGCCACTTAAACTAAGGACCCTGTGCAACCAAATAAATAATAAATAAATTTTTAAAAAAAAAGAAATAAGGAAGAAAGGAATGAATGAATGGACTGGGGGGTTAAGGAATACATTAAGGACAAAATTCCAATATGTGAAAGGTTTGCTAAAAAGGAGCAGGTTGTCTTCTGATACAGCACTTGCTGTAAAGCTCAGGCTTTGAATGATGCCTTTCAGGTGCTAAAGAGGAAGATGCCAGACAAGACGACACCTGATATTTCCTCCAAATCTAGGATTCTATAATCCTATAATCCTTTTAGATAGACAGTGGGCATCTGTACTTCTACCATGTATAAGAAATTTTATTCCCACGTTGTCAATCATCCAAAATTTTAAAGTAATCTTTTTTTTTTTGGTGGTACGCGGGCCTCTCACTGTTGTGGCCTCTCCCGTTGCGGAGCACAGCCTCCGGACGCGCAGGCTCAGCGGCCATGGCTCACGGGCCCAGCCGCTCCGCGGCATGTGGGATCCTCCCGGACCGGGGCACGAACCCATGTCCCCTGCATCGGCAGGCGGACTCTCAACCACTGCGCCACCAGGGAAGCCCTAAAGTAATCTTTTAAAGCTTGGAATCATCTGTTCATAATTCCCATAACAAGTTACACTTCACAGTGCCCTTGTTGGCTTATTTATTCCCATTTGTTAGGATGCTTTGGCTGTGAGAAAAAAGTAAATGTATTTAGTAATACTAAAGAAGACTTCAAAAGTGATAATAAAAGTGTGAGATTTCTAGCCTCGTTTTCTCTCAGCGGTTCCCAAACATTAGTCTGCGTACAAATCTTCTGGAAACTTGTTAAAGTGCAGGTTCATGGCCCCTGACCCTGCGGATTCTGGTCAGTCAGTCCTGTGGCAACCCTGGCTGCACACCACAGTCACCTGTGGAGATTGTTACAAATTTCTGAGCCACCACTTGACCCCTAGAGATTGATTGACAAGGTGTCGGGTGAGGCTAAGGCATCCTATAAGGGAGCTTATAAACCCACCCCAGGTCATTTAGAAACACAGTCCGGGTAGAGAGGCACTATACTGTACCAGGGACTGGCTCCTGCCTCTGCCAACTGCACAGCATAGAAAAATCTTCATCCCTTGTACCGATTGAAGTAGGCTCCTGTGGCAAAGGTATCAGACGTCCCAAAGGAATGCAAACACTCTTTCTGCGCAGGGAGAAATCGAAGGTACGGAAAAGCAGATTCTGAGCTTGAACCAGAAAAAAGAAGACCTGTTGGTGGACTTGAAGGCTGCTGTACTAAAACTTCACCAGCATTTTCAGCAAAAACAGCAAGAATTAGAAGAGGAAATGCTGTCAGCCAGAGCATCAGACGAGGATGGAGGGGCTGAGAGGGATGCTTCTGAATGGAAGGTGGGTATGACATTAGTTAATGCTGGTCCCACATTCCACAAGAGCTTTAAATTGGTAGTATTTTTCACCTGGAAGGCCTGTGGCATCTATGTATATGGCCTATAGTAAAGGAATTTTTAAAAGTGGAAATACTCTGCCTGAGACTATTCACTAGTGAATATTAATCCTTAGGGTGTGTCTGTTCTGGACTCAACCCAGAATTCTTATGCACAAGTTACTTAAGGAGGTGCTTATGAAATTCCATGGGTAGGTGGGTGGCATTTACCCTTTGAAGTATCTTCCTACTAAACAGCCCATTGCAAACTCAAAAAACGGGCCCAGCACCTCTCTAAGCCCACTCTGAATCCACATCAATGAATCACATTCTTGAATTGTTTGATGAGGGGCCACAGAAGGCAGTGCAAATGAAAGAGATCTAAGATTTGAGTGAGTCATGATATTCAGCTGGATGAGCTGAGAGTCGCTAGACCCCGAGGCTTCTTGTGTGGGTGGGCATCTTGGATAAAGTCAGTAAAAAATTAGCTACATAAAAATGCGGCCAGGCCAGGATCCTGGTGACGTTGAACGGCAACCCGGCTGCAAGTCTTTGTGCTGTGCCTTTCAGTTGAACAGAACGGGCTCCATGTTCTTCCTGCCAGCCGTCGAGGAAGAGGCGGAAGAAAGCTCCCTGAAGAGCGAAGTAAGGAAAATGATTTTCTCGTTCAAGTTTGTTAGAACAGTAGTCTCTAAAAGGTCAATGAGAAGATCTTAAAATGAATGGAAACATAAGGATTTTTAAATTCAATGCTGGTAGTTTGTAAGGGTGATTGAAGTAGTTGTCTTATGTTATTAATGTTTAAGTGCATCTAAACCTACTTCAGGCCAGAGTGGAATAAATGTAATTCAGACACACTTGTTGGCAGAAGGGAGAAGATGAAATTCTTTGTTGTATCCTGACTTCTGAGTACTTTCTCTGGAGTTTTGAGTACTTTCTCTGCTGTTTGGTTGGCACTCCTGGTGTGCTTTATAGAACTTTATCTTTCCATATTTGAATTACTTTTTTTAGTCTGAAACAGCATTGCCAAGGACACAAAGAATGGTATTAGCAACTAACCCTACTATGAATCCTTATTACTCCATCAGAACTGGTTGGATGAGACCTTTACCAGTTGTCTTTCCTGATATCAATTTCCATTTCATACTTTAAGAATTAAAGTGATAGTGGGTCTTGTGCGAAAGGGAAGAAAATTGCAGCAATTTACAGTTTTTAATGTCTCACACGTAGCCACCAGACATTCTCCCTGCTCGTTTTATAGATTGTTCAGTAGCTCCACGGTCACACAGAACAGCCTGTTGTCCTTCAGTGTATCACTAGGATACGTGGGGCTGAGTGGTCGGACAAGGAGAAGTGAGGCTTATTACACGCTCTGACCATCAGACAACTTTATGATCTGATTATGCCTCTTCACAACAGAGAATTGTGAGAGTGGAGGAGGTACCAAGACCAAAAAAAAGAGTGTACTTCAGTGCAGTTCTAATTTGAGACCTGTATTTGCCTCTGAACTGATATGTTTATAGTATTCATTGTTTGTCTTTGACAGAGATCAAAAAATACATGTTCATCAGGCTGTTATTTTAAAGATAGCATTTGAGGTTACATGTACCAAAGCAGATCAAATTCCTAAAGCATGGTTTTAAAGATCCCCTTTGTGTGACATGAGCTGAATCCCAACTTATAAGAATATTTTTTAGGCTTTAGGAAGAGCAACCACATTTGGACTCCTGTGATGTAGTTAGCCAAAGAAATCGATGACAAATGGGGGATGGGTGGAATTAAGGGCTGCGGTTATACTACCTGGTAAGCTGAGTCATATAAAAGAGATGAGGAAGATGCTGTTATGATGGTAGGAAATCACCTCCCTTTGCTAATCAATTGATTGCTGTGTCAGAGTGGAGATAAGAAAGCAGAACCACCTTCCGGGTCCCCATCTTTACTCTGGAAACATGACAAGGATGTGGAGGAAGACAGGGCATCCTCGTCCTCTGGAACGATGGTTCAGGTAATACTGGACATATCATATTTGTTGGGGCTGGGGATGGGCAGGGATAGTAAGCCAAAGCAAAGAATTTCTTATTGAAAGAATGCTTCAGGAGGGAACCTACGTGGGTTGAAATTTTTTTAAGCTTCTCAGTGTTACCTCTGCACAAAGCAAAGACAGCTGAGTACTTACCTATTACTTGCATTTCTTTTGTGCACTTAGTGATAATAGGAGAGTATTTTGCTGAGAAACACTCCATGTGTGAAAATCCAAACTGACAAAACATAACTGAAAGGAGCACCTAAAAGGTTTACCATAGTGGTAAAGCATTTAACATGCCACTCTTTGGGGAGCAGTTGGGGTGAGAGGTCTCCCCATCATTCTCTTTTTGGACAAAGTAGCATGGAAGGTAAATTAATAAGTCTTTTTCCTCCTTATGACCTTCTAAACCTTCTCCAGTCTCTCAAAATAGAGGGCAAATGCCCTCACTTTAGAAAATCATTATTACATGCTGATGTGAAGATGATGTTTTTCCCTTGCTCCTGAAAGATCTCTTCATCATTATGATCCACACACCTCCCGCGCCTGCCTCCTGACCAGGGCTGACCCCTCCCCCAGCTCCCAGGCCAGTCCTTTCATTCCTCTCTGGCACGGGGCTACACTTGTACCTGCATCTCCAGTCTCTTTCTCTTGGTAGCTTCCTTTCCTCTCTACCTCAGAAGTATTCAGTTTCCCCTTCCCTAACAAATTCCCTCCCCCATGGCCCTACCCCTCCGAACAAGCTGAGGGACCCAGAGCCCAGACCATCTCTTCAGAAAGTGCTTTGCCTCCCTGGGGTGCCCTTCTCTCCATATCTGCCTGTGGACTTCCTTCCTACCCATCCACAAAGGCCCATCACAACTTCCGCCTCCTCCAAGAAGCTGCCTGCCTCTTTCCCTTTGTTTTCCCATAGCATTTTGAACCTCCGTTATGCCCTATCACAGTTTTATGCATAGACCTGACACAGTTTCATGAAAAGCAAGAACTTTACCTTCTACATTTTGAGGTCCTGTACTGAGCTCAATATGCTACTTTAATGCATTGAATTTCTTTTTTTTTTTTTTTTTTTACATCTTCATTGGAGTATAATTGCTTTACAACGATGTGTTAGTTTCTGCTTTATAACAAAGGGCATCAGCTATACATATACATATATCCCCATATCTCTTCCCTCTAGTGTCCCCCTCCCTCCCACCCTCCCTATCCCACCCCTCGAGGTGGTCACAAAGCACCGAGCTGATTTCCCTGTGCTATGCGGCTGCTTCCCACTAGCTATCGGTTTTACATTTGGTAGTGTATATATGTACATGCCACTCGCTCACTTTGTCCCAGCTTACCCTTCCCCCTCCCCGTGTCCTCAAGTCCATTCTCTAGTAGGTCTGCGTCTTTATTCCCGTCCTGCCCCTAGGTTCTTCATGAACTTTTTTTTTTTTTTAGATTCCGTATATAAGTGTTAGCATATGGTATTTGTTTTTCTCTTCCTGACTTACTTCACTCTGTATGACAGACTCTAGATCCATCCACCTCACTACAAATAACTCAATTTCATTTCTTTTTATGGCTGAGTAATATTCCATTGTATATATGTGCCACATCTTCTTTATCCATTCGTCTGTCGATGGACACTTAGATTGCTTCCGTGTCCTGGCTATTGTAAATAGAGCCGCAATGAACATTTTGGTACATGACTCTTTTTGAATTATGGTTTTCTCAGGGTATATGCCCGGTACTGGGATTGCTGGGTTGTATGGTAGTTCTATTTTTAGTTTTTTAAAAAACCTCCATACTGTTCTCCATAGTGGCTGTATCAATTTACATTCCCACCAACAGTGCAAGAGGGTGCCCTTTTCTCCACACCCTCTCCAGCATTTATTGTTTGTAGATTTTTTTTTTTGAACAATTATTGTTTTACTGAAGTATAGTTGATTTACAATGTTGTGTTTGTTTCTGGTGTACAACAAAGTGATTCAGTTATACATATATATGTATACATATTCTTTTTCATATTCTTTTCCATTATGGTTTATTACAGGATATTGAATATAGTTCCCTGTGCTATACAGTAGGACCTTGTTGTTTATCTATTTTATTTTATTTTTTATTTTAACGTCTTTATTGGGGTATAATTGCTTTACAATGGTGTGTTAGTTTCTGTTTTATAACAAAGTGAATCAGTTATACATATACATATGTTCCCATATCTCTTCCCTCTTGCGTCTCCCTCCCTCCCACCTTCCCTATCCCACCCCTCCAGACAGTCACAAAGCACAGAGCTGATCTCCCTGTGCTATGCGGCTGCCTCCCACTAGCTATCTACCTTACGTTTGGTAGTGTATATATGTCCATGCCTCTCTCTCGCTTTGTCACAGCTCACCCTTCCCCCTCCCCATATCCTCAAGTCCATGCTCTAGTAGGTCTGTGTCTTTATTCCTGTCTTACCCCTAGGTTCTTCATGACATTTTTTTTTCTTAAATTCCATATATATGTGTTAGCATACGGTATTTGTCTTTCTCTTTCTGACTTACTTCACTCTGTATGACAGACTCTAGGTCTACCCACCTCATTACAAATAGCTCAATTTCGTTTCTTTTTATGGCTGAGTAATACTCCATTGTATATATGTGCCACATCTTCATTATCCATTCATCCGATGATGGGCACTTAGGTTGTTTCCATCTCCGGGCTATTGTGAATAGAGCTGCAATGAACATTTTGGTGCATGACTCTTTTTGAATTATGGTTTTCTCAGGGTATATGCCCAGTAGTGGGATTGCTGGGTCATATGGTAGTTCTATTTGTAGTTTTTTAAGGAACCTCCATACTGTTCTCCATAGTGACTGTACCAGTTCACATTCCCACCAGCAGTGCAAGAGGGTTCCCTTTTCTCCACACCCTCTCCAGCATTTATTGTTTCTAGATTTTTGGATGATGGCCATTCTGACTGGTGTGAGATGATATCTCATTGTAGTTTTGATTCGCATTTCTCTAATGATTAATGATGTTGAGCATTCTTTCATGTGTTTGTTGACAGTCTGTATATCTTCTTTGGAGAAATGTCTATTTAGGTCTTCCGCCCATTTTTGGATTGGGTTGTTTGTTTTTTTGTTATTGAGCTGTATGAGCTGCTTGTAAATCTTGGAGATTAGTCCTTTGTCAGTTGCTTCATTTGCAAATATTTTCTCCCATTCTGAGGATTGTCTTTTCGTCTTATTGATGGTTTCCTTTGCTGTGCAAAAGCTTTGAAGTTTCATTAGGTCCCATTTGTTTATTTTTGTTTTTATTTCCATTTCTCTAGGAGGTGGGTCAAAAAGGATCTTGCTGTGATTTATGTCATAGAGTGTTCTGCCTATGTTTTCCTCTAAGAGTTTGATAGTGTCTGGCCTTACGTTTAGTTCTTTAATCCATTTTGAGTTTATTTTTGTGTATGGTGTTAGGGAGTGTTCTAATTTCATTCTTTCACATGTACCTGTCCAGTTTTCCCAGCACCACTTATTGAAGAGGCTGTCTTTTTTCCATTGTATATTCTTGCCTCCTTTATCAAAGATAAGGCGACCATAGGTGCGTGGGTTTATCTCTGCGCTTTCCATCCTGTTCCATTGATCTAGATTTCTGTTTTTGTACCAGTACCATACTGTCTTGATTACTGTAGCTGTGTAGTATAGTCTGAAGTCAGGGAGCCTGATTCCTCCAGCTCCGTTTTTCTTTCTCAAGATTGCTTTGGCTATTTGGGGTCTCCTGTGTTTCCATACAAATTGTGCAATTTTTTGTTCTAGTTCTGTGAAAAATGCCAGTGGTAGTTTGATAGGGATTGCATTGAATCTGTAGATTGCTTTGGGTAGTAGAGTCATTTTCACAGTGTTGATTCTTCCAATCCAAGAACATGGTATATCTCTCCATCTATTTGTATCATCTTTAATTTCTTTCATCAGTGTCTTATAGTTTTCTGCATACAGGTCTTTTGTCTCCTTAGGTAGGTTTATTCGTAGGTATTTTATTCTTTCTGTTACAGTGGTAGATGGGAGTGTTTCCTTAATTTCTCTTTCAGATTTTTCATCATTAGTGTATAGGCATGTAAGAGATTTCTGTGCATTAATTTTGTATCCTGCTACTTTACCAAATTCATTGATTAGCTCTAGTAGTTTCCTGGTAGCGTGTTTAGGATTCTCAATTTATAGTATCATGTCATCTAAAAAGAATGACAGCTTTACTTCTTCTTTTCCAATTTGGATTCCTTTTATTTCTTTTTCTTCTCTGATTGCTGTGGCTAAAACTTCCCAAACAGTGTTGAATAATAGTGCTGAGAGTGGGCAACCTTGTCTTATTCCTGTTCTTGGTGGAAATGGTTTCAATTTTTCACCATTGAGGATGATGTTGGCTGTGGGTTTGTCTTGTATGGCCTTTATTATGTTGAGGTAAGTTCCCTCGATGCCTACTTTCTGGAGGGTTTTTATCATAATTGGGTGTTGAATTTTGTCGAAAGCTTTTTCTACATCTATTGAGATGATCATATGGTTTTTAGTCTTCAATTTGTTAATACGGTGTATCACATTGATTGATTTGCGTATATTGAAGAATCCTTGCATTCCTGGGATAAACCCCACTTGATCATGGTGTATGATCCTTTCAATGTGCTGTTGGATTCTGTTTGCTAGTATTTTGCTGAGGATTTTTGCATCTATGTTCATCAGTGATATTGGCCTGTAGTTTTCTTTCTTTATGACATCTTTGTCTGCTTTTGGTATCGGGGTGATGGTGGCCTTGTAGAATGAGTTTGGGAGTTTTCCTCCCTCTGCTGTATTTTGGAAGAGTTTGAGAAGGACAGGTGATAGCTCTTCTCTAAATGTTTGATAGAATTCCATTGAATTTCTTGATCCTGCTTTCCAGATCAATTACATGGTGCTTCCTCTTTCATTTATGGCTAAATGCCTTTACTTTGGTGCTCCTCTTTCTTGGCCCCTTTTGTAATCGTGATTTTGTCCCTTGCTATACTTAAATTGCTGTTGACTTCTGCATATCAATTAAGTGCCCTTTTATTAGTCCTAATCCTTATTGATCTCGTCAGCACTAACCACCTCTTCCTTCTTGAAATGCAGTGTTTCTTTGGCTTTCTTAAGTGTTTCTGTACTTTCTTGTCTCATCTACCTGCAGCCCCTCTTCCATCTCCTTCTCTTGCCCCATCTCTGTGATGGTAGGCATTTCCCTCAGTGTTTTGTCCTCTTCTTTCTTCTCTGTTTTCTCTCATGGCAATTTCTTCTCCTCTCATAGGTTTGGTAGTCACCTGTATGACAGGGATTCCCACATCAAATCTCTAGTCTTGACTTTTCCCATAAATCTGTTCCTCATTTCTACTCTCCAGATAGATTTCTCTTTTTGAATGTATTTTCTTCATCTCAAATCCATTTACCAACTTTCCTTCAATGCTTCCTCTTCCTCCTAATTCCTCAGTGTCTGTTAGTGGCACCACTGTTTTCTCAGAGTCTGAGACAAACTTCAGAGTCGTCTCAGGTACCTCATTTGTCTTACCTTTCATATCCACTGATCAAGTGATGTTCATTCAGTCTTTACATCCTTCTTCACCTCCCATTATTTTTGTCATCTTCCTATTCCAGGCAATTGTGAACTTCTTCCCTAGATTTTTAGAGTAGCCTTCTAAGTGGATTTATAGCCTCTAGTCATTTATATGTCTTATACAAGACATATAAATGTCTTGTATAAGACATTTATACAAATGTCTTTTCCTAAAAGTCTTTCCTGGATTCTATCTGCTGAATAAAATGCAATCTTCTTAGCCTGACTTCCAGACTTATCATGATCCCAACCTACCTTTCCAATTTTATCTAAGCTTTACCTTTGGTTTTTGGTTCATAACTTTCTAATAGCAGTTACTGTTTTCAGTACGCAGAGCAGGAAAGTAACATTTTCTTAGGAACTATGAGATGCTTTGTATATGTCATCTTGTTTAATAATCACAAGAATGAGTGAGCTGAGTTATAGTCTCACTTTAAAGGTGAAGTAAATGAGGCTCAGAAAGTCCAGGTTAACTTGTCCAAGATCACACAGCTTGCAAGTAGAGCAATCAAGATTGGTCAGTTACGTCATCCACTTTTCCCACTGCATTATGTTAAATATTTGTGTACATTTCATTTTCCCATTGTTTAACTTTGACTGACCTAGTAAGTGGGTTACGCTTACTAGGATCAAAGTGTACATCCATTTAAAATGTGACACACATTGTCAAACTGCCCTCTAGAAAGAGTACATCAATTTTATTTCTACCAGGAATGCATGGAAATGCCTCTTTCCTGACCCTAAGCTGATATTGGACATTTTTCGGTCTTAGCCAAACATAGCCAGTGGCTTAAATTGCATATATTCTAAGAATTTTGAGTATCTCTTTAGGTGTTCATTGGCTTTCATATTCTTCTTTTATGAATCACTTGTTCACACCATTTGACTTTTTCTTCAAACAGACTGGGATGTTTTCCCTATTGATTTATAACAGTAATTAACATATTAAGGATATTAACAGTTTGCAAGATGTTATCCCAGTCTGTTTCTCTTTTAACTTAGATTATGGTGTCTTTTGTGGTGCATGTTATTTTATTTATGTTGTTAATACTAATATTTTTTTCCTTTATTGTCATGCTTTAGAAGTCCCTCCCCACTCCTAGATTAGAAATAGATTCACTCATATTTTCTTCAAGAATTTTTATGGTATAACTTTTACATTTAAATATTACATACAATTAGAATTCATTGTTAGTAGTGAGGCGAGGATTTAGCCATGTTTTTCATGGATAGGATAGTTGTTCCCAATTTTAAAAATTCATCTTTCCCCTATTATTAGAAATGTGGGCTTTATCATATAATCTTATTTAATTTTAATTCTCTTAATTATCCATTTAAATATGTAATTCTCTAGATTCCTTATGTGTCCCTCATTAACTACAGAGCTTTAGAGAATTTGAGTCTTCAAAATAAAGACAAACCTGAGGAAGTTGATTTTTTTTGCCTAATAAACAAACTTTTTTTTCTCAATGCACCTGACTTCTCTAGACATTTTTTAAGCAGGTGATTTGTAACATGAGCAGGTCCAGGAAGAGGGACGTGCGTGGCAGCAGGGCAGGAACTTTTCTGGACCTCTCATTCTTTTCTTTACAGGAGGCAGCTTGGAAAATAAGCATGTGTGATAGTTCCACGGCACGGATTTTTGCACAAGACTCACTAAACACTGAGCAAGGCCCAGAATTTTCCCTGAGCCCCAACCAAACACAAGAGGTAAGTCCCTGTTGGTGACAAGCCAACTGCCCAGATACCTGGACTAGCCCCCAGAGATGACAAGCTCTCTGTGTTTTGCAATATTTTGTATTGCAAACCAAGAGGTCTTTGTGAACTTTAACATCTTCATGTGCACAACCAAGCCGGAGCACAGGAAGATTTGACATCAGGTGTTTACGTAGAGAGTAAGCGTGGTACAGAGCAATTAAAGATTTTTTACTCACTCACCGCTTGTGAGGGTGAACTAGCCTTTCCATTAACACCTCCTTCTTTCTTCTGTAGATGTAACATTATGGGGGCGATGAAAGTGGAGGAGAGCTAAGATTGATTAACTGCCTATTACATAAAAGGCATTTGTATTTGCTGTCTAATCCTCAGATTAAATAAGGTAGGTTAATACCTGCCATATGTTTACAAATGAGGAAATCAAAATTCAGGGAATAAAAGTACAGTTGGTAAATGGAGGAGTAAGAGTCAGACTCAGAATATTCCACTCTGCCTTCCTAATTTGAATATTTAGTATTGAAAGATGTGAAACCAAGGCAGATTTGGCCTCACAAAATAAACCGCCACCAGACCATCCCAGTGGCATATGTAGTATTTGTGCAAATGCATTTAGGTAAGGCACTTTAGCCAGGCAGATTTGCATTTTATAAAATGGGGGGTGGGGTGGGGTGTGTGCACCTGTTCGTTGAATTGACAGTAAAATATTTTTGATGGTTGGTATTTTGGCATGAAATAGAGCTACAGCCAGAAAATTCATTTGCCTTTTAAATGGATCTTACTTAGATCAGCGATGCGTTATGTAGAAATCAAGCAGTATAACATTCACTAACTGAGAGGCTAACTTGGATGCCAGAGGGTTGACAGAATTATGTCAAGACTTGGGACTTCCCTGGTGGTCCAGTTGTAAAGAATCCGCCTTACAATGCAGGGGGTGGGGGTTCGATCCCTGGTCAGGGAACTGGGATCCCACGTGCCGCGGGGCAACTATGCCCGCACTCCACAACTACTGAGCTCGCGCGCCTCAACTAGAGAGCCCACATGCAGCAAACTACAGAGCCCATGCGCCCTGGGGCCTGTGCGCTGCAACTAGAGAAAGAAAAGCCGTATACCACAGCTAGAGAAAAGCCTGTGCCTCGACGAAAGATCCCTCATGCCTCAACGAATATCCTGCGTGCCGCAACTAAGACCCGACACAGCCAAAAATAAATAAAAATAAATAAATAAATAATAAATAATTTTTTTTTTTTTTAATGTGGACTTGTAGACCCCAAGGCATAATGAAATCAGGGATTGGATTCTGGTTCTACTTACTCGTTGTGTGACCATAGTCAGTTTGACTAGTTTCTCTAAGCCTCAGTTTCCTCATCTGTGCACTGGGAATAATGGGTTTGGGGTGTGAAATATGAGATGGTCTTAGCACAGTGGCCTAGCTCTAGAGCCCAATAAAAGTTTGGGTATTATCAGTTTACATTAATGCTTTAGAGATGACATAATTCTCTAACAAGAAATACCTGTGGTCATACTCTTTTAGCCCTCCAAAATGTGCAGTCATAAAACTTTCATTTAAATACGTTTAGAATTTGGGGTTATCGTTTGGAGAAGATATTCAGCAGGGGTGCTATTATGGAAAAAAACTGTGGACTCAGAATCAAAAGATCTCAGAGCTGTGTGACCTTGGGCAAGTAATTTATATCTGGGCCTGAGCTTCTCAGAAGCAATGTGGTGGGATGGGAGGGGTGTGAACCGATTAAACATTAAATGTACTTGGATTTCTGTAACTATAAAAAGAGGTGAGTGAACCGATTCCTGGCACATTCTCCAGGCCACCTTCAGGTATTGAAGTTCTACAGTTACAAATAATCTTTTTTTCTTCTGTCACCTTTGGATTCTTTTCAGGTTCAAATAACTAGCAAATAAAGCCGAGATCAGTTATCCAGCTTCCTTATTTCCTCATTAACTCAGTGAGTTAGTGAGAAAGCTAAGAAATTAAATATTGTCATTTTTCTACATCTGTGTGGCAGATATAGGTGCTCGAATGTTTTTGAGGAAATAAGCAAGGCAGATGGTAAATCTGTTATTGAAGATTAATTAATTAATTAATCAATCAGTATCAACAGGTTGTTATCTCAGGTGACAAGAGGATCCCAAAATCTTTGCCACTAAGATAGAAATATCTGAAAGCTAGAAAACAATCAGATAACTAGAAATTGGTGTCTGGCAGTAAAATCACATATCTGTTGCTTATTTATTTATTTATTTATTTATTTATTTATTTATTTATTTATTTTGCGGTACGCGGGCCTCTCACTGTTGTGGTCTCTCCCGTTGCGGAGCAACAGGCTCCGGACGCACAGGCTCAGCGGCCATGGCTCACGGGTGCAGCCGCTCCGCGGCATGTGGGATCTTCCCGGACCGGGGCACGAACCCGTGTCCCCTGCATCGGCAGGCGGACTCTCAACCACTGCGCCACCAGGGAAGCCCTGTTGCTTTTTTAAAGATCAGAATTAAAAAAGAAAATTGAAGCAGGTGAATCTAAATATAGATCTGTATGTGAACTTCAGAGAAAGCAAGGCAATGGGAAGACTTCCTTAGGAAGGTGATTCTTGAAGAAAACACTGATGAAGGCAGGGGAGAAATAGCATTTTGGCAGAAAAGGCAAACATATGTGAAGTTAATAGATGGTCAAGGGGAACGAGTCCAACTCAGAGGACCCTTCTGCCAAACCAGCTTTCATAAGCCTCATCATTGTGTGTGAAAATGAGTGGTATTTTCATACCCTGCATATTTTTGTTACCACATACCAATTTCTTCTGCTTCTGCTGTACTGAAAGTTCTATGTTTAAACGAAATTCCACAAATATTAGGAAATACGCATTTGAGTTGCATATTGCTCACATTTGTGAGCCACTCCCATTTCTCAGTTAGCCAAAATAGTGCCTTATTAGATGCTGAGATGGAGTTAGCAAAGCCTTATGTAGAAAACATTGTCATTTCATCATACTCAGAATGAATAAAATATTTACGGAGATCACTAATTTTGTAGAGCAAAACACAGATCCTTATTCCTAAAGAAATTCCTCTGGAGGGGTCGACAATACTCTTTCACTATTCTGGAAAAAGATGTGGGAAGCAAATATATCTCTGTATCAATTCATCTTTTGCCTCCAAATTGAAAGTATCTATTATATAATTACTAGAATACTCTCCCTTGGTACCTGGGAGAAATTTTTCTATCGGATCGATAAGCAACCTAGGTGTTTCAATATTAAAAAGAACACATCACACATCATACTTTCTCTATACTATACTATAAGCATCTAGTCCTTAACTCAGTAATATTTGAGTATTTAGAAGGTGAAAAGTAGTTTTAGAGACACTCTGAAGAATAGGAGCAAAGTTTCCAAATTACCCCAGTGAAGCTTATCACTTGACTCAAGTTATTTTTAATAGGGAGAAGTTTAGATAAGTACTAGTGGGGGTGGGGGGGAAGCTAAAATATTTTATAATCTAAACTACTTGAGAAGATGTTAAACGTGTGAGGTATATTTCCTTGTATCCCTGCCAGTGTGTAAAGATCTTTTTCGTGTTTGAACGGAGTGCACAACAATGTAAGCATTGCTTAATCATGCATCATGCAACTTTAAACACCGGCCAATTCGCTGAAATGTTTCAGACACCCACACCCACATGCACACCCTCTCGCTCACACTCACCTGTCTCCTGGGACCCACGGTTTAATGAACTGCAAGCCTGTTTGCGTCCTCTGTGCCTAGGAACTCTGTACCTGTGTACATGCAGATCAGCTGCTTGGAAACCTGGGGCGCCAGGTCACGTGATCATTGCTATGCCTGTGGAGGTGGCTTTTTCTTTTCTTTCTTACTTGTTCTGCCCTTATTTTTCTTTTAACTGGGGAAATGCTGTAAGTTCACAGGTCTTTGCAAGTCCCAATATGAACGTTTTGGACTCCTAACTTTTCACCGCTGGATTGCCTTTGGATTTATCATAGGGTACCACACCTCCTATCAAGGTTGCAGCTCCGGGCTTTTCTGATGAGCAAGGAGCTTTTGAGGCCACAGTGGAGAAAGCAAGGCCCAAGCCTGCGGAAGTCCTCCATGTCTGCAAGAACCAGGTGGCTGAGCTGGAGCTGTGGCTGCAGCAAGCCAACGTGGCATTCGAGCCAGAAACGTTAGATGCAGACATGCAGCAGGTGGTGGAACAGCAGCTGGTAGGGTGCCAGGTAAGCCTAATGGGTCTGAGCTCGTGGTCTGCCTCTTCGCCAATCACCTTCTAAGACTGGGTGAGTTTCTTTTAAAGCGACAGTGTGATTCTTCCTGTTACTCTGACCCCTATGTTTATCTTGGCCTCAACTTTTTGTTCTCAGGATAGTTCTTTGAAATGATTTACGTAAGCAGAGTATTTGGGGAGATAGTAGTGGGTAAGATCTCAGAATCTAGAGTTCAGATCCAGTCATTAACTGTGAACTGGTAGGAGTTAACTTCTCACCTCATTTTCCTCATAGAGTAGGTTATCTCCTAAGACTTTGTCAGGATTAAATGAGATAAATTATCTAAATCAGTGTCTGGTGTATGAAGTATATATAAAGTGCTCAATAAATACTAGTTTTATGCATAATATTAAATTCTTTGAATTTTCATTCATCAGAAATGAAAATGAATATCCTGATTTGCAGGATTGCAGATACAATATAAAAGGGCTTTGCTGCCGTGTTATTACAAATGCTCCTGCTCTTGCTGGGGAGGGGCAGGAATGTAAACTTCCTTGCCTGGGAGTCATTTTGAGTAACATTTGCTGGCATAGCCCAGAGGTTGGGATCTCTGTACCCCTTCAGGGAGGGGCGAGACTGACGACACTGCAGGAGCATAATTGAGCTTCACACACGACAGCCCAGCCCAGCCCAGCCCAGCCCAGTCCAGCCCAGCCCAGCCCAGCCCAGCCCAGTCCAGCCGAGGCGCCTCCCCTAAAGGCACTTAAGACCTGCCTTGGCCAGATTGGCTCGCTTGCCGTGGTCCCAGGGACGAGGACTTCCTCTCAGAGTAACCCAAGTCACTGGCCAGCCCACAGGGAGCTCTACCCACTATATCCCGTTATGGGGTTGGGGAAGACCCACCTTGGCCCGAGGCCGGCACTCCTCCCCTTTTTCCATTCAGACTCACAGTCTTTACAACATCCGGTGCCTGTCCAGTGGGACCCAGGTAAGCAAGCTGGACTTCCTTCCTTGGGCAGCTCAGCACTTCTCACCCCAAAAGTCAGCTCCGAGGGCGGATTCACTCAAATACTGGCATTACTGCATGATCTAGCTGATGAGGTGCTTGAGAGTCTGGAGAAGACAGAGTAATTCAGCACAGAGCAGTGCTACTCTAATCTGAAGCTGCAGTATTCCAGATGTTGAGACCTAGCCACTTAAGGCCATTCAGAAGCCATCTGCCAATTGATTGTCCTGCTGACTGGGTAGACCCCCAGAGCCAATTCCTTAATCATTACCAAAATCTGGTCCTTGGGCCACTTGTAGTGAGTTCAAGGATGTGAGAGCTGCTCAAGGAAAAAACAGGACCGCAAGGTGGCAGTAGCTCGCAATGAGCTTTATTTGGTGGGACCAAATAAAGCGTTTTGGTGGGACCTGGAGGGACTGGAAAGTCTTTCATGGCAGGGGACCTTCCAGAGGCTTTGGCAAGGAGTGAGGGTGGGGCCACCACCCGGAAGGGAAGAGACGATGGAACTCCCAGAAGATGGGCAGTCCAGAGGGGCTCGTGTCTAGGTGATGCCAGAGAGCTCTGAAGGATAGCAGAGGCTGGGGTCTTTTTTTTTTTTTTTTTTTTTTTCTGTACGCGGGCCTCTCACTGATGTGGCCTCTCCCGTCGCGGAGCACAGGCTCCGGACGCGCAGGCTGCGGCCATGGCTCACGGGCCCAGCCGCTCCGCGGCATGTGGGATCTTCCCGGACCGGGGCACAAACCCGTGTCCCCTGCATTGGCAGGCGGACTCCCAACCACTGCGCCACCAGGGAAGCCCGAGGCTGGGGTCTTTAGAGCACCAAAGTTTGTCTTAACCATGGCTAACAGATGTGGGGGTCCAGTTTTGAGTCTGACACTAGTGAAATGTGAGCTGATATTTCTGCTGTGAAGAAATGAACAACATATGGGTCAATATACAGGGGCCAACTTTGGCTTATTTATATAACACCACGACACATACAGTTTAACTTTGAAACACATAAAAAGCCTTACAGTGGTCTGTAAAAACACTGAATTGCCAGAGGGAAAATGTCCAAAGGACAGGAGCAAACAGATCGGTCAAGAAAAAATTATATTCAGTAATTTAATATTTGAGAAGAATGTTTAGCCTTGATTATTAAAGACTTGTGAATCAAAACAGCTGTTGTTTTGTTCCTACATTACCTTGACAAAAATTATACCATCCTGGAAAACTCTGGAGAAATAGATCCACTAATGTCTGTCTGATTGGTTCAATGTTTTGGGGAGTCAGCTGTCAGCAGATAAGATGTCCATCTTCTTTGACCTAATAATCCCATTACTTTAAATTTACCCTCTGAAAATAACCCAAAAGGAGAAGAATATTTATGGCTGCATTGATTACAGAAGTGAAGCCCTGGAAGCAGTTGAAAGGCTTAACAATAGGGAGATTAAGAGAATTATAGAGTATTGACTTGTGGCTATTAAAATAGGAATCATGAAGTATATGTATGTAGACACATGAAAATGTATACATAAAATAGCTAAATGGAGAAAAAGAGTGCAGAATTATAGTATACTTTGTTTATAGCCACTTTAAAATCTATAAGTACATATTGTTTAAGCTTAGAAGAGTCTATATTATAGAGGATACAAGTAATTTGCTTGAATGGAGAAGTTATAAGTTTGTTATGTGAAAATTTGTTTTAAGAACAGAGTTCTTCCTTAAGTTTCTCTCAAAGAACTGAACTTGTTCATAGTCACACACTATTTTAGCCCAAGCATTCACAGTGCCGGCAGGTAAGGCTGAATGCTGCTGCTACACTCGTGTGCCCAGCCAGTTGACATGACTTTTGGGGCTCCTGAGCCCCAGGAGAGGGCAAACTTGATCTGTTCGGAGGAAAACAATGATGGTGACTTACTGGGAAACTTACTTCATCCTCCTGATTTATTTTTAGATCCGGGTGTAAGTTGGCCAGTTGTATCAATGACTAAGTGTTTTAGGTTCTAAATTATGTCTTCTGTAGTCGTCTTCTGATATTTGGGAAGCTTATTTGGCTTGAGAAAGCGAAGGAAAAGAGCAAAGGAAAGAATTTTCAAAGAATTCTTTTTTTATTACTACTCAGCACTTGGATTGCAATAGAAAAAGGTTAGGAAGGTGGGGAAAAAAATAATAGTTGGCACAGACTACGTATCAAGCCCTGGCCAAAGTATGTGGATTTAACTCTAGCTTCTCAAAGTGACCTCAGGAGGTAAGTTCTGTTATTATCCCCATTTTGCAGATGACTAGAGGCACAACCATACAGTATAAGGTGCCCAGATTTTCCCAGCTACGAAGTGGCAGGGCTGAGATCTGAACCCAGGCAGTCTAGTTCCTGTGTCTGTGGTCTTAACCACTATGCTATAATGGATATATTAAGCTCTGTTTTCTAAGGTGAATATAGAATCACTTGTTTTAGATTATTTTACAACCAATTTATTTATTTACAACCGATTTGGAGTTGGTTTGGTTGTACCCTTATGGATAAGCACAGGAATTATGTGGAAGTTGTTTTTCTTTCCCCAGGGTCCCTTCCAACTTGTGTTTCTAGGACTTTATATATACACTTAGGTAGAGAGAGTGAATCTAACTTATTTTAGACTGTAACATTTGCTTAGGACCAAACCTATGATTAATTAAATGCTTTTATTTCCTAGGCTATGCTAACAGAGATTGAGCACAAGGTTGCCTCTCTGTTAGAGAATTGCAAAGATCAGGGCCTGGGAGACAGTGGAGCCACTCAACAGGAGGCTGAAGCACTTTCCTTGAAACTAAAAACTGTGAAGTGCAATTTGGAAAAAGTCCAGATGATGCTGCAGGAGAAATACAGCGAGAACCAGGTAAAATATGACTGTGTATAAACATGTACGTAGATACATGCATATGGTCGATCCATCAGCAAAGAGCTGTGGGTGGAAGTAAGGAAACAACTACAGAGGAATTACAGTAAGTGAGGAAGAATTATGCCTCTTAAAACTGTAAGGCTTGGTTACACTGGCTTTTGTCATTGGTTTCATTTCGCTGTGTAGTTTTCCCATCTAGGTTGTCTTTAGTGATGGTGTTGGTTTGGTTAGAGTTGGTTTGACTGGGTTGATTGTTCTTGCTGATAATGAGCTCTCTGTAAGCCTTCTTCATAAAAGAAGGATATATTTTAAAGGAATTGTGTGACTCTGATTGACTGGAAAAATGAAGCCTTTATAGATAAGATTAAAATTTGACAACCAGAAACACAAAAACCTGTTTCCAGGGTACTTTTTGTTATTCATTTATAAATATTCACATATACTGATGAAAGTATCATACAGCTAAAGTGTGCTGTGACTTTTAAAAGCATTCTGTGTATATAAATGCAAATGTTCATCTTGTGAGTAGGATCTTACTATGTAAGATTTGCATCCATACTTATGAGTTGGTGGTTTCTACTTAAGAGGACTTACATTCACAGAAATAAGATTGGCTCCAAATACACAGGCTGTATGGATCCCCTTTTATCCTAATATGTTCTCTCTCTTTTAAAGCAACTACTTACGTTTTAGACATAGGGGAAATTTGAGTTCATAAGCATAATACCATGTCTGTTTTTTATATCCATTTCACTTTGTCCTCAGTAAAAAAGTGCAATAGATTTCCTAGCTTTTAGTAACTCATTGGATGAGTTAAGTTGAGGAATGATAAAACGACCACTTCATCAAGCATAGTGGTTTTTGAAGTCGTTATGAAATAAGTACATTAAATCATAGTGTATAATTATTTTAATTAACAAAATACAGCCATTTACTTCACATAAAACTTTTCCATTGTGTAGTCGCATTATTAGAATTGAAATAGGTCACCATTTTAAATAAATAGTCTGCCATCATAAAATGTTTTGCAGCATTCTACCATGCTAAAGAAATCTTCCGAGCATCAGAAAGTTCTCCAACCAGATAACCTTTCTGAATTTGAATCTGTTGTAACTGAAAGGCCACAGTTTAGCAGACAAAAAGATTTCCAGCAGCAACAGGTAATTTCAGCCCCGAACAGTTATAAAGATAAGAATAAAGCTTTCTGTATGGAATTTCCCATTGAACTAAATACTGAAAGGCCATTGGAGTGTTTTCTTACGTGACTGAATAGAAAGTGTGATGTGTGAGTGTTCCTGTGTGTGCAGCAGCTCTGAGTTTTGAGCGTTTACTGCAGTAGCTGCTTTGCTTTCATCTGCTGCCGTTGGGGATACCGGAACTTGGCTGCCTTATTAACTTGCGTCTTATATCAAACTAAGCAAATATCTTCAGGGTGAACTTACCTCTGTAACTGCAACACTTCTTTCCCTATTGTTTCAAAATGTGTTAGTATATTTTTGGTGGTTTTCCATGTGTGTAGCATATATTTAACAATACTTGGTCATTGTGTGAATATTTTAAATAAGTTTTTGAAAAATAAAAGTTAACAAGAACAAGCAAGAAAGAAAGAGTAATAGTAAATAATGATTTAGGAAGTGATTCCAAATCAGCTGATCTCAACAGAAGAAACCCTTGGGTACTAACTGAAAACCTTGATTGATTGGACTATTTGAATCTTATTCAATTATAGGTTCTGGAGTTAAAACCAATGGAACAGAAAGATTTAATCAAATTCATAGAATTTAATGCTAACAAAATATGGCCTCAGTATCGCCAACATGATAAAGATACAACTCAGACATCATCTGTGAGGTAAAATATTTTTAAAGAATCGAACGTTCGGTAGTATTGTGGTTGGGAGAGTTAACAGTGTTTCTTTTAATATCACTTATAAAATATTGTCTGAATGTAATAAAATTTTTGTATGTTGATTAGTCTTTTCACCTTTTGTTTTCCCTTAAAAGCAGTAAGGCATCTAGCCCTGAAAATGATGGTCCAGACTTGATCTTGTCAACCCAGGGCCAAAGTGGAGATAAATGGCAATATTTACATCATGAACTTTCATCAAAAATTCGGCTCCCTCTACCTCAGCTTGTGCAGCCCCAGGTCAGTGTGTATGTGCACACAGTGTAAATAAGTGTGTTTACCTTTGAAAATCCAACGAGCATTCATTAAACACACGTGTATGTTCTGCATTATTTTCAAAAAGCAGTTTATTTATTTTCAGAAGGCAAAGATGCCAGGTGGATTTTCTTACTTAGCTGTCCTCTTTTCATCTTCCTGGAAATCTGCATTAAGTGCTTCCCTTTTGTGCTCCTATAGCATGCTGGGCTTCCCTGATCATAGCTCTTACTATACTATACACCTGCGTATTTGTCTGTATTCCCCATTAGATGGTATGAGAAGAAAGACCATGTCTGCCTGATTCACATTTGAGTGCCTGGCACAGTAGTAACTGGAACATCAAAAAATCTTGGTTACTATATGTTGAATGAATAAAGGAATGAATAATATATGTAAAAAAATACTTTGAAAATGATACGTTGCTATATGAGTGTCATTCATTCATCAAAATATTATTTGGGGGCTTCCCTGGCGGCACGGTGGTTGAGAATCTGCCTGCCAATGCAGGGGACACGGGTTCGAGCCCTGGTCTGGGAAGATCCCACATGCCGTGGAGCAACTAGGCCCGTGAGCCACAACTACTGAGCCTGCGCGTCTGGAGCCTGTGCTCCTCAACAACAGAGGCCGCAATAGTGAGAGGCCCACACACCGCGATGAAGAGTGGCCCCCCCTTGCCGCAACTAGAGAAAGCCCTTGCACAGAAATGAAGACCCAACACAGCCATAAATAAATAAATAAAAGCTAAGCATTAAAAAAAAATATATATATATATATATATATATATTATTTGGCATCTGCAGTGTGCTGGCCCCTATGCCAATGGTACCTGTCTATGGGTATTCTCACCAGCACACCTTATCACACCTGATTATTGCGATTACAAGGGTTTATTCATACTGTGCCAGCTACTGATGGATGTCTCTCTAAACAGGGAGCCCATGAGCAGAATAGCACCGTGGCTCCCAGCAATCAAGCTTCTGCCTTTAACTTTGCACTCAAACTGCCGGGGCACAGGTTTTCAATGGTTTCCCAATTCCCCAATCTGGTGGGAACTTTTCTGTTCTCTTCTACTCTACCAAGAACCTTATTTGACCAATTAAAGTTGAATCAAATTCATTGGTAGGATTTTAGTCTTGGTTTCTCCTTGTCATATACACTATAACATGTAATATATCATTCTTTTTCCAGCAATAGAATAACATCCCTTGTTCTCCACCCTTCCACCCCAGCAGAGTCATCTACCATCCCATCCTGTTCCTTTATATATGTTAGTTTTCCAGTTTGGGAAAGAAGTGAACTCTGAATCATTCTCCCTTCTGAAGTCACAGCTCATTTTCAGTACTTATTTAGCTTTTCAATAACAAATCAAGATGCAAATCTGTCCCTGGAGGTGACTGTATTCTATTGTAAGAGTTGGCTGTATGCCAGGAGTCTACCAATAAATGGGAAAAGAAACAACTAACCTTGGAACACAGATAGATAGCATCCCTACAAATTGAAAGATTAGTGGTTTTATTCTATTTTTCAAATTATACTTTGTTTCCCCTCGTTTTGTTATCTAAATGGACCCTCAAGTGTCTGTGTAAAGCCTGTCATGACTTTTCAAAGCTGTCCAAAATATTTAAATTTTAATTTAATTATTTTTTTCTTATAAATGACAAGATAGACAAAAAACACTTTCCAAGAAGGTAAACTCGGAAGATAGCATGTTCAGGCATTTTTGATGTTTTATGTTAACATTCACAGGATCTCAAACTGTTTGTAATAGGGTTTCCCTTTTTCAAATAGGTTGCCACAAATATGAGTGTTCTACCCAGTGTGAGTATATATAACTTTAGATACCCAACAACTGAAGAACTGAAAACTTATACCACCCAACTTGAAGACCTCCGTCAAGAAGCAAATAATCTTCAGACACAGGTAGCAGCTGCATGTTATATAATTTCCTCATTGTAATAACAAAAATGAGAGGAAATGTGATATTGTAAATTGGCCGTAATTTTCTTTACTGAACAAATAATAGGACACATAATGGAATGAGTCCTAGAATTGCAAATAGGATTTATCTCTCTTACTGACTCTGGTAAATTTGGTATTGGTTGCGTAGAATACCATGTGCGTAGGCTTCTCAACCCGAGTCCAGGATTGGCAGGAACAAGGATCTTGATTGATTAGTACTGTCTGCAGTGGGGCTCTGGGATTGCAAGGGTGAGAAGGGAGGGAGGGAGTAGCTGCAAGGTTTCCAACCTTGAGTAGGCTTAACACTGAGGCGGTGTGCGGGATAGCTTAGGTACCCATCAAAGAACAGGGCAGGAAACAGCCCAAATTGGGGTAATCAGTAACTTCGGCAGGCTCCTAATTTACTTATAGTCACCAGGCTGTACCATGCCGTACCAATCCTACCTTTAAGATGTTCTACCTTTTTCTAATGAATCCTTCAAGTTTCTTGACTTCTTTTCCTTCTCCAGGCCATACTTGATTTCATTACCCCACTTTCTCCTATGTTAAAATATGGGAGGCGGAGAACAGTGGGAAGAGGGATAGCGTGATTTATCTGGGACCACGCTTCCACCTGGATGGCCCCACTAAAGAAGTCCTTCATCTTTTGATTTACCTTTTAATTCCATTCAGTAGTCAACTCACTACCTAACACTGAGTTTCTTAAACTTGTTTCTCTCAGAGTTAACATCTTAACTTTATTTATTTATTCTGCTACCTAGTTCACAATGCATTTGAAATGACTAATCATAAAAAAAAAAAGCATAACATAAATTGTAAACTATAATGGAAACCAGGGAAAATGTAGGCTTAGGAAGGCGAGGAATCTTAGTGATTTTTATTTTTCCTTTTCTCCTCTCGATTTAGGAAAACGTGTCAGAAGAAACATATGCAAATTTGGATAAGAAACTACTTGAACTCTTTCTGACCCTCAGTCAGTGCCTGGGCAGTGTGGAGGAGATGTTGCAGACCCCTTGGCTCCTGAGAGGGGATGTCGGTGCCCAGCAGGTGCACTACGAGGTAGGGAAGCGTCCATCAAGCCCATGTGTTGGCCATTACCACAGGCGGCCCACTAGTTAACTAGAGCTGAAACCTCTCAAGGTCAGACCTTGTTCACAGTGGCTTTCTTCCTCTCCACTTTGCAGGCTCTGGCTCTTGAGTTGAAAAAACTTTGCTTAGCTATGAGTGACAAGAAGAATGATATTTCAAAAGCCATGACTTGGCCTGGCAAGAACGCCAGCCTGTTCCTTGACTGTTTTGATAACCTCCAAATCTACCTGGAGCACATCCAGGCTACAACTGCCTCTAGGAGCAAGTCCCTGAAAGCTGGCCTCGACTATAACCGCAGTTATCAGGTATGGGTCTGTGCACTTGGCTGCTTTGACACTGTTTTAGGTCGTAGCATGGACCTCTAATTTCCATTCATTCCTATTCCTGGCAGCATTCATGAGTGGGAATTGCTAAGGACAGCGATGACACTCTTTCTATGAAGGTCTTTAAGTTAGTTCAGCTGCTCATGGTGGGAGACCATTTGAAAGTGAGGTCCTTTCCAAACTCTCGGGTATGAATTTGTTAGGTTGAGCTAAAGTAATGTTTCTTTCCTGCGTTACATTCAGCCACTTAAAGAGCGTCACCTGGCAGGATTTCTAGGTAAGGGGAGCCATTACAGTTTTTGAGCAAAGGAATGACAGTCCACGTACATTTCCGGCAGATCCATCTGGCAGTTGTCTAATGGGGATTAGAGCAGAGACTTGAGGCAGGTGGACTAGTTAGGAAGCTACTAAAAACTATCTAATGAGAGAGAAAAGAAACAGAACATCACTTAGGAAAGAGTCTTGCCCATAAAATCAAACCTGAATCTGATCAAGCCTCTAGGATCCAAGTGAAATAGACACAAGGGAGGAACATGTTGAGCGGCACCAAGGGAACGCAGTCAGCCAGGCCCAGGCAGTGGCAAGCTGTATAGAATGTGTGTGTATGCGCTTTTCTCCACAACCAGCCCGCCACCCCAACACCAAAAAATCCAAAAAACCAAAAAAAGAGAGAGATGGGCAGGGGGGGTGCAGATGACAAGGGACTTAAGACACTTGTTAATCCATTACAGCCTATTGGACCTCATTTAGATCCCGGTTCCAACAAGCCAAAAGGAAAAAGTATAGGCAATTAGAGAAATGTGAACCCTGCCTCGATAGTTAATAATACTAAGGAATTATTATTGATTTGTAGTATTTGTGTGTGTGTGTGTGTGGTACGCGGGCCTCTCACTGTTGTGGCCTCTCCCGTTGCGGAGCACAGGCTCCGGATGCACAGGTTCAGCGGCCATGGCTCACGGGCCCAGCTGCTCCGCGGCATGTGGGATCTTCCCAGATCGGGGCACGAACCCGTATCCCCTGCATTGGCAGGCGGATTCGCAACCACTGTGCTACCAGGGAAGCCCGATTTGTAGTATTTTTAAAGGGAGGAATCTTTATCTTTTAGGAAATACATACTGAAAACATATACTAGTGAAATAATATGGTATCTGGGATTTACTTCCAAATAATCTGAGGGAAGGAAGGTTAGGTACAGTCAAGAAAGCTCAGGAGACGGGCTTCCCTGGTGGCGCAGTGGTTGAGAATCTGCCTGTTAATGCAGGGGACACGGGTTTGAGCCCTGGTCTGGGAGGATCCCACATGCTGCGGAGCAACTAGGCCCGTGAGCCACAACTACTGAGTCTGCGCGTCTGGAGCCTGTGCTCCGCAACAAGAGAGGCCTCGATAGTGAGAGGCCCACGCACTGCGATGAAGAGTGGCCCCCACTTGCCACAACTAGAGAAAGCCCTTGCACAGAAACGAAGACCCAACAAGCCATAAATAAAATAATTAATTAATTTTTAAAAAAAAACAAAAAAAGAAAGCTCAGGGGAGGGTGCAGAAGAGAGACGACCAGGCCCAAGTCAGTAATTGTTAAAGCTGGATGGATGTTGGTAATGCAGGGGTTCCTCCTATTTTGGCATATGTTTGCAATTTCTTATAGCACAGAAACTGAAGGACAACTGAATCTTTAAAAAGGTACTGAAGGCCTAAGTGAGATTCTCACTGTTTCCTGCATTTATCTTTTTATACAGAATGAAATAAAGCGATTATATGATCAACTTATTAAGAATAAAACATCTTTACAACAATCTCTGAATGAAATTAGTGGCCAGAGTATTGATGAACAGCTTCAGGTAATCAAGTCAAAATAATTCAAACTGACTTAACCTTGAACCAGAGAGTCTTGTGTATAAGCTGTGTTTCTGAATCACTTCCCGAAATGTAAGTTTGTTTAGTGTTGGGAAGGGTATTGAGAAATGAAACCCTCACCCTCTTTGTAGGAGTGCCAATTAGTCCAGCATCTAGGGATCATTTGGCTACATATCAAAACTTTAAGCCTAAATGCTCTTGCATACAGCAGCCCTTTCACTCCATTTATCCAGGAAGTATTAATTGAGGACCTACTATGTTCAGGCACTTCTCTAGATACTGGACTTGCACTTATCCTAAAGAAAAAGGCAAGTGCATAAAGATAAATATATTCATGAATATTCAAGGATGGACCTAGCTGCACTGCTTGCATTAAAGACTCTAAATAGCCCAAAAGTCCGTTAAGAGCAGACTGTTGCTAAAGCAGTGAGCAGCCTTACGATGGCATATTATATGTCTGTTTAAAAGGCTCCAGATACGTTTGTACTGATGTGAAGAGATGCTGAGGAGCTTGTAAGGGAGGAATGCAAATTGCAGAACACAATGAGGTGTGCAATCTGTTGTGTTTCAGGATGTGCACTATACCTCTACTCAGTACATGCTTTGAACACATTAGGAACAAACTGTCAACTGTGGATCTTTGGGGAGAATGGAGAGGATAGAGAAGTGGGACTTTCACTTTTCCCTTAATTCTTTTCTATACTGTTTAATTCTTTTTTTTTTTTTTTCGGTAGAACACAAGGGCCTTAGCCCCATTTATTTGCATAAGCCAGAGGTTTCTGCCACAGTAACAGTCTTAGATCGTGGGGAGCCCTTTCCCTCCAGCCTCGGCAGGGGCAGAGGGAGACAGACACACGAACACGTCTTTCAGATCCCTTTCTCTGAGGTCTGAAGAGACCATCTCCTCCTCTCCTGTTGCCTCTAAATGATTAGCTTTCTAAGTCTGCACCCCCCACCGCACACACAGTCTGCTATGGGTTAAGCACCAAATATCAAATCAAACCCATTAAACAGGTTGCTCTTTAACCACAGACACAAAGAAGAGTGTGATGCCACGAAGGAACTGGCCAGTCTGGGAACAAATGTACATGCTCCCTTCTTTCTGACCCGTGGAAGAGTCTGCTCCTTGAGCCTGACCTGGATGTTTCATCACAGGGAGACTGGGGAGGCTTCCAGGGAATAACTCGACTTTGGCCCTCTTCCACGGCTATAAGGATGTTGTTCCCACAGGGACCATCCAGATTCCAGCTCTGGAGAAAGACAAAATGTTCAATTCTTTTAAAATGAATATGTAGACGCCTTATTAAACGGTTTTCCTCTTTTGTATCGTCTCTCGCTTTAGAAAGCAGATGCATACACAGTGGAGCTGCAGAACTCTGAGAGCCGAGTGGCAAAGCTAAGAGACGAAGGGGAAAGGCTTCATTTACCTTCTGTTCTACTCCAGGAGGTTTACAAATTAGAGGTATGTCTGAGCAGAGCACAGAACTATGAATTATAAAGAGTATTACTCTTATAATTTACTCTCCGTGAATTACTATGATTGTAAAGAGTAAGACTTTTTTCTTCTACCAAGGGAATTTAGATATGTTCTTCATTTGGGTTATTTTCATGGTTGGATGGAAAAGTCTGTGCACACCTGCTCTTTCTTTTCAGGATGTACTTGACAGAATGTGGGGAATCCTGAGAGCCAGGTACACAAAACTCAGCAGCCCTTTCATCACTGAGAGCCAGCAAGATGCTTTGTTGCAAGGCATGGTAGAACTGGTGAATATCGGAAAGGAAAATCTTGCTCATGACCACTTACAACAAACCAAAAGTAAAGTTGCCTTACAGGCTCAAATACAAAATCACAAGGTAAGACACGTGGGTCAGATCACCTTTTCATAGACTTTAAGTTTTTCTGAGTGTGAACTAAGAGCATCCGTTTTCTTCCCTGGTGAAATTTACATCATTCCTTCATTCTTTTAACAAACATCTATTACAGTGCTCCCTGTGTACCAGGAACCCTGCTAAACTCGTAAGAATATGATTGTGAGTGAAAACAGACATAGTTCCTAATACTTATGGAGCTTTCAGTTGATTGAGAAGACATATTTGTCAAGGAGCCATTCAAACAAATTTAAAATTAAACTTGGCATACACACTTTAAGAACATTTAATAGAGGGAATTGAATTTGGGGGTTAGGAGAGGTTTTACTGAGAACCGAAATCAAAAGAAATATTTAAATTACGTAAATGTATGTCTAGCGTAATGCTACAATAAATCCTTTTGTTTTCCATTCATTTCATTAAACAAAACCTCATGATCATCAACAAGAGATATGCAGTAATTAAGTGCTGATAACAAAAATGTATAAGACAGGGTTCCTGCCTTCAATAAGCTGAAGTCTAGGCTTTAGATTAAGTAGACCTTAGTCTAAGAAAAATTCAGAGGTAAATATTGTATAAAGGATGGCGGGGAAGAGGAGAAAATATATTAACTGATATATACAATGTGTCAGACCTTATGATAGATGCTTTTATAAATGCTTGTATGTATCCTTTTCAAGGAACAAGAGAAGGAATTCACCTAATAAGAGGTCCCCCCCAAACAACTAGAGGGGGCAGCTGACTATAAATAGAGAGCCATGGGAAGGAAAGCCTTCCTCTTTAAAGGCCTTAAAGTGCTATTCTGGGAGCTTTCACCAACCAGAATCCCAATAGACCGCATCAGTGGTCTGACCCTTTAGTTAACTATTTTATTGTGTAGAAGTTAGAACCAGAGTTCAGGAACCTCTGGCTCTTGAATATGTGAGTTTCTTGGGCTCACACAACTATCCATCCAATTCATCATCTTGAAACTAATTAGCCACATCAGTGGCTTTACCACTTTTTGTAAAGTTGCTTAAAACTTGGAATAACTGACATAGGAAGATCTCACTGGAAATTTAAATTGACTAATTAATAATGTTTGCCCTTTAATTTGGACTATTTTGTGGAAAATATTGCCTAGGGTAATTTTTCTTTGTGATTTGTTAAAATTCCATTCGTACTCAAAGACTATGGACACATAGGCAATTTTTATTTTGTTTTCTGGTGTGTTTGACTCTACATGGCTGTCCTGGGATTTTGGATTAAAAAGTAAATGACACTAGAACATGTTGAAGTAACGAATTTTAAGATTTTTCACAATGTAAAAATAAATAAATATTAAAATCTTCCTCACTTCACAGCTTTTTTTCCGGAAGCTTGTTGCTGACATGCTGTTGATCCAAACATACTCCAACAAAATGCTTCCTTCTTTATTGCAAAAGAAAGAGACAGTGTGGGCAGAACAAGTAAAGGAAGTTAAATTACTAGAAGAAAAGTCACACCAGTGTGGAATAAAGCTGCAAAGTTTATTGCAGGTATGTGGCTTTCATAAATTTTGTACTTAAGCCGGGAATTCTGGATTTTCAGCCATCACCTCTAGTTTTGAAAACAAGTATCTGGTTATTATTAAGCAATAGTTAAGTGGGAACCAGCAGTGAGGAATGTGGAATCCTGTTCCAGCTCTGACTGCTACTCCCGGAAAGAAATATTAGCTGAGATTTCTTATATGTTGGTTAGGGATGGCATAGCATCTTTCTACCTTCCAGGTTTGTGTACAAATAAACAGAATGGAAAGCACTTTGAGATCTTGAATGAGATCATCTGATGAAATAGTCAGCGGTTCAGAAATGGTGCATCCCGAAGAGGGCAAGCCCAGATGTTCTGTTGCTGAAGTAGATTCATGACAGTCCTGTCCCGAGTCAAAGAAGAAAATTAAGCTTACGTAAAGCTCTTTCTCAATTTTAAGGTTTATTTTCCCTTTAACTTCTTAAACACAGTGGATGTTAGCACATAAAGGAAATAAACAAAAAACAAAGAAATATTCAACTTTTTTTTTTTAATTTATTTTCTTTTTGACTGCATGGAGTCTTCGTTGCTGCACGTGGGCTTTCTCTAGTTTGGCGGCGAGCGGGGGCTACTCTTCGTTGCGGTGCGTGGGCTTCTCGTCGCAGTGGCTTCTCTTGTTGTGGAGCACGGGCTCTAGGCTCACAGGCTTCAGTAGTTGTGGCACGTGGGCTCAGTAGTTGTGGCTCACAGGCTCTAGAGCGCAGGCTCAGTAGTTGTGGCACACGGGCTTAGTTGCCCCACAGCATGTGGGATCTTCCCAGACAAGGCATCAAACCCATGTCCCCTGCACTGGCAGGCAGATTCCTAACCACTGCACCACCAGGAAAGTTCCAGTATTCAACTTTTTAATGTGATAATAAGCTATGGTATTATTTTATGCTAATAAAATTAATTTTCTAGTTAGTGTGTCAAGTTGATATTTATAGTAATGGTTCATCGTATTTAAAAAAAAGACTCCATGAGGGACTTCCCTGGCAGTCCACTGGTTAAGACTCCATGCTTCTACTGCAGGGGCACAGGTTTACTCCCTGGTCAGGGAACTAAGATCCCACATGCCCTGTGGCACAGCCAAATAGTTAATATATAAATTAAATAAAAAAAAGACTCCATGAACCCAGTGAGTGCCCCTAACAGCCATGTCACCCGCTGTTTCACTAGCTATGAGAATTACTAAGGTGGTTAATTTTCCAGCAGGTAAGATTTCACGTCCCTAAGTCAGCTCTGTAGAGTGCTGAGACCCTAGGGGTGGGCTTCTCTGGAACTGGAGAGAGCTAGGACAAGGCAGACTCAGGCTAAGGCAGTAGTTAGTCCCCTGATGAAGCGTAAGCCCATAACTTCTCAAACAGCTTCTTCAAGCAGCACGGTAGGGTAATGGTTTGGGTCGTGTCTGTTGGGTAATGTTCGTAGGACTGGGGATTGGAGCAGGGAGCGTTGGGAGCAGCCTAACAGAAGCTTCTGTTGAAAAAGACTTTACAAGTTAACCCCTTCCTTTCCAAGTAAGAGAAAGGCTCTGAGGTCTCCACAGAGGTGCATGCTGAGAGTATCACTTTAACTTAATCCTATCATTCCCTACTCGATTTGACGAGACAAGCATAAAACCCTAATACCAACTGGATTTTTTAAAACCTTCTCCACAAAGCAGTGGAAGTGGAGTTGTTTCCCACCAGACACTGAGCTCTTACTAGGGTGGGTTATATCTCAGAAACCCCTGGAATCTGTGCTTTAATTTTGTACGGTCTCAGAGTTCATTTTTGTTTTTAGGATTAATTTTGTCATTATCTGGAACTAATCTAGAAAAAGCCCCCTGCTGATCATGTGTTCTTAATTCTTTAGAAATGGGAAGAATTTGATGAAAACTATGCGTCTCTTGAAAAGGACCTGGAAATTCTTGTATCTACGTTGCCCTCTGTAAGTTTGGTGGAAGAGACAGAGGAAAGATTAATGGAAAGGATTTCATTTTATCAGGTATTTTGCTTCCACTTAAGCCGTCAAAGTCATTGTCTGTAGCACTTTGTATTTTTATTGTGTTTTGACTAAATTACTTGACTTTGAAGGTGAATGATTTGAATTGAAATGAAATATCATTCCTCACACAACTCACAGTGAGACGTATTTGGGGAAACTGCAGATTTACTTGCGGGGTTCTTGACATAACCACATGTCTGACGTGGGGTCGGGACCTTGGTTTGAGTCCTGGCTCTCACTTATCACTTTGTCAACTTTCTGTCCCTAAGCCTCAGTGTCTTTATCTGTAGCATGTAGGTAATCAAGCTGGTGCTACCAGTCTCTGGAGGTGGATGTCAGTGGGTGTGGACATGAGCTAAAGTATGGGAAGAACTTTGTAAACCACGGGCCTCTGAACATATTTTTAGTTTTATGACAACAGTGAAGCCCTGACTGGACGTAGCCTATGAGACAAACAATAATCTGTTACCTGGCACCAGCGTTATAAAGAGACTTCAAACTTGAAATTTTTTCTTGTGTAATGTTTGATATTGTTATTATCAAAGTCTCTATGTCTCAAATTTCAATGCCATAGAAAAGATAAAATGGTTTTCAAATGGTATTAAGAACATGACCAACAGATAAAAACAAGGTTTAAATATTTTCTGCAGAAACTGAAAATACTTAGTTTTAACTTTAGAATGTATGTGGTCAGAATCTGAGTTGTGCAGCTAGAGTTGCTATCATATATCAACTTTAAAACTTCAAAGGCAGGTTTGTTGCCAGACCAGACCGAATGGAAGAAGAAAGCATGGAATACTTGGCAGGGTCCCACCATTCCTTGGAGGCACTTAAGCTCCTGTAAGGAACATTTTTCAGAGGCTGGAATGCTGTAGTTATGCTCTCTAGGTGTCTTGAAAGCTGCCATGGATATCTTTGCCATCTTGTCATATTGAGTTGAACTCAGATAAAGCTGAGTCTTATGGGGGCGGGAAGCTGCTCTTCAATTCTTTGTTAGCCTAGGGATGCAGAAGGTACCACCTGAACAGCTGAAAGAATGCAGCTGAAAACAGATCGGTTTTAAACCTTATTATATTAAGAAACAGTTCATATTAGCCAACCTGATAGAAGCCTGATTATTTCCCCAAGAGTAGCTGTATACCTTAAACTATAACCTGTGATTCTTTTAAGTTAGAGATATTTTTGAAATCAAAATAATTGTTCTAAGACTTTTAAATATATTTGCCAGACTAAAAGAAGACAGATATCTAGTAAAACCCATCTCACTGAGAGCGTTCCTTAGGTCATTATCGTCTTCTGCGTCATGGAGAGGTTTGTGTGTATCTTGATCAGGGGACGTCTGTGGGCCGGGAATGTAGGGTCAGTCCGTTGCATGGCCTCTGGTGTTGAACAAGCCGTGTTCCAGTGCCGGTTGACACCTCATTGACCGAGTGACCAGTGCAGTCTGACTCCTGTGTATAAAATGGGAAAATTAAAACTTCTCATATATGAGGGCAACCCATGAAACAATAGCATTTCCATGTAACTGTAACAAAAGATATTTTGAAAAAAAAAAAAACTTTTCAGAGATGCTCTTAAGATGAAGTGTCTCACACTGAAGGCTTAGAAAATTAGAACCTTTTTTTTAAACTTATGTTGGACATTTTATTCTAGCCTGTGGACTTGGGCAGGCAGAAGGAGTTGCAGCTAGGAGTGGTGGAAAGGGCATTGGAGGTAGACTTTTTAATTAATTTTTTAAAAAGCTTAAGTTAATTGGAAAATAGCAAATGTTCTGTTTTGATCATAATTTATTTTTTAAGATTAAATTTAAGTAACAGTCAGGATATGTGTCATTAGCTGAACCCAACTACAGAAGATAATTGCCTTTAGACAGAGTTCTCTTCAGGGGGTCATTGCATTCACAGTTCTGAAGAATTTTTTTTTTTCATGAGGTTGAATTAGCAATGTGTTGTTTTCATTTATTCTTCTAAAATCCTCTTCTTTTCTCCCTCCTGAATCCTGATATCCAGAAGACTCTCAAAATGAGCTTTCCTCCCTACTGTTTGGGTCTAAAAGATGATAAAGAAATGTTTTCTTATTGATCCCCTTCATACCTAGGCTGCAATGTAAAATGCTTCCAGGTGCCCAGGCAGGAGAACGGAAATAAGGGTCACTGACTGGGTGGACAGTGGGAGGGCTGGTGGGGACAGTGGTGGAGGAGAACCCAGGAGAACAACCTCTTCCAAAGGAGCTTGCTAGAGCTTCCTGTTTTCCCCGAGTCACAGGAAATCTTGATTTCTATGTAAAATTTTTTGATTTTCAGAATAAGCTTTAGGTCACACAAAACCTCTCTGCAAGCTCAGTGTGCCCTGTAGACCATCACCTAGTTTCTAGGTGAAAGAAGTAACGATCAGATCTAAATCTGTGAATTTTCATTTTATATTGCATGTATAATCTGTGCAGTAGAAATGCATTGGACACTCTCATTGTGGAAGATAATGAATAATCCATTTATCATGTTTGTTCAGCCAGACTGCAAGAGTCTTGAGGGTTTGGAAAGTGTTACTGTTTCTTCAGTAGCCTCTACTGTAGGTTTTTCATGAAGTATTTGTGAATTGACTGGCTGATTTAATTTTTAAATCATTCATTCTATGACTTTATTTTTATTAGCAAATAAAAAGAAACATCGATGAGAAGCATGCCCGGCTTTACCAGACTGTGAATGAAGGCAAACAGCTGGTGGTCTCCGTGAGCTGTCCTGAACTAGAGGGCCAGATTGCAAAACTGGAAGAGCAGTGGTTGTCCCTAAACAAAAAAATTGATCATGAACTACACAGACTGCAAACGCTTCTCAAGCATCTGCTCAGGTGTGGTTTCTTAGGGATTGATTGGCATCAGAAAAAGACCTCAGAGGGATTCTGCAGTCAACCAGATTTTACATGCTGTCCCCCTGTCGTACGGTTTTTGACATTCTAAAGCAGTTGAGTCCCTCTTCCAGGCTAAATGGGAACGAAAGTCTCTGATGCTAGTTTGCAAGACTCAGGATAATGTGTAATCACTCCTGTGGAAACTAGGAATTATGTTATAAAATTATACACGTTACCTTTATGCCATGATGTTGCTCTTTCCTACACTTTTCCAAATTTTTTTTTTTTTTTTTTTTTTTCCGGTACGCGGGCCTCTCACTGCTGTGGCCTCTCCCATTGCGGAGCACAGGCTCCGGATGCGCAGGCCCAGCGGCCACGGCTCACGGGCCCAGCCGCTCCGTGGCATGTGGGATCTTCCCGGACCGGGGCACAAACCCGTGTCCCCTGCATCGGCAGGCGGACTCTCAACCACTGCGCCACCAGGGAAGCCCCCCAAATTTTTTTAAATCTTAAAAATAATTTTAGCTAATGGAATAGTTTGAAAAAGTCTTTGGAGTTCTTCAAAGAATTTTTTTGCTTTAACTGATCAAATCTTTAAAAAAAATTTTTTTTTATTTTGTGTTGAAGTATACTTGATTTACAATGTTGTGTTAGTTTCTGGTGTATATAGCAAAGTGATTCATAATACATGTTCAGTGGTATATATTCAGTCATATATATAATACATATATTCTTTTTCATATTCTTTTCCATTGTGGTTTAATAGGATACTGAATATAGTTCTGTGTGCTTTATAGCAGGACCTTGTTGTTTATCTATTTTATATATAGTAGTATGTATTTGTTAATCTCAAACTCCTAATTTATCCCTCCCCATCCCTTTCCCCTTTGGTGGCCATAAGTTTGTTTTCTATGTCTGTGAGTCTGTTTCTGTATTGTAAATAAGTTCATTTTTATCATATTTTAGATTCCACATATAAGTGATATCATATGGTATTTGTCTTTCGCTTACTTCATTCTTGAAACCCTTGAAGAAGATAGAAAACATAGAACACTTAACCTCATTCTCTTTCCCACCTCTTAGGGAGGCTGTCTTAACCTAGAGAAGTTTAGAAGTTACAAGAGGGACCGCATTTTGCTTGGATATTTTCATTCCATCAGATAAATATATTGGCATCCAGCCAATAGCAATTCGCTATTATACAACTTATACCAATGCTGATTATATTTTTACTGTACACAAATCTATAGAGGACGTTTGATGAATAAAAATAATTTCTGTCCTTACCTGTGGGTTTACTTTTGTATAGCTGTAATAAACTTTTAAAAGACTATTTTAGACTTTAAAATGCCTCTTTGTTCTTGATTAGTCATTATAGAGTCGTAGAAAATGACAGGAGCATCAGATTTGGGACCTGGGATTAAACAGGGTATAATTCTTTAAAAAATCATGATTTTTCTGAGTAATAGGATTGGTCAACACAAGAAAATAAATGGTGAAACAGAAGAAAATATACGGGGGATGCAATCGTTTCTAATTTCCTTTCTCTCCCACTTTACTCCTATTAGTTATAACAGAGATTCAGATCAGTTAACCAAGTGGTTGGAATCTTCTCAGCAAACTCTGAACTACTGGAAAGAGCAGTCCCTCAATGTGTCTCAGGACTTGGACACAATCAGAAGCAACATAAACAATTTTTTTGTAAGTTGTAATACAATATGCTCAGGTAATTGTTGGTTAGAAAAAAATATCGGGGGAAAATTAGGAGAGTTGGTGTGATAGTTTCCATAATCATTTGTAGATAAGGGGTAAAACTTGGGCTAATAGCAGCTGCATTCTTCAAACTTAGAACTATTTGTTTATACTATTGATTTATATGCTTATAATAATGATAAAGTATATTTTAAATTGACACTATAAAATATATATATATTTAAAACTTGCCCTGACATGGGGCATGTTTTACAAGTGCAGAAAATAACTCCCCTACCTGCCCCCTAAAACCTCACAGGATTATTAATTCATAAATGTTAGCTAATAAATACATGGTTTTAAATTGTTATATACAGAATTGATGTTTCTACTAAAATGTTATTGTTCTAAGGAGTTTTTTTTGAAGAAAAGAAAGTATTAATTTTGTGATATAAATTATACTTTGAGACCTTTTCATCTTTTCCCTTAGTCTTTTCTCCATTTTTCGTATTTTGTAGCTATGATTACTCACTTTGCTATTAAAATATAAATATTTTTTAAATATACTGGGAAAAAACCTGTAAGTACCAGGAAAGATTTCAGATATTTTAGTTAAAAATTTGTTGTGTTTAGTTCATTTAATATGAACTTTAAAAAAAAATGAACGTAGTGCTGTGTTCCGTATTTTCTTTTTATAGTTGAAATGATGATTTGTCTATTTTAAAAAATATTAATCCATTAGATTATAAGCCACTCAAGGGGCAGGAACTCCATCTCTTTTGTTCCCCACCATATATCAAATGCCTGGAACAGTGCCTGACACTTAGCAGGAAAAATGTGTGTGTGTGTGTGTGTGTGCGCGCGCGCGTGCTCACATGTGAGCACATATACACATGCATACATACACATATAAATATTTACTATTTGAATTGAATTCATTTATTTAGTTTTGGACTCTAACCAGTTATTCTGACTCTTACTTACTCCATGCCTTATTTATTTATTATTTATATTTATCTGTTTATTTATTTTTTTGGCTGTGTTGGGTCTTCGTTGCTGGGTGTGGGCTTTCTCTAGTTGCGGTGAGCGGGGGCTACTCTTCATTGCGGTGCGCGGGCTCCTCATTGCGGTGGTTTCTCTTGTTGCGGAACACAGGCTCTAGGCGCACGGGCTTCAGTAGTTGTGGCACGCGGGCTCAGTAGTTGTGGCTCATGGGCTCTAGAGCGCAGGCTCAGTAGTTGCGGTGCATGGGCTTAGTTGCTCTGCGGCATGTGGGATCTTCCCAGGCCAGGGTTTGAACCCATGTCCCCTGCATTGGCAGGCGGATTCTTAACCACTGCGCCACCAGGGAAGTCCTTCCATGACACATTTAAATTTTAAAAGTTTCTAAACTTTGAAACTGTTTCCTTTTAGGAGTTTTCAAAGGAACTTGATGAAAAGTCCTCCTTGAAAACTGCAGTTCTAAGTACTGGGAACCAACTTCTTCACCTGAAAGAAGCTGATACGGCAACACTGAGAGCTTCTTTAGCACAGTTTGAACAAAAGTGGACAATGCTCATAACTCAACTTCCTGACATCCAAGAAAAACTTCACCAGGTAAGTAGTTAAAAACCCAGCATTTGAATTAGCATTCACTTGTTAGCTCACAACTCTTTTAAAATCATTTCTCTGACTCAGTAATTTTCATTGACACCACCTATCTTTTCTCTGGCACCACTGAATATAGGTCTTAATTACTGGACTCTCCTCCAGTGGGATCTTTCTTAAGAGAGAAATCAGGCTTAATTACTTTATTTCCCAGTTTATCTGCACCACTGTGTTAGTTTATGTGAAGGTCATTGTCATTGTTTTGGGGTCACTTATTCTGAGCTTGAATGCTGGGTTTGTTTTTGTGAGTAACCTGCATAATTATGTGGCAAGACCTTTTATCAAACCAGATATTATCTTAAGTGATGCCCTGATTCATTTTGTTAACTGCAGGTAATTAAATGGAAATCATTTTGATTTTGCAGCTTCAGATGGAGAAATTGCCATCTCGTAAAGCAATAACAGAAATGATTAACTGGATGAACAATGTGGAACATCAAACTGCAGATGAAGACTCTGAGCATTCACTGAGTTCTGCATCTCAAGTTAAAAATCTTCTTCACAAGTACAAGGTAATTATACAAAAAAGCCAGAAGCCTTTTCATTAAATAAAGAAGGCAAGTCAGTTGGAAGGGAAATACTGAACAAAGAGGCATGGAGGATATTATTTAGAAAAACTAATTCTAAGGGTGGGGAATGGGATGGTGGATGATTCTAGAGAGAGGAGTTAGTATACTTGCTCTTATTCTGCCCAGTTTCCTTTGGTAGCGCCCATCACCACAGGACAGAATCCAAGCTTTTAACTGGCTCTGGCTCTTCATTTCCCCACATAAACCCTGGACTCTGCCTGAACCAAATCCTTTGCGGTCCCTCCACCGCCCCTGGCGCTCTCTTGCTCGTGCTTTTGCTTTTGTACGTGCTGTACCTTTGGCCTGGAATTCCAGTGTCCTGCTTTTAGCTGTAGGAATCTTCTTAGTCATCCTTCAAGAGTCAGTTCAAGTATCTTCTCATTTGGAAATCTACCCTGACTCTCCCAGCCAGATCGGTTTACTTTCCAGGATTAGGTGTCTCCATGGTGCTATCAATAGTTCGTGTCACCCGGTATTATAATTATTTTCTTACTTGCCTATCTCCCCACCTTGACTTAGCTTCTTGAGAGCAGGGACTCCTCCTTTACCTCCCTGAAACAGCACACCTAGCCCAACACCTGGCATCCAATAGGTGTTAAGTAAATGTTCTTTGGATAAGAGAATACGTAAGGAAAAGTTGATATCCTTCTACAAATAGATAGGGATGTGGCCTTCTCCACGATATTTGATTTCAAGTAGATTTAACTAACATTTAACAAGCCACGCACAAACACTTATTGTGTGCCAGGCAAGGTGTTCGCCACTAGGAACACAAAGATGAATGAAGACTCCGGTCATTGCTTTCCAAGACCTCATAGGCTAATGGATGTAGCCTCTGGTAGGCAGAAGATGAATGGCTTAATCACAAAGCATGGTATTAGCAAGGATTTCCTTTTTATATCCTATCCCATCCTAACTTCAGTGAGTAGTACAATCTGTAGAGGGCCTATGTGTATTTTTCTCACAGGCCCTAGTAACCTAGCACATAGTTTTACCCTTGGGTGTCTGCTATGGAGGTGCTGGAACTTGCCAGAATAAACCCAACAAGTATCAGCCTTAACAGAAACATGCGTGGCCCTGGGAGGGTTTAGGATTGCTCTAGAACTTAAAGTCATCCAAACGGGGAGGCCTAGACGGTCCGCAGAGGAAGAGAAGCTGCCTAAACTGGCAGAGCTCCTTAAAGGTGTCCTGGGTTTTCTGGGAGAGTCTTAACTTCAGACTTCCCATCCTGTCATTTCCATGAGCCCACAGGATGGCTCTGAATTCCAGTGGAGCTCTCGGGAAGCCTCTCAAAGGAATCCTTTGTCAGACTCCGGGTCTTGATTTTGGTTCCTATGATGCAACTACCATACATGGTACCATCTTTGACTTTTCAGTCTGTTTGAAAGCGGTGAGTCTCTCTGTTCCCAGGAATGTGTAATTCCCCTAAAGACTCTCCACTCAAATAAAGCAGATGCGTGGTGGGGTTGGGGGAGGGTAGAACATAGCTCCAGACAGGTGCCTCTTGATTACTGGGTGGGAGCCTGGCGCCCCCTACAGTGCACCAAAGGAAAGGTCCAGTTCATCTGCTTCAATTCAGGCTTTGGTGGTTTAATTTTGTTTTCTTTGTTCATTTTAGGAGTTTAGAATGGAAATGGACTATAAACAATGGATAGTTGACTTTGTTAACCAGTCAGTACTTCAGTTAAGCACCTGTGATGTGGAAAGTAAGCGCTATGAGAGAACAGAGTTTGCAGAGCATCTCGGAGAGATGAACCGCCAATGGCACCGGGTCCATGGAACACTGAATGGAAAGGTGAGCTCATGGTCACAGCTTGATGTATGATTTAGCCTTTGCAAAATACCACTTTCTGAAAAATTTTAAAAGACATTTGTGGGACCTCCCTGTTGGTCCAGTGGTTAAGACTCCACACTCCACTGCAGGGGGCATGGGTTCAATCCCTGGTCGGGGAACTAATATCCTGCATGCTGCATGGAGTGGCCAAAAAAAATTAATTAAAAAAACCAAAAAGACATTTGTCTGGTTTACTTACAGTTAAACCTAGTAATCATCTCAATTCTAGCCCCTTTTAAATCCTGTCCTCCATTGGTGCATGTAAGAGTTGGAAATAGTTTTTATATTTCTTTGCGATTTCTTAGTAGGAAATTGACTTAGGCAAGTGAAGAGGAGAAATGTTATTTAAGAAGATGTCGAGTATTACATGAGGCTACTAAATGGTCAGAAGTTTCGACATTTTCTGTGAAAGTAGATGTTAAAAAGCAGCAAAGCTATTTCAGCTTTAGAAAGATTATAAAAAGGGAGAAAAATGTATATGGCTTCTTGGTAGATTTTCATTCCATGACCGAAAAGATTAAGCACACTTATTCTTGGGAAAATATTTAATATTTATATACAATAGTGAAAATCGGTTGATTTCTTTATTGTGTGGAGAATGCATACAAATAGATTCATACAATTAAGATTTGATGGACAAAGAACATGAGCAGATAATTCACAAAAGAGAAAATTATAATTGGCAAATAAATATGGAAAGGTTACCACTTTAATTGTCAGACATTTGAAATAAACATTAATAACATTATACACTTACTAAATTAGAAAAACTTAAGATAAAGATAAAAGCCCAAGGCTTTCACATTCAAACATTGCAGATAATGGCTTACATACCCTTTTGGAAAGCATTCAGAAAATTTCAAGAACCATAATCATCATCTTATCTCTTAACCCAGCAGTCCACTCCTTTTACATTTATTTTAAGTAGACAGTCCTTCAAAAAGGAAAAGATATGTGCACCAAGTGTTCAATTCAACATTATTTATTCGGGTGAAAAATGTAGACTGCCTGAATTTCCAACTCAAGAGAAATAATTAATCAAATTATATGGTGTCCATTTGATGAAATACTGGACAGCAAGTCATGACATAGAAAGCACCTATGGCGTATGAAAAGAAGTATAAAACATTATATATACTATGATTGTAACCTAATAAACATTGTAAGCATTAAAAATGAGAAGAATCACAGACATTTAAAAAATATTACTTTATTAAATTGATGCATTATTTGTGATATTCTTTATATTGACAGTTTTTAAGTGAGTCCAATGAAGAGAGTCTGGGGAAAAAAAATTTCTTAAGCTTTACATATATCAATAGATGATGCAATGAAAAAATATTGAGTGTTAGCAACATGATTTTGTTTTGTACAGATATTGTGGAACTCCAGAACAGCCAGCTTTCTTATCAGGTTAGCTTTCATGTCAAATGTTAGATTTTTTTTAAAAAGGTGAAAATAATTCATATTTCCTGACTTATGAATCTTTATTCCGAAAGTTGTTGGGAAATCTTGTGCAAAACGTTAGAAATCTGAGAAGAAACAAAATTATCCTATTAAAAATAACATAACACGACATTTACATTTTAAACATGTGGTTTAAAATAAGAAAGTTTTATTTTCTTATTCATAACTGGTAGATACAACAATTAGAACAACTTTTGGAAAGTATCACTGAGAATGAAAACAAAATACAGATTCTGAACAACTGGATGGAGGCACAAGGGGAGAGACTGAACACTTTACAAAAACCTGAAAGTGTGGTCTCGGTGCAGAAGACACTCCTGGATTGTCAGGTGAGAAGACACACAGCACCTGTCCAGTGTGGCTTGGTCAGACTGTTAGTTACCACGCCTGCCCCAGGGAGCAGGGCAAGCTGCTGTAGTTTCTGAGGGTTCTCCTCAAAGCCCCCAGCTACTTAACTTTCTTCTATAAAATAGATGTGTCCATGTGTTTTACAGAACTGCAAAATGCTGTTTTTAAATGATAAACAGAAGTATTTTCATGGTTATGGTAGTTCTTAAGAGATTTGAATGCTACTCCTAAGAAAAAAATGTCGGGAGTTCCCTGGCAGTCCAGTGGTTAGGATTCAGTGCTTTCACTGCTATGGCGTGGGTTCAGTCCCTGGTTGGGGAACTAGGATCTCACAAGCCGCACGGTGCAGACAAAAAAAAAGTTCCACGGGAATTTTGATTTTGATGTTTTCCAGTTTTTGTGTTTTTATTAACTTCTCCAGTATTTACAAAATTACTCTGAAGCCTCCATGAGTTTTAGTATTTCTTTCTGTTTCTTCAGAGGAAAATGGTTTTATTTTACCTACTGTGTAATGTGTTCTCAAAGGACTACTTTTCCCTCAGAACCACTGTCTAAATCCCATTTGGGTAGAGCAGGTTGGCTGTGCCCTTTTTTCGTTCAGTCATCATTTGCCAGGTCACTTGGTCTTTGAGGTGCCCTTACCCAAACGTGCGTTTACTCCTCCCTCCCCACCGCCCTGATTGTGTCACTCCTGTTGAGAGCAGTTCCACTGTCCCAGAGCTGTAGACGGCACAGGTTACGTGGGTTCTGCACCGCCTACAGAAAGGCATGGAGCTTCTCACTGTTGGGGCTGGAAAGTCGGCTCAGACCCCTGTTCTACTTAGAAGGTTACAGAATGATACTGGATATAGTATATGGGCAGCAACACCTCCATAAGAGATCTTTTCAGATGGTCGTATCCTGTTTCTAACTACCCACTAGCCATTTCCATTTTAGAGTGTTTACAGCCACCTCCTGACTGGAAGCTCAGTGCTCTAGCACCCCCAGCCGGCCGCCCTGCTTTCACCTGAGTGCTAAGTTACTCAGGCCTGGGATGTCGTCACTATTTTCCAGATGGGAAAATGCAGATTTGGCAGTTTGATGACTTAACGCTTGGTCCAACAGCCAGTACAGGGCAGACGTGGAATGGAAACTATATCTCCTAGACTCTTTCTACTATACCATGATGATAAGGACTTCCTACCTAGACTCTTCTAAAATCTAGAGCCATGTAATAATGGAAAGTATTGTAAAACCTCATATTGTAATATTGTAAATTCATATTACAAAATTTCACTGTAAAAATTGAATTGAGAGTGTGATATGATTAAAATGTCTTCTGTGTAATGTTATTAAATTATATACTCTATTGGCATTATTACTTGAAAAGTGCAGACTCCTACCTCTTACCCCTTATTAATTGTTTTGTAATATTGTGCATATGAAAACCTTTTCCTCTTGCCCTTCCAGGATATAGAAAATCAACTTGCAGTTAAATCCAAAGCATTGGATGAATTGAGACAAAGTTACCTGACTTCAGAGAGTGGGACAATGCCATTGCTGGAAGATACAGCATCTAGAATTGATGAGTTATTTCAAAAGAAAAACAGTGTTATCAACCAGGTACTAGAATTCATTTACAGCGTACTATTTCTCTCCACGTATCCTTCTTTTACCTTATTTCTTGTTTGATAATGGACACTCGCTCCATACCAAAAACTGAAAAGTTGCTGTGAAAACTACTGAAGTGAAGTAGAGAAAAACATTTCAGATCTCTCTTATTTTTTTCCTTCACTGGATACTCAGAGGCAAAGTCACCAAATTCCCACATCCTTGGCAAGCTAGAAGTCCACCTGGTTATCTTTGTTTTGTCTAATGTACTCAAACACACAAAAATGTCTCCACCCCCAACCCCAAACCCAGCAGAGCATCTGGCGTTGTTTCTTGGCCAGATATACAGGAGCAGTTATGAAGAAGCAGCTCAGATTCCCCACACCCAGGGAGATGCCTCAGGGAGGGCGTGATCCTATCGCATGTAGCCTCTATTAAGCTAGAAGCATGGTCAGCCTAGGGAAAACTCCAGAGGTGGCGAGAAACAGCATGTGGCGAGGAGAAAGCATAGAAGACTGTGGAAGACATCTGGTAATTGTATGAAAGGCATGTCAAAGTCTGCATTTACCCCTTCTGGGAGGAAGAACACCAAAAGACAAAGGGCAGGCATCCTCAGACACTGCAACTTTGACATTTCCCCACAAATGGAGGGAGAAATTGTAAATACTAACCTATTATAGGTGTGTCCATGTTTCCCAGAGAGTCTTTATTGTGGATTATTTGTCATCTACTAAAATCTACATTCAACCATTTGTTCCAAGGGAGAACTGGGAATAACCCATGTAAATGAAATCCATAGGTGACCCTCAGCCTCATTCTTCCCCCAGGACTCAGGCAGAAAAGTAGGGGTGAGCTTAACATATATATCTGTGTGAGTCATTTGTTAACATATCTTTTGTGAGGCACTGTGCTCACTGCCAAGGGTGCAATGATAAGAAAATAAATGGTTCTTACCCTCAAGATGCTCACAGGCTGCAGGAGGATAGCTGCAATAAAAAGACAGACAGTAACAAGTGTTGACAAGGATGTGGAGACATTAAAACCCTCCTACACTGCTGAGAATGTGTGTGTATAGGTTTTTTTGTGAACATATGCTTTCAGTTCTCTTGGGCATATACCTAAGAGTAGAATTAGTGGGTCATATGGTAACTCTATACAGTATTTAACTTCTTGAGGGACTGCCAAACTTTTCTACAGAAGCTGCACCACTTTGCACTTCCATCAGCAGTGTATGAGCGTTCCCATTTTTCCATAGTCTCACCGGTACTAGTTATTATCCAACTTTGATTATAGCCATCCTGGTGGATGTGAAGGGGTATCTCATGGTTTTGATTTCTATTTCTCTAATGACTGTGGATGTTGAGTGTCTTTTCATATGCTTATTGGCCATTTGTATATATTCTTTAGAGAGATGGCTGTTCAATCCTTTGTCCATTTTTGAGTTTGGTTGTCTTTTTATTGTTGAGATATAAGTGTTCTTTACATAATATATAAAGATTTATATACTTGTATATTCTTGATTGTGTCAGAGGTCATTTAAATGCTTCAATTTTCAACCTTTCATAATTACCAAAACACATTAAAGAATAAAATATGGCCACCATTGCATTTCCTCCTACTTTGCACTTGCCCATCATTTTGGCCAAGCATGATGCTCTCCAAGTTTTGCTTGCTCTCCAGTAGTAACCAGACTTAAGTGCCAGGTAACACAGGTTAACACTTCACATTTATGATGCTTTACAGTTTTCAGAGCATTTTCACAGACACTATTTTCTTTATGTTTTCATTTATTATATCTGTTTTGTGGAGGAAGAAATAGACTCAAGGATTAAATAACTTGCCCAAGGTCAGAAAGCTAATAGGGTGTCCCTGAAATGTATATTCTGAGATTCTGTTTCCTCAATCAGTGTTTTTTCCCTGGGCTGTCCCTCTGTAGGCTGAACTCTCTGTGCTGGGGGCTCTGGTCTCAGGGCTCTTTTCCATTCAGGTACTCTAAAACGTACCTTCTTTGATATTTCTTGTTCATTGACCCACCCTTCTCACCTTCAGTGAATCACTGAAGCTCCACTCTCAAATTAAAATGCCAAAATTGGATACGGTGGTAGAGTCCTTAGGAGGGGGAAACAAAAAAGATGAGAGAGCCTCTTGTTGATGATTTCCTAAATATGTTTCTACTTTTTGTATAGGTCAGTGAGCTCAAGACCTCCATGCAGTCTGTTTTACAGGAGTGGAAGACTTATGATCAACTCTATGATGAAGTGAATATGATGACGATCCGATTCTGGTACTGCATGGAACACAGCAAACCTGTGGTTTTATCATTAGAGGCCTTGAGGTGCCAGGTGCAGAACCTTCAGGTATATTAACCAGATCTTGGCACAATGCATTATTGGCAGAAAATCTCCAATGGAAGGAAGCACAGAAATGAACACAATTACTATTATGTTCTCCACAGAGAAACACGAAACAGTATTTTAAACAGCAGCATCAAAAGTATAACTTGAAATTTCAAAATGAATGACATGAACCAAATGAGTGAAACTTGGTACAAGTATACTGTGAATTTTTCTTCATCTTTCATGTCCATATTATTTCACAATTTAAAGGTTTGGGTTTGGGGTGTTTTTTTTTTTTTTAAGTATGCTATTTCAAGTGCTAGCCCCATGAAAGAATGCCTTCTCAGTTTTCTTCTTCACATTTCTGGTAATTTATCCCTGTCCTATTAAAGTTTGAGTGTTAGCATTATTGTGGTATAGCGGCAAGTGTTGACCAGCTGCTGCCTTCTTTGGACGAGGCCAGGCTGTTTTGCAACTGACATTCCTGCTCTGTCCTCCTAGACTCTTCAAGATGAAGCTGAGAGCAGTGAAGGGAGTTGGAAGAAACTCCAGGAGGTTATTGGAAAACTCAAAGATTACTGCCCCTCAGTTGCTGAAATAATTCAAGAGAAATGCCAAAATACTCACACAAGGTACACTTTAAGATGCAATTTGAATGATAGAGCAGATATTTTTATCTTAATGACGTGTGACAAATGAAGGGACGTAGGCTGGGTAAAGCCTTCTTAATCATCTGAGATAACTGGTTTCATACTATTCTGGTCTCTCCTGCTTGGAAGGATCTTGTTCACGTAAGATTTGACGTTGTGAAGGCTATTACTTGCCTTGTACAAGTGTTTGGTATAATCAATCTAGAAATGTCCTAAGTACAGCCCCAGTGTAGCCACGTTCAGTGGGCTAAATGCCCAATACGATCCTCAAGGGCACCAAAACCAACAGGCAGAAACAGGCTAAGGGGTGGCCAGATGGGCAGTCTGTCTCACTGGAAACATTATAAGGTGGAAGTAAGGGGATGTTAGAATACATCTCAGGAGATATTTGTGAGGTTGGGAGGAATTCTTTGATGAACTACTTATGATAGAAAACTCCTTCTAAGGAGTGTGGCCCTGGTTGATTGTGAGTGTGGCCCTGTTGATTTATATAGCTGGATGGGATATGAAAGTTGGCCCAAAGCTGATTTGTTCCAGACAGTGGTGAAGAGATTAAGCTACCCTCAGTGGCCTTCTCCACCCTTCCTTCCTGCAGATTCAACCTCTCCTATAAACCAATTTTGAATATATGTTGAACAAGGGACACCACATTTATGTACCCTGCAGTGGTGTCCTCAGCCCTAGATCCAGTCCTTAGTGGAAGAGGGGGAGGAGGGAGGGTAAAGATAAACACAGACACGTATCTAATTTCACATACAGTAATGGGGGCCTCCCTCAAAACATATGGTGGTTCAGGTTGCTATTAAAGGGATTCAGTTGTCACCAGTGCACATACACATTCAGTTGTTGGCACAAGAATATATCAGAAGGCATATTGAAAACGACTGAAGAAAATAGCACCAAAATGCCAACAGTAGATATCTCTAGATTAATGAGATGTCAGTTGTCTTTTTTTCACTTTCTCTTTATAGACAGGTAGGTAGGTAGGTAGGTAGATGGGTAGACAATCTCAATATAGGTATGGATAGATTTAAACACACATGTTTTGTGGGGGGTTGTGAGCATATGTTGTATTTATAATTGGGGAAAATCTTATTTAAAAACCGGTGGTTCTGAGAAGATTTGTGAAATACAAAGAAGTAAAGCAATTATGCCATTTGTCACCTTTTTCGCCCAGTCAGCGGGGTTGAGGATATTGTGAAACAAGCATTCTCATGTGTTTTGGGTGAGAATGTAAATATTATAATGCTTTCAGAAAGCAGTTTGAACATATACCCATAACCTTAAAAATATTTACATATTTATATTCTTTGACCCAATAATTCTCTAAGAAGTCTAATTTAAGACCAATATCTTGAAATACAGAAAAAATCCTTTGGACAACGTTTATCTGAGCATTATTTTTGCAAGCAAAAATTGAAAATTATCCCAATATCCATACTAAGCTGGAATTTGGTAATTAAACAAAAAAAGACCATTTATAGACCATTATGTACAGCCATTTAAACTTAGGCTTACTTATTTTTTATTAATGGGAAAATTTTTTTTTTCCCATGGGAAAAATTTTTTAAGTTAAATGGGAAAGAAAGGCAAGATATTACAGTCCACAGTATGGAATAAAAACAAAAATTTTTAATTTCTGCTTTTTTCAATTTTAATAGAATGAAAAATGTATTACAGAAAATAACTTCTTATTTTTCTTATTATTACGATTTTTAGTTTTTGTAGCAGTTTAACAGTGCATATAAATGAGAATCCAAAAAACAAATCATACAACCAATGAATGTGCCAGCACCACAAAATTAGCTGATTTTCATGGATGCAAAAAGACTTTTAATATTTGCAGTTGTTCATAACTTGGTGGTATCTACTCTAAAAGCGAGGTCTCTAACTGGGTTTCATCAACAGCTCTAGTTAAGTTCGCCTGGACTCCAGAGTTGATTTTTAGCCTGGCCCTCCCCCACCATGGAGACCAGCTATGTAAATCTGGGGCCTGGGTACTCTGCTGCTGCCTTCTCTCATAGATTGTGTGCTAGCATCCTTTGAGGGCTACGCAGTTTTCTCTTCTCATGTGACTAAGATCAGTTTTACCAAGTGAGTAACTTTCTGATGCAAATTGGCCTAAGTAGAAAGAGAATACACAGGAATTAACTTTTCTCTAAAGAACAAATGAAATATTATCAAGTACCAGGTAAGATCTGCCATTTTCTTCTCTCAATCCACAAAGAAATTAGTCCTACACCATCCCGTATTTCTACAAAACATTAAAACATTAGCAAATTTAGAACATCATAGGAAATAAATACCCTTTGCTGAGAAGTAGGAAAATATATTGTTTTTTATTTCTACTTTTATATAAGGAACATGTTGCTTTTGTAATTAGAAAATAAATTTGACATAAACACAATTTAAATAAGGCCTACTTAAAGACCCCCTCTATAAAATAAGAGGCCCTCCCATGTGGAGGAAGTTTCATCAGGCAAACAGTTCAGTACTTTCTTCACCTTTGCCTAAGAGACATTCATCATACAATAGGTGTTTCCTGCCAGTCACAAATTTTGCGGGTTTTGTTGAGAATTATAAAGTCAATGAAGTATCCTAATTTGGAATTCTGTTTATATATTAATGATGGCATTAATTTCGAAAAGACATGAACACGTCGTCTTAATTTATCTGCTCTTAACTTATGGGTAGAGTGTGGGCGCTGTGCTTTTGCTGCAGAGGAAAGGATGGATGGGGTTCCTGTTGTTCATGTTGCCCTGACAGGTGGACGCAGGTAAACCAAGACATTGCAGACCAGTTGCAGAGGGCCCAGAGCCCGCTACAGCTCTGGAAGGCATATAACAGTGCTCACGCTGAAGCTGCAGCAAGACTGGAGCAGCAGGAAGCAAAGTACCAACAGCTCGCAAACATCAACACATCTGGAAACAACCTGGCAGAGATCCTGCCCCCAGCCCTGCGGGACGTAAAGGTAGGCGTTAAGCCCATTGGGAAAACCAAGGCCAAGACAGCCTGACAGACAGGGCCATGACCCAGGGACTAGACAGACCACAGGGAGGGAGGAGTGGGTCAGGACAGGTGTGTGAGCAGACCGTGTAGGACACAGGCAAGACAGGGACGTGTGGGGTTGGGAGAGCCAGGTGGTAGCTCAGAGGTGAGGGCCACACAGCAGGTAGCTGGGTCAGGGGCACCTGACACCACCTCCTTCCAAATCTCCCCTTTCACTCTAGCAGGAACATCTCTAAAGCCAAAGCTTCATACAAAGTCTCCAATAAAAGCAGAAATATATCAGCTGAATGTGGTCATCTAAGAATAGTAGATGTTGAATCTCTTGATTTAGAAATAATCATGAATAATTATCTAAATAATCTGAATAATTATCTAATCTAAATGAGTAATCATTTAGATTCACCACCATGTTAATAAGGCTTTTCTGTGGATATAATGATTTTTAGACTATTATTTAAGAGTTGTGTACTTTCCTCTGTGGTTTTATTCTATTATGTTAATGAATGCCTAGAAAGCAAATACTTTCTAGTTTTAAACTAGGTGACCAGGTACATTTTGTATCTTTTAATACTATAGGTCAAATAAAGAAGTATTAACCAATTAAATTAGAGACAAGAATCCAACAGATATGAACCATATTTCTGAACAACTTGTATCTAATCTGTTGGCATTTGAAAAACAACAAAAACAGAAATTTCACACAGTTGCAATATTTCTGGAGCAGCCCTAAAATCGTCTTGGTCAATGAAATTCTATACTCTCTGCAAATGGATCCATTTATGTCACAAAGTGTCAGACAGAGGACGGGGTTGGATTGATTCTTAAAATGCATTGAAGCAGATCCTTAAAGTGTTCACTGACTAGAAATATAAAACATAAGACTGTACCCAAGTCATCTCCAGTTTCTGTAAACTAGAAGCCCCAACTCTATTTATCCATGGTTACTTTTAGCTCTGAACTGACAAATTTCAGAACAGCACCAGTGATATCATATAAAGAAGGCTTAGCTTTTTTATCTCTTTAAAATAAACAGTAACAAAAAGCCACACTCACTATTTCAGGGCAGAAATTCTCCTAGATGTTGATGGAGTGGCATGAGTTGGGGATTTTTGTTGGGAAAGGAGGAGGAAATGTTTTGCGATCACTTTTTTCTTCTCCAGGAGCTGCAGCATGATGTGCAGAAGACAAAAGAAGCCTTTCTCCAAGATTCCACTCTCCTGGATCGACTCCCACAGCCTGCAGAGCCCAACACCCACGTGCTCCTCTCTGGTCAAATGCACTCCCTCCAGAGGGCTTCCTACTTGGAAAAGATGCTGCTTATGAAAACAAATGAATTTAAGGTCCATCTTAGTTTTCTATTCAACTTGAAGTCTTGGACATTTGCACACTCCCTTCAATTCCTTATATCTTGCGAAGTGATAGTTATTAGTGCTTTGTGGGCTGCACCTTAGGGAAACCACAGAATAAAGATGCCCGAAACATATCTACCTTTTGACATGATTCTTCAGTCATGTGATTCTTCAATCACATGGGCAATGGGCAGATCTTAAGCATACATTTCTTCTTTATTGAACATGTTAAAGTGATATATTTCATGCACTGTTCAGATCTCATAGTTATTTGAATTTCCAAGTTGGGTAATTGAGTCATAGAGTAGCTGCTTAAAGCACGACCATTTGTTATGTATTTTATTCACTTTTTGAAAAGCCTTTAGTGCATGAATTATCAAAAAGCTGAATGGAAGGCCATGGGGCTCCAGTATCACACAGCGGGGAAAAAATATTTAGCTAGCAGGATTCCTCTAGGTGCCCCTGTCAAGCAACTGATCTTTCCATCCCTGTGAAGGCTTCATACTTTGCCAAAGGCACAAAGTGCGTATCAGGAGTGTTCTGAATTCAAGATAATGAACTGCTTAGGGCTGAAAACAGCTTGGACTTTTATCACAAGGCTGCACTTGATTCTGTTATAGATGCACATGAAAATTGTTTCTAATGAAAACTTCTCTTGTTCTAGTTTGTTCTATCACAGTTCAAGGATTTTGGGGACCAGTTGGACTCTTTAAAAAGTCTCATTACGCATGAAGAAGAGAATTTGGATAAACTCTACCAGCAAGAAAAAGAAGGAAATCCTGACTTATTCCTGGTATTGCCAATATTTGTCATTCCTAAGGGGTCAGGTTCACCATAGAATAAAAAATAAGTGAATTACTGTCATCTATGTGCATCTTAACTCTTGAGCACAGTCATTGATATGCCATTCATTCTTGACCTGTTTTCCCTAAGATCTAGAAAAGTATGACAACATAGGGATCTTTTTTTTTACACTTTTTGTTTTGCTTTTTTATTTTTTTAATATTTATTTATTTATTTATTTATTTTATTCATTTGGCTGTGGCAGGTCTTAGTTGTGGCATGCAGGATTTTTAGTTGCAGCACGCGGGCTCTTAGTTGTGGCATGCAGGGTTTAGTTCCCTGACCAGTGATCGAACCCAGGGCCCCTGCATTGGGAGCACGGAGTCTTAACCACTGGACCACCAGGGAAGTCCCATACACTTTAAATATATACAATTTATTTGTCGATTATTTCTCTTTTTCAATTTTTTAATGCTTATACATTTTAAAGGTTACTTTCCATTTACAGTTATTACAAAATATTGGCTATATTCCCCATGTTGTACAATACATCCTTGAGCCTATCTTATACCCAGTAGTTTGTACCTCCTACTACCCCTCTCCTGTATTGCCCCCCCCCCCCGACTGGTAACAACTAGTTTTTTCTCTTCATCTGTGAGTCTACTTCTTTTTCGTTATATTCACTAGTTTGTTGTATTTTTTAGATTCCACATATAAGTGATATCATATAGTATTTGTCTTTCTCTGTCTGACTTATTTCACTTAGCATGATGCCCTCCAAATCCATCCATATTGCTGCAAGTGGCAAAACTTTGTTCTTTTTTATGGCTGAGTAATATTCTGTTGTATATATGTACCACATCTTCTTTATCCATTCATCTGTCGATGGACACTTATGTTGCTTCCATATCTTGACAGTTGTAAATAATGCTGCTACGAACATTGGGTTGCATATATCTTTTCAAATTAGTGTTTTTGGTTGTTTTTGAATATATACCCAGGAGTGGAATTGCTGGGTCATGAGATCTATTTTAGTAATATGCCTCAGTAATTTTAGTAGACTTTTAAATCTTGAAGTCTTTACTAGTTAGCTTCAGTGAACTAAAATAATCTAGTAGCTGGCTATTGGGATGAATTGAATTTTTCTGGTTAGTTGAAGATCAAAAAGTAAAATGCCCTATTAAATTAATGGTATAATTTTTTCCTTCTTTATTACCTTAGTATGTTTAGTATAGTTAACATAGATGAATGGAAGAATGAAAGAATTCTGGATCTTGCACCCTCCTAAGGACCAATATTCATAACCTAGATTAAGAGTCAGCAAACTATGGCACATGGTCTAAATGCAGCCCCTCACCTGGTTTGTAAATAAAGTGTTACTGGCACAGGCATGCCCTTCCACCATTTACGTACTGTCTATGGGAGTTTTCATGCTACAAGGGCAGAGTTGAATATTTGCAACAGAGATCATATGGGTCATAAAAGGCTACAATATTTATGATCTCGCCCTTGACAGTAAAAGTTTGTTGACCCTGACCTAGACTATTGTGGCAGAGTTCTGTAGTGAGAACGTGGATATGGTGAAGGATGTTTGCTTAATATATCGTTGTCCTAGAGGCTGTCCCTGGAATATTGTCTTAAAGATAAAATTTTGGTGAGTTTGCTTTCCTGTGATTTCACCATAATATTGATGTGTAACTACCATGCTTTGCTAGGGTTATTTTAAGGATTGAATTTTCATTTACTTTGTAAATAAACTGCATGTTCTGTTGAAGGTCAAGTTGTTGGCAGACTAAATGGGACTTGAAGGTCCAGAATGGGTCCTTTAAAAAAGAAAGCTCATTTCCATCTTCTTCAAAGACAAAAATCTGAGATCACTTTCTATTTCCTGGGCTATTTCAGTTCTGGCCATGTGTGCAGCTTGTTCTAGAAAAAAGCAGGATTGAGAGATCTGGGTTCAGGTCCGATTCTGACACTAACTAGCTATTTGACTGTGGGCAAGTCGTTTACTTATTTAGGCCCCAGTTTTCCCTCTTCTTTGAGATAAGGAAGGTCTGTAGGATTTCTGAAGCCTTTTCATAATCCAGATATCTTATTGGCATCCAAAAATCTGGAACTTAATTTCTTTTTCACAGAATCATGTGCTGGCACTGACAGCCCAGTCACCTGATATTGAGCATTTGAATGAAGTAAGCCTCAAGCTCCCACTTAGTGACGTAGCTGTCAAGACATTACAAAATGTGAACCGGCAATGGATTCGGGCCACGGCGACAGCACTGGAACGCTGCAGGTCAGAACAGCCCAGCTCTCCCATTCTGTTTCAATTAAGGCAAAATTAACAGTTGAGCCCAGTAATGTCATTGTTATATGGCTCTGTTTTGTTTGTTTTTAAACCTTCGTAGTGAACTTCAGGGGATTGGATTGAATCAAAAGTTTCTTTATTGCTGTGAAAAGTGGGTCCAGCTTTTGGAGAAGATAGAAGAGATGCTCAAGGTGAACATTGCTGACAGCCTCCCTGCTCTCCTGGAACAGCAGAAAACGTATGAGGTAAATAAACCTGTGCTCTCTGCCACCTTGGACCCCTCAGCCTGGGGCAGGACTCAGGGGAAGAGAGATTAAATAAAATAAAATACAGAGAGTACCTATCAATCCTCAACCCCTAAACACAGAATATATGTCTTTGAGCAAATTCAGTTGTTGGTTGATCATTTGTAAAGTTCTCACACATTTCGTAAATTTCAAAATTTTGTTTTGCTGCTGTATTTTATTAATGACAGAACTCCCAGATTTTCTACAGTAGGTGGAAGCTTCTAGCACAACGTTGCTTTTGCATAATGCGAACACGGTACCACTTTACCAAGAGCATGTTAAAATACTTCAAGTCATCTTTACATTTTCACTGAATAGTTTTGTAAAGTATTGAAGCGCCCGGTATAACTATAATTGTAGCATTAATAATTTCACAGAGGAGTTTCCCCATGCTGATGCTAACGTGTATTTGAGAGTGCTCCTGGTGGTTATAGGCAGACCCTGCATTTCCAAAACGTGCATGATTAGTGCGTTGTAACTTTTTAGTGTAACTGATTTAAGTCTGCATTGTTACATTAAGATCATCCACTGAAAATGAAATCTGTCCAGGCAAAGCTGGGTGACTTTGATAAGTTACTGAACATCTTAGTTTCCTCCTCTTCAAATGAGTCTGATAGTATTTACTTAAGTCGTAAGGTTGAGGAATAAGTGAGACAATGCATGTTTTACTCAGTGCCTAACAAGTAGAAAAAGCCCAATAATGGGCCTTAGGTGTAGTTATTATTAGACCTATTTGCTTCTAATTATATTCATAGGTACTGTTGTGATGATTAAGCATTTTTTGCAGTTAGCCTCAAATCTTTTGAAAATTAATCACCTCACATATCCTCTGTGAGCTTAGATTTTATTAGGAAATTCACAAAAACAATTCCCGTATTTTAATTCATATACAGATGTTAGAAGCTGAAGTTTCTATAAACCAGACAATTGCTGACTCTTACGTCACCCAGTGCTTACAACTCCTGGACACAGCAGAAATAGAGAAGAGGTAAGCTCTTTGGGACTCGCAATGGTTGTGGGCACGTGGAAGGCAATGCAGCCTGGTGGGCCTTCCACCATGTGAATCTTGACTACATCAGTGCCTGCGACCACGTCATTGGTAGATCACCATGGGGCCGGTCTTCTGACTTTATATTAGGATGGAGTCTTGCTTCATGGCCATAAAAACATCAGGGGCCCTTTTCCCCATGGTAGATGGGTGGGCTTAGCAGACCAGATGCTTTGCAAGCACCCATCCACCTAGTACCATTATCTAAGTTTTTACCCCAAAGGATTTTTCTAAATTGTGTTTTCCTCTCTGCCTTCAGCCTCATGATGTTTTGCTATTTAAAAAATAAATTTCAAAGTGCAGCTGTTCCCAGTAGATAGCTATGTCACAGTTGTGAAAGAAGAGACTTCTTTCTATGCTGTGTACATGAGGTTGGGGTCTCCGGGGAGTTCCGGTCAGGCTGAGCAGAGCCCCTTAGGCAGCCTGGTGACAGTAACTGTACCTGCTTGCATAGCTGCTGAAATTGCCAACAGAGCCCGAGGGGGCCTGGCCTTAAATGACCTCTCCAAATGTCTCCATAGGCATTATTTTCCTCCCCATCATCACCCATATACCTCTGAATCCTCTTTCAACATAACTAAGAAATATAAAACCCATTTTTCCTAGCTCTGAAGTAATAAAATCCAAGCCAATTTCAGGATGATGAACTAGTTTTGATCTGATCAGTACAGCAAAGCATGACTTTTCCCATAATAAATAAAAGGCCTTATTTATCATGTGAAGGACATTGTCTATCTGGGAAATAAATAGTTGAGTGGTTGCAGAAAGCATGTCCTTTATTGCTGAAATTATGTAGCATACAACCCTCAAGTAATCGATAACATTACAAGGGACCTACCTGTTCATCTGTTTCCCATTGATCCCATGTTTAGTTTTCCATAAAGCACTTGGCATAATCTGTGTTAAAACAGCTTAAGGGGCTTCCCTGGTGGCGCAGTGGTTGAGAGTCCGCCTGTCGATGCAGGGGACACGGGTTCATGCCCCGGTCCGGGAAGATCCCACATGCTGCGGAGCGTCTAGGCCCGTGAGCCATGGCCACTGAGCCTGCGCGTCCGGAGCCTGTGCTCCGCAACGGGAGAGGCCACAACAGTGAGAGGCCCGCGTACCGCAAAAACAAAACAAAACAAAACAAAACAGCTTAAGTTTGTTTAAGGCAGTGGTTGTCACGCATGCCAGGAAAATACTAGGCCATGTGCAATTATCTTGTGATAAACACCTTTCACCAACCCACACACTGCCCCTGCCCCAGCCCCAAGTTCCCCATCATGTTTACATTGAATGGTGCTCAGATTTAAAGAAGTGTTTTTCCATGTAAATTGTGCACATAAATAGCAAATCTAAGTTCCTATTACATGTTGATGGTTATTTTTTCTACATGTTGAGGTCAGAATTCTCTAACCATCTATTTTTCCCAAGACCGGAATTTGTTTGGAAGTTCACGAGGCTGAAGGAGAGGTGGCAGAGTGCTGCCCAGGGCGTTCGGCAGAGGAAGAGTGACATCGATGAGCTGGTGAGGCAGTGGCAGTACTTCACCACCTCCGAGGGGGACTTGCTCCGCCTGCTCGCCTACACCAGCCGCCTTCTGTCTGCAGTGAAGAGCCAGGACTGCCACAGCCTCCACCAAACAAGAAGTCTGATCCATGAGCTGAAGGTAGGACATGCGCAGCAGCAGTGTGGGAACTGCAGGGTGCTCTTGATTTGGAAGATGGTCGTTCGCCTCAGGTTTTGCGTTTTCTGTGACTTTCAAGTGTGCTTTCTGCGATGGGGAGGCCAGCTGGTCATGGGGACCCTACTCAGCCTTAGCCTTGTGGGGTCAGAAACCCAATCTTATCCATTCATCCAGAAATAGTGAAGCTCTCTTGGGCTGTGGGAGTAGAGACGGACTGGAGATGGGTAGGTAGAGTGGGGAAGTTTGGGGCGACAGACATTTAAAGCACTGACTAATGTATAAATGACTACCACAAAGTAGTAATTTACAGTGGGATTCCTGATTCCTCTTGGAGGGTGAATTCATTTAGGCAACAACGTTTCCAATCAGAAAGTTGCTTGATGAGCACAGGACTAGAATAATTAGTTGGCAGTTCCCAGGGCATGTTGCACTGAGCTATCGAACCACACTTCACTGTAGAGGGACAGCTAAACAAAACAGCACCCTTCTGAAATCCTTTGCTTGCCTCATTCATTTATCTAGGCTTCACATATTAACTGAGCATCTGGTCTTTGCTGGTCAATGTTCTAAGTGCTGGGTATATGGTGTGGACCAAGAGGAGACCTCTGCTCCCGTGGGGGCAATCAGACAAATCAGTAAACCAACAAGAAAATACTAATTTGTCTGACTGGTAGGGGAGATCAGACAAATCAAAAACTAAAGGAAATATCAGATTGCAACATGGCATATGTAGGTCATTAAAACAGGGCCGGTGATGGAGAGGCTGGGTGACTGCTTTAGACTGGGTCATCTCTGGGGAGGCAACATTTAAACTGGAACCTGAATAACAAGAAGAAGCCAGCTGTGCAAAGATCTGGGGGGAGAGCCTTCAGACAGAGGGAAGAGTTTTCCTGAGTCCCCAAGATGGGAACAAGTTTAGCAAAGCAGAGGAAGAAAGAAGGCTCGTGTGACGAGTGTAGCCAGTGAGACAGCAGTGATGGAAAATGGACTCGATAGGCAGTCAGGGAGGAGCATTCTGGGGGAGGTGAGGTAGCGGGATGACCGTCTGGATAATTGGAAGCCACTGAAGTTGGAAGAGGAAGCAGCTCGATACGATTTGTATTTTTTAAATGTCCTCTGGCTGCTCTGAGGAAGGTGGTTTGGGGGTCAGTGGGGGTCTGAGAAGAAGCAGGAATGCCAGCGTACTACTTCTTTATTGCCGCATCACAACAAACATTTCTTATTCTCTCTCACAGTTCTGGAGGTTGTCAGGGCAGTTAGGTGGCTCTTGCAGGGGGCTCTCAGGCAGTTCCGGTCAGATGACGGCTGAGGCTGGACCCCTCTGAAGGCTTCCTCACTTTCATGTCTAGTACTTGAGCTGGAAAGACTCAGACAGCCAGGAACTGGAGCAGCTGGGGCTCCTTGGGCTTTGTTCCCTGTGGGCTCTCCACTTGGAGGCTTTCGGTAGCCAGACTCCTTACATGGCAGCTCATGGCTTCAAAGGTGCATGTCCCAAGAAAGATAGATCCAGAGAGAAGCTGTATTGCCTTTTTAGACCTGGCCTCAGACGTCAGCCACTTCCACCATCCTCTATTAATCAAGGCCATCACGCATGCCCACGTGGGTTCAAGAGAAGGGAGGAGAGGGAAGGTTCTAGAAGAGCATGTGGGGCTGGTAATAGTGTGGCCATTTTGTGAAAAATACAGCCTGCCATAGCTCGTTAGGCTATTTCTTTTTTTTTTTTTTTTTCTTCGGTACATGGGCCTCTCACTGTTGTGGCCTCTCCCGTCGCAGAGCACAGGCTCCGGACGCACAGGCTCAGCGGCCATGGCTCACGGGCCCAGCCGCTCCGCGGCATGTGGGATCTTCCCGGAATGGGGTGCGGACCCGTGTCCCCTGCATCGGCAGGCAGACTCCCAACCACTGCGCCACCAGGGAAGCCCTCATTAGGCTATTGCAATGGTCTTGGGTAGTTTTTAGGATGGATAAGACAAGGGTGATCACAGTGAAGATAAAAAGACTATGTTTGTAGGTGGGGTTTACAAGACTTGCTTATGGTTTGGATGTGGCAGGTAAATAAAAATCTAAATCCAGATGACTCTAGGTTTGGGGTTGAGCATCTTGGTGAATAATGTGCTGTTGACCAAGTCAGGGGAGACTGGACGAGAACCAGGTCTTTTGATGACTTCAGTTTGAAATGGCTAACAGACATCTATCACAGTGGCTGTGTTGAGCAGTACTGCATATTAGAAGGACAAGTGTGGAGGGGCAGTGTGTTCCTTGAATTGCAGTTTTTCTTGTGTGTGTTTCTCCTTTGCATTTGGGTTATCCTGAGTATTCTCAGAAATATCTTTATAAATCAATGCTCTGTTGATTTTTTTTTTAAACATCAGCTTCCATTTTGGAAAATGCCCATATTATGTCTCCCTTGAGAAATTTGAAAATAAAGGAAATCATATATACAACAGAAATAAAAGCTATTTAATTTTTTCTCCTGAAACCAAATACTTTTGGAAATATAAAGTTTTTACTTCATTTTTGTATTATAAATACCTAGTTTCAGTCCCTTTTAAAGAAAAGCCTATGTGATCTCCAAATGGCATTTTTTAAAGCTATTGCTTTAGTATAAACACTGATGTGTATATTTATGTGCTTAAGTGTCTGTTTTTGTATTTTTATCTTTTTTATTTGTTCTCTCCTTTTAAATTTGTTTAGCATAGTGTGCACATTCCAGCCTTGTGGGTTAGGAGCAGCCTGACTCTTTATACCATAATGGTAATGGGTATTTGCTCTTAATATCGGATCTAATACTCCAGTCATTTTCTTAATACTCTTGGATTCATTTATCTTGTAGGCTTTTATTCTGTGAAGTGTATTTTTTTTTTTTTTTTTTTTTTTTTTTTTTTGCAGTATGCGGCCTCTCACTGTTGTGGCCTCTCCCGTTGCGGAGAACAGGCTCCAGACGCGCAGGCTCAGTGGCCATGGCTTACGGGCCCAGTTGCTCTGCGGTATGTGGGATCTTCCCGGACCGGGGCATGAACCCATGTCCCCTGCATCGGCAGGCGGACTCTCAACCACTGCGCCACCAGGGAAGCCCGAAGTGTATTTTTAATTTCTCTATACTTCTAATCATTATACTAAAATCTTATCTCTTACCAACCCTTGGAAATTATTTTAAGAACACATCATTTGGGGCTTCCCTGGTGGCGCAGTGGTTGAGAGTCTGCCTGCTGATGCAGGGGACACAGGTTTGTGCCCTGGTCCGGGAAGATCCCACATGCCATGGAGCAGCTGGGCCCATGAGCCATGGCCGCTGAGCCTGCACGTCCGGAGCCTGTGCTCCTCAACGGGAGAGGCCACAACAGTGAGAGGCCCGCGTACCGAAAAAAAAAAAAAAAAAGAACACATCATTTGGTAGTATGCTGTCTACTCAATAAAAATATTAGCCTTTGATGTGAATGAGTGTGTATGTATGTGTGTATGTGTTCTAACCAGATTTTTCTAATTTATATCTAGTTTAACATTTAAGAGAAGCTCTGAAGGAAGTACACACAAATGCAGGCAGAGAGTCACATTTTGATCACATCAGAGGCTTAAGCAAATTACTTTTTTTTTTTTTTTTTTTAAGAATAAAGAAATTCATTTCCAGAGGTGGCAGACAACCTATGCACTAACCTTGGAAGCTGGGGGCAAGTTACTGAACACAACTCACCTAGAAACTAAAGAGTCAATTGAGAAGAGAATCAGTCAACTTCAGGACAACTGGAAGGACACAAAACTCCAACTAGGAGAGATGATTAAACAGTTCCAGAGCACTGCAGAGGTAAACTCACCATTTACTTTTCTGTTCATGATATTCAAATGCAGTATATAGAATTTTTGTTTGCTGTATGAAGATGGGAATAATTTTAGGAAATCACAATATTATGGGTTTTCCAAGGGACATTGAGTCCTACTAATCCACAAATCATGGTAGTTACTTAATGTAAAATAATAATATAACACTGGAAAAGCTCAATGTTAATATCTAAATACTTGAGGTACTATTTTATATTTACCTTTATGAAACAGGAAACTAATTCATGTTCAATGGAAGTTCAGTACCCAAAGCTAACATTCCACATGTGGTCTGCCTTTGGGTATGGTATATGAAAATAAACACAGTGATACTTCATCTTTCTGCTGTCTTCAAAGAATACACTTTTCCATATAACTGAATTTCCCAATAATTTATGATTATACCTTTAAGAACCAAAATGCTTTCTATTGAGTGATTATTAGGAAAATCATTAATATTTTATTATGCTAAAATATCCCAAGTTGTTCTCAAGGACTCTGAGCTGCTTTGAACCTAGCCCCTGCACTGCTATGCTTTTTGAGTTCTTATGTGGTTTTTATTGTTTGTCTTTCTTTCTATTTAATTTAAGCTATTTTTACTTTTTTTTTTTTTTTTTTTTTTTTGCGCTACACGGGCCTCTCACTGTTGCGGCCTCTCCCGTTGCGGAGCACAGGCTCCAGACGCGCAGGCTCAGCGGCCATGGCTCACGGGCCCAGCCGCTCCGCAGCATGTGGAATCTTCCCGGACCGGGGCACGAACCCGTGTCCCCTGCATCGGCAGGTGGACTCTCAACCACTGCGCCATCAGGGAAGCCCTATTTTTACTTTTTATTTCTCTGAGTATACTTACTCCTTGTAGCCCACTCTTTAATCTGTTGTGTGGGTACCAAAACAAGATAACCAAGCTTGTCAGAGATGTTTTTCTGAATACAGAATAAATATGTGCTGAGTTAGGGCCTGAACATCTCTCCTGTGAATAAAGTATCTGAATTTTATTTGGCATATACACTGTGAAATTCATTAACTTGCAAACATTTGTTGAGCACCTGCCGTGTTTGCAAAGCAAGGTGGTAAATGCAAATAAAGGTTTGGTGGAAGAGATAAGGACTCATAGTTTTGTTTTGTTTCTCCCTTCACTTTCTCCTTGGTTATGTTCCAGAGAGTTTATGTTGTGAGATAAGTGGCCTCCCTTTAAGTGAGGTGTTAGCGTACAATTGGACCAACCCAAGAATATTTGTGTCAGTAGTACTGAGGAATAGAGTAGTGTTTGAGTCTGTGTTTGTCTATTTTTAGTAACTTCAGGAGGAGGAATTTTAGTAATATCAGGAATAGAAATTTATCCTAATGGATTAAACCCTCTGTACTTGAAAATAACAGGCAACTATTTGCTCAGTAATATAAGGTTTAAGGAAAAGAACTGATATGAAAGAAAGGCATCCACAGGGAAACTGTAGCCTTAGGTCGACTCTTGATTAAGCTACTTCTAACTGCATGTCCTTGGACCAGTCGGTTTTCTCTGAGCCTCAGTTTTCCTCTTTTAAATGTGATAGTAACACTTGCGTCTGTCTCCTAAGCTTATTATGATTACAGTGAGATAATGAAGTTGATAAGCTTTGTAGACTATAAATTACTTCAAGCAGGAGGCGGCAGTCAGAGCAGTGGTAAGAAATGGAGAGTGAAACTTGGCTGTGAAAGGGTCGCTAAAGCCAAGCTATTTCTAGAAGGGGAAAGGGAGAGAGCAGAGGGATGACATTAAAAAAGAAGACAAGGGCTTCCCTGGTGGCGCAGTGGTTGAGAGTCCACCTGCCGATGCAGGGGACGTGGGTTCGTGCCCCGGTCCGGGAGGATCCCACATGCCGCGGAGCGGCTGGGCCCGTGAGCCATGGCTGCTGAGCCTACACGTCCGGAGCCTGTGCTCCGCAACGGGAGAGGCCACAACAGTGAGAGGCCTGTGTACCGCAAAAAAAAAGAAGACAAGAAAAGTGGTTGAGTGCTTTTGCTTTTCAGTGCTATTAGAGCATATACCCAAGGCTGGAAATGCTAAAACTTAATCCTTTTAGTAGCCTTTTAAATGTGAACTTTTCCAAAACTAAAATAGAAATAAGTTAGCTAGGTCAGAGATGCGGGGAGGAAGAAATATTTCGAAGCCAAAGGCAACACAGTGGTTGAGATGAGCCACACGTAAAGCTGCAGAGAGGCGTCGAACCATCCTGCTGTCCCATATGCTCTTTTAGACCACAGTCTGCTCAAGACAAGGAACTGGGTTTCTGCGTGATTTACAAAAACACATTTAATAGAACAATTACGTGGATTGAATTAATTATCCTATTCCTACACTTCATTCTTAAACAACCAAGTACTTACCAATTTTAATACTGTTTTCAAATAGACCTGGGACCAGTGTGAAAAGAAAATCAAGGAGTTGAGAAACAGGCTGCAAGTTTTAAAGGCACAGAGTAAAGATCCTCTTCCAGAACTTCATGAGGAGCTCCATCGAGAAAAAGAGCTGATTAAGGTATTGAAATCTGAAGTAGTGTTCAAGATAATCACTCAGCTGTTTTCTGCGACATTGAAGTGTGTGTTTGCCTTTCGATGTCTGTGTGAAACTAAGTCTTCGTGTCCAGTTGGAAAATATTTTGCCTGTCTTCTCTCTAATACACCTTCCTGGTCACTAAAGCAATTAGAATCAATGTTTTTTGAGATCCATGTGTGAAGATGAGGAAGATTTTGCAGAACTTCTTAGAATTTTGGGGTTTTTCTCCTTCAGGTCCTCTTTCTGTTTCTCCTCGGTAATTTAAGATGTGGCCTCTGAGATTACATTGAAAGTTGTTCCCTTACCAAATGGCCTTGTCTTTGAAATGAGAGTAAAGTATGACTGAAGTTCATTTTTTGAAGACAATAGATTGGGAGTTTTGCTCACATACAACAGTTTTTGTAATACCTTCCAAACTATATTCTGCCTAATGGATACCACACTAGCAAAAATTCCTGGGTATGTTAGGACTTTGCAGAAGTCAAACTTTGCAGAAGGCAAACTTACTGATAGGAATGTGGACCAGTTAAATTCCGAGGTCAGGAAAGCCCTACATCTCTTCCCTTTCTGCAGGTTTGATGTTGGAAAGACATCAATAGCCTAATGGAATAAGGTTTAAAAAAATTTTTTTTTCTTCCTTCAGTGACTTCAGGGGTCAAATTGAAAAAAATTAGGAAGAATTGAGTAGTCTCATACTTAAAGCTGTGCTGGAAATTAGTGTCCTCCCTCCTGAACCTTTTTTCTTCATTGTAAAAATTTCTACTGTGCAAAAAAATTCTAACAGCAAATAATATGACAACTACCATGAAACCATCAGCGAGCAGAAAAATAAAACATTACAAATACACTTCAAATGCCCTGTATGATCTCTAATGTACTTCCCCTCCCCAGAGGTATCCACATCCCTGAATCTGGTGTCCTCTCATTCTTATGCATTGCTTTATCGTTTTACTACATGTGTATGTAGATCTCAGTGGAATGTAGAAGTACTACTTTTGTTTTTAAACTTTATATAAGCAGCACCATTACTCTATACGTAAGTCATAAAGATATACTCCTACGTTTCCTTCTGAAAATTTTCAAATTTTGCTTTTTACGTTTACACCTTTATTCAGTGAAGAAATGATTTTTGCATATGTTTTGAAGTAAAGAACCGATTTTTGTTTCATTCATATGGATGACCATTATCCAGGTGCCTGTTTACCGATTAGTCCAGTGTCCAATATCAGGTTTCCGATTATGCATGGTTTGATTCTTGGTTCTCTGCTCTATTCCATTGGTCTGCTTATCTCAGCTTTTATACCAAATTATCCTGCATACTGTGTTTTATTAGAACAGATCTTCATTTCAGGTGTGAGGTACCCATCCCTCATTCTCCCACTCGAGTATGGATATCCTTGGTTCTTTGATCTCCCACAGCTTTAGAAGCAGTTTGTCAAACTATAAGAAGTCCTGATAAGAGTTTTAATGGAATTGTGTTGAATTTATAGAATAATTTGGAGGAAATTAACATCTTTTTGACATTGAGTACTCCTGTTTCCGAATATGGCATATTTCTCCTTATATTCATGTTTAGTGCTTTATAATTTTATGTAGTATTGTACATCTTTTGTTAGATTTATTTCTTGGTGTTACTTTTGAAGCTATTGAAAATACTGCCTTTTTCTAATTATACTTTGTTTATTACTGATGTCTAGAAATGTAACTAATTTTTGTGCATTGATATTATATTCAGCCATCTTGCTAAACTCTTGTTAATTTCGATAAATTGTCTATCCTTTTGGGGGTCTGTGAACACAATCACCATTGATGCGTAATGACTTTTTTTGTCTCTTCCTTGTAATTCTTATACTTTTGTTCTGTTCTGTCTACACTGGTCAGTACCTCCAGAGCCGTGTTGTTAGAAGTGTTGATAACTGGCCCCTATGTGTCAGTCCTGATTTTAAAGAGAATGATTCTATCATTTCACCATGAAGTGTGATTTTTGGTGGTGTTGTGTTAGTAGATGCCTTTATTAGGTTAAGAAGGTTCCTGTCTGTCCCTGATTTTCAAAGTTTTTATCATCTCTACTTTAGATCTAGACTTCAGTAACAGATGAGAGGATTTGGAGTCCCTCTCTGAGTTGACACATAGAGTTTCCTTTCATCAAGTCCAGAAACCTGTGCAGAATGTGAACCATAAACCCATGAGGAGGCATAATTTTTCCCAAGTAGGACACATCTCGGTTTCCACTGGGATCTTTTCAACTTCCATAGCCTCAGCATTCTATTTCTCAGTGGAAAGAACTGGGGAGAGAGACCAAGAGCATTGAGTTCATTCAGCCTGTGACCATATTCCAGAAAGATCCCAAGTAACCTGAAGCCTGTCTAGAACAGTGTTTATCATCCCTGGGTCACTTGGGGAGATACCTAACCATTCGACCAGTCTGACCTTTACTTTCTTCCTTAGGAAATTACATTCCCATCACAGCCAAGTTGATGTATGGAAAAACTGCTTTACATGTTTATATGTGTCTGCACATATACGGTTTCTTTATATGTTTATAAAGAAATGTGTGTATGATTTCTTTATATGTTTTATATACTAACTTTCAGTATTATGAAAATTGCTATCGCTATAGTGGGCATCTATGTTCATAAAATTTGTCAAATGATTGAGTCCTTAGAACAGTTTTATTTTCTTAGATAATTGTTTACTGAACTATAGTTGGTATACACTATTATGCTAGTTTCAGGTGTACTACATAGTGATTTGACATTTGCATACATTATGAAATGATTACCACAATAAGTCTGGTAACCATCTGTCCCCATAGAAAGTTATTACAATATTACTGACCATATTCCTCTTGCTGTATGTTACATCCCCATGGCTTATTTAGTTTATAACAGGAGGTTTATACCTCTTCATAAAATAATTTTTGAATAAGTAGTATGGTCACATGGTTCAAAATTCAAAAGGTACACACGAAAAATTTTTCTCCCATCAGTTTCTCTCCACAGAAGCCGTGTTACCAATTTGTTGTGTATTCTTCCAAAGATACTCTATGCATATGCAGACCAATATTTATATATATACACATTCATTTTTTGATCCTCTTTTTACCTAAATGGTAGTGTAGGGAAATGGGACTTGACAATCCCAATAGTAATTGAGTCCACAGGCAAAGACTTAAATGCTGTTGTGCTGTGTTGGAGTCCAGCCAAAGCCTGTGCAACACACCACTTTATGCAGTCAAGTTTTAAGTCACGTGTCATATGGACAATTGGAATTTTATAGGTACTTTTGCAATGTAGAAAATTTATCTAGTTAAATTAAGAAAGGGAAACTTATCTGACTGACATGTTCTCTTTTGCAATTAGTTTGGTAGCAAATCTGGAGTATTTTAATTTAAAAACAGAAGCACAGTTTTTGAAATGTTTATAGAAATAAGTGAACGTCAGCCTTAATAGACTTCCACAGTAGACCTCAGTCTATATATTGTTTCATTCCTTGCTTTTTCACTTAATATTTATGAACATATTAAAGCGCTTGATACATACTGCCAAATTCTTTCCTTTCAATCATACATTTTAATATTTGAGGACTTACTATACACCAGGCCTCTTGGTAGGTGCTTGGTGGGCAATGCATTGGTGGGCAGTGCATTGGTGAGCAATGTTGTCATGGCCCCAGCCAGTGTGGAGCCGATAGTCTAGGCTACTGGAGAGACAGACGTTAACCAGAGTCCCACTGTATGCGTACATATATATATGTGTGTGAATAACTGTAAGCATGGTGACTGTTAGAGGGGAAAAGGACAGGGGGCTGTGAGAGCACAAAACAAGGGTCCCAATCTCATCCGATGACTCAGAGAAGACCCCTCTGAGGAATTACCTGGTCTGAGATCTGAAAGTGTCGGTAGGAATTAACTAAATATATTTGGGGAAGCATCAGCGTGAAGGACTGGGTAGCATTTCAGGCTAGTAACTAAAGAACAACAAATTTAAACAATAACTAGGAGTCATTACACATATTAAACTTGCCCCCCAAATACATAAAACTCGACACCAAACTGGATGTGGAAAAATATAGTCGTTCCTTTGAGGACACAATTTGGCATTATTTATTAAGAATCATAAAACGTCCATATTCAAAAGTTCTACATCTGTCAATTATCCTTTCAACTGTGGGAGGAAACCGAGTATCCAAACCAAAATGGATTTAAACCCAGTGGTGGATAACTTACAGACGCCTCCCTCCGTGCAGGCATCTGAGCCCACACTTCTGAGCAGGAAACACTGTACGAAGTTCAGCGGCCTTCTGGTCTGTAGAGTCAGTGAGTGGTCAGCCCCTGCGTGTGACTTGCCCCCCTTTACGTTACGAAGCTGGTAAAGGTGTTCCACTGCAGAATCTGCTCTCGTCCTCTTGACTACAATCATGAAGCTAAAAGTAGGAAACAAAAATTTAAAGTGATGGTTTCTCCTCAGATAAAGGTGCTATTTCTGAATCTCCATGCAACCTTTAAAAAGAATCCTCCGAAGTTACATCTTATTAAATGTAAATCCTTGTTGGCAAGTTAGGAAATCATGCCCATGTAGCGTTTAGAACTCTGAAAAGCAATCGGAGTTAACTGATTCATCAGAAATCAGACTGATTTCAGATGTAAATGAAATACTCTCTTCTTTCAGATTTCAATAGACAGGTATGAATAGGGACCCTTAAAATGTGCCAAAATAGAAAGAACTGGAAGCACAATAAAAATCGGGAGATCTCTTGAGTGTTTGGGCTGTCTCATTTTACCTTCTCTCTTGTGAAAGTGATTATCTTCATTAAGTCCTGGGATTCAAAAACGTTTTAATTTGACCAATACTTAAGTTTTTAAAAAATAAGTGTTTCCAGGGCCAGAGGAAAATTTCTGCTAACCCATCTCTGGTAATTATTAGGGAACATTTTTTTTCTTCACTTACATTCAGTCTTTTTGAGAGTTAACCAGAAGAATTCCCTTTGAACAGAAGCTGTTAGATGATTGCCACATAGCAACAATGCATTTCTTAAGGTGGTTTAAAAAATGGGAAATCACATTTTATATAACGTGCTGTAACACAGTTTCAGGATTAAAAGTGAGTGTGTACGTGAGAGAGAGATTGTTGCTAGGCTCCAAAAATACTTTCCTCAAAATAAAGGTAAAGACCTACTTGAGTTTAACATAGAACTAAGTATATAAAAGCCTGAAATACCTGAGGAAGTGAAAATAAAGGTAGAAAAGAGCTTTCTTTTGAGAAAATAGGTGGTGAGGAATTGGCCAACCACAACTGCAGACGCTGGCCCTGGGCTGTTTCTCATTCAGAAGGTCCCGCCCCCTTTCCTGGCCTCCCCTCCCCCAGAGTCCAATCAAAGTATTAGCCTACAGGTTTGGAAACAACAGCAGCTTGAGTTGAAGAGTTTTTTTTCTTTCTTTCTTTCTTTCCCTTTCTTTCTTGTGTTTAAATGCAGGAACTAGAGAAGTCTTTGGCTAACTGGACTCAGAACTTGAAAGAACTTCACACTATGAAGACCGACCTAACCCAGCACATTCTTGTGGAGGACGTGGTGGTTTTGAAAGAGCAAATAGAGCATTTGCACAGACAATGGGAGGACCTCTGCTTAAGAGTAAGTTAGTTAACTGCAGGGCACGGCTGTTCTTAAGTTTATTGAAATGTCTCCGAAGGCCAGACAAAGTAGAAAGAAGCTTAATTTCATTGAACCGGGAGGCCCTTTTCAGTTGGAGCCCAGGCCGGCCGCTGCTCCTTTAGAAGGCGGCAACATTGTTTAACAGATTTGACCCTTTGTTTCTCCAGCGCTCAATGCTGGAACTTTGCACACTTTTAATGAGCTTTTTTAAAAATCACCTTAAGTGGTGGGGGAGGGGAGGAATGCCGTCCTGAGCAGCTGCGTGCACTCTGCCCTCTGTCTTGTATGGATGACAAGTACCGGTCATTGTCTTAGAATCAGGACTTCAGCAAAGAGGTCTCGGCTGGCCTTAAAAGCAGTATCTCTGCAGTATCTGTTCTGGGCCCAACAAACAGTGGGAGATGTACTTAGTGCCAGGCTTGGGGTCATTATATCTGAGAACTCTGCATTCGCATGCAATCCAGTGTTTATTTCAAGTAGCTGGCTTTGAAAACTCTGGAAGAAATGATCAGCTGCTACACTTAGTATCTCAGCAGATCACTTCTACTTATTAAGAACTGGATTGTGGTTAAGGTGACAGGATCAAGATGGAATTAAAGGGTTCAAATCTTTGTTTTAAGAACAATTTAATTCTAAGAAAAGTAAAGTCCTCAATCTCATTTTTGTGAATTAAGAAGAGATGTACTTAAAAGTTGAAATTCACAGTTTTGAATGCATTTTAATAAAATAAAAATGTTTTCCTTCTTTGTTTTAGTATTTAATATTCACCATATACCCATAATTTTAAACGTCCTTTTAGAATTTTTATTCAAATTTTATATAAAGAAAATATTTAGAATATGTGAAAGGTATTCTAAAAGTTAAGGAAAAAGCAGACTGGAGCCCAGATGTTCCCAATTGTTACCATTATGAAGCCAATCAGAATGATCTGTGCAAAATGCCAGGCTTTTAAAAAGCTGAGATAAATAGATGCTCTGAAAAACAGAAACACAAAACTTGGTGTTTTAGGAATAGGTTTTTGAGCCTTCTTAACACATTTGGTGGGTGGATGTACAAGCATTAGATATTTTTTTGCCTCACTCTGAAAAGAGCAGAGGATTGTTTTTGTTTTGTTTTTTGTACATAGCAAAAAAATCTCCAGGAGTTCAACCTTGGCTTCCCCATTTATAAAGTGGGATGTTAAAAGTTAACCGAAACAACTCTTAGCTACCCCTTTTATCTCTAAAATTCTAAAGATTTCTAAGACCTGGGAATACCTTTGTACATTTGGAGAGGCTGATTTGCATTCTTTGAATTTATATTTATTTAAGTAATAAAGTTGAACCCTGTAAGGAGGAAGCGCCTTTGCTGACGTTAGCTTATGCGTAACAGAGCACTGGGTGTTTGGGGATCAGCCTGCTCACTGCAGACCAGTATTTGATTCCATTTCCATGGTTTCCCTCCAAAGCCATAGTGCATATTGGGAAGGTGGATTAAATGAGTGATGCGTATTGTTTTTTTATTTTATTTTGTTTTTGAAATTACCAGTAAGACATTTAAATGACTTTAATTTTCATGATCCATTTGCATTACAAATGTTAGATTTGTGATCAAGATGGTAGTTTTTAAATTAAATAGGCAGTACATTGGCCTTAAGTAAGAATAAGGACTTGATCATTTTTTAAAAAGGATTGGGGTCATAAAGTTATAAGTTAGCATGTAGCAAGCAGTAAATAAATGTATACTGAAAGAACAAGGAACAGAAGAAATTTGGGTGATGCTTAAAACGCACTCATCTAACCTTCATGTTTCTAACTTTTAATATACCTCGATAATAATAGATATATATTGGATAATACTGAAACCTTTTGGTCATTTATACTTCAGGTACAGTCTTCTGTTGTTAGTGTCATTGTTGTTGCTTTTTATGGCATTTATCAAAGGTGTAAGGAACTTCTGTTGAAATTAAACCCTAGGTCTTTAAAAGGCAAAAACATAGTAGTTTAAGTCTATAGGACCTCTGATTAAAATGAATGAAATTCATAGTCCTTTTGATGGGGAGAAGGGAAGAGAAACGCCTTCCTTCCTGCCTGCCTATACCCAGCTGCCAAATGCATTCTCATTTCCAGGTGGCTGTACGCAAACAGGAGATAGAAGACAGGCTCAATTCATGGATTGTGTTCAATGAAAAGAATAAAGAGTTGTGTGCATGGCTCGTGCAGATGGAAAACAAAGTTCTCCAGACAGCAGATATTAGTATTGAAGAAATGATTGAAAAGCTTCAGAAGGTAAGCAGGAGTCCCCAGATGGGGACGGTTATGACCACCACGGTATCCTCTGCCTTCCTCACTCCTAGGCTCAGAGCTGTATGATGTCGTAGGCCCGTTTCCAATGAGATGGGAAAGGGGGGCATGGTGCTGTGTACCGAGGGGGGTTGCTTTCTCTTGGTTAGGAAGCCTGGCCAGGCAAGGGGCTCGTGTCCCCTTAAGCTTCAGTTCATATCCCAGGTGAGTTACGGTTTCTCTAGTTGCGTTGTTAAGGAGCTCCCCTGGCCAAAGGAGAAAAACCAACAGCAGTGGGGCTTATAATTGTGAAAAGGTCACTGATTCCCACAGGGAAAGGGAGAAAGAGCCTTCTGGCCACGGTCACCCCAAATGCCGCTCAGTTAGCCCTCAGGAAAACTCTTGCTGATATACGAGGCTAATTTAGTTAGCCTCAGTAGTCCTCCGCTCCGAAGTAGCTTAGGTTAGAAGAACTCTGTGAGGGAAACCAGGGCTTTTGAATTAAGAAAGTAACTACCGCCTTATATATCACACATGCGCTGAACAGGCATTGTTTGACTTTTTAGCTGCTCTCCGAAGAGTTGCATTTAACAGGTGTGAGAAGTGTTTTTATTTTTTAAGAAATTTCAAGAGGCACAACTGTGTGTTTGTAGCTGGCAAAGAAGTGAATTTTCGATAGTGATTCCGGCTTTGTGTTTTGGTGCCCTATGCCAGGACTGCATGGAAGAAATAAATTTGTTTAGTGAAAACAAGTTACAGTTAAAACAAATGGGTGACCGGTTGATCAAGGCCAGCAACAAGACAAGAGCAGCTGAGATCGATGACAAGCTCAACAAAATTAATGACCGTTGGCAACATCTTTTTGATGTCATTGGATCAAGGTAAGAAGTGGCCTAAAAATGGATTCCTACTCCCTAGGTACAGTGGTTACTACACAGATCTAGAAACTGAGCCCCATCTTCCTCTAAGGTAACCCAGAAATTTTATAAACTTACAGATAAAGGCAAAGCTTGGTAAAGATGGAAATTCTTATTTCAACATTATAGGAAGATTATATTTTAGTATACCTCACTTTAATTTTTTTTTCTTTAGCTTAAAAGTTCACATGACTTAGACTAGGTTTAAATGAGAGTTGTTCCTTGAGGAGGTATTATTTAGCAATTCTCACACTGCCTTAGGACCTTGCGTGTCCCCCAGATGAAATCATGCCTGCCTGCTCCTGCTTGTGTGTGACAGGTGCAGGTAGGTCAGGGCATAGGCCTGATTTCTAGGTGCTGCTTCTGGAGGTCCCCGACTGCCCCTCACGCCCCCATCACCACCACCACAGGGGCTGGGCACACTCAGGCAAGGCAGGGCTTCTCTGCAGGTTTGCCGGGTGTGCCAGGTCCCCAGTGGGCATCTGGTCCTAAGGTGTGGACTAAGGAGGCACAGCTGTGACTATAAATCAAGGCTATCCAGTGCTTGTCAGAAACAAGGCTGGTCATTTTATCTCCCCTCACAAAATAACGATGACGGTGCCACTCAGACGTTTAAATGTCTTCCATCTTCAAATTCTCTGTCCAAAGACGGACCCCGACCAAAGTATTTTTCAGTTGTAACCTGGCACACAGAGAGCAGTCACTTGGCTTTGGGGCCGTTCATGCGGCTTTGTTTCCGCTGGCCGAGCGAGTCTTTTACATAACAGAGTGCTTGGAAATTTTGAACACATGTATAACGTGGACTATACAGGCGAATCCTGCAAGGTAAACGAAGACTCAGGGAGTACTGAAAATAAAATACTCTTAATCATTTGGCATTTCCTTTGCCTCACTGTTTACTGTAAACCATAAATGAACCTAGTTCCATCAGCAGATGCACCAGGCTAAGTGCTATGAGAATTACAGACCAGGAAGTAAGATGAGTCAGTTACATTAATGGAAGCAGACATGTGGGCAGGTGTAAAGCCAAGTGGTCTGAGAGCTCAAACCTCATCTTCCTGGAGTCAGGGTGGGGATTGGGAGGGGCCTGATAGAAGAGCAGTGTCCCCAGATGGTCCTGAATGAGGGGTTGGGATTCCAGCGCTACTGGTGGCAGAAGGGGAAGAAACAGGGGAAAAAAGAATCTATGGAAATCCATGATGGTAACCCAAGCAAGGATTAAGAGCACAGATTTTGAGCCAGTCCTGACTTTACCTGACTTCCACTTACCATGGAAACTTGTAGTGATTTAACCTCTCTAAGCCTCAGTTTCTAAATCTGCAAAATGTGTCTCACAGCACTGATTACATCAGAGGCCGCTGTGGGGATGAATGACACATGTCTCGCATTTGGCCTGGGACCAGCATGTGGGAGCCAGTATTTATTGAGGGGTTATTATCATTGTCTCTCCCTAAGAAGACTTTAAGACTAAGTAACATGTTTTTTGAGTGGAAGAGGATTCCCTCGCTTAGATCTAATCATGAGAGGTCTTTCTTCCATGAGAACAATGTCTTTGACTATCTTATTTCAGTGCTTAGACCAGTGCTTCAGATATTTGTTGAAATGAATGAATGTTCCAGGACATAAGATTGTCCTCGTTTCTGTTGGGTAAATTGTGTCTGGTATGTCTTTGTCGTCATTGTCTTTATCTCCAAAGTCTTCTTGGGCACCTGGCACTAATCAAGAGTATGAGGACATGGGCTTCCCTGGTGGCGCAGTGGTTGAGAGTCCACCTGCCGATGCAGGGGACATGGGTTCGTGCCCCGGTCCGGGAAGATCCCACGTGCCGCGGAGCGGCTGGGCCCGTGAGCCATGGCCGCTGAGCCTGCGCGTCCGGAGCCTGTGCTCCACAACGGGAGAGGCCACAACAGTGAGAGGCCCGCGTACCGCAAAAAAAAAAAAAAAAAAAAAAAAAAAAAAGAGTATGAGGACATGATACCTGTCCTTAGATCATTCAGGAGGAGGATCTAGATTCTGCTTCCTGAGGACTAGAGGGATGATTCATTCTTACTCATTCGTGCTTTGGTTCTGTCACTTCAGAGTTTAATAGGCTGCTTGCTTTCCTCCCTCCTCTCTAACTGCCTGTCTTCAGCCAGTTCCTTGGTGGGAAAGACAAAAACAGCAGGTGAAATTTCAGTCGTCTATTTGGAAAGAGCAATTGGCAAAATAAGGAGTTGAAATAATAGCAAATATATTGGCTGCCGGCTGTATTCTTAACAATGTGCTTTTTATGTATGATTTCACTTAATCTTCACTATAATTCTGAAAGGTAGATACCATTATCCCATTTTACAGATGAGGAAACTGAGGCACTGAAATTAAGCAACTTGCCCATGGTTACACGGTCAGCACATGAGGCAACCAGGATTTCTACTCAAACAGTTGTGTTACCTCCCTGCTAACCCAGACCCTTGTGTCTTGTTACATTGAAATGAGTAGAACATTTTGAAAACCTAATCCCTTCGAAACTGAAGGACTAGGGAAGGAATAACTTGTTTTACTTTAAAGCAAAGGCCGGGGTGAGACAGATGACTGATAGTCTAGGAAACTCTTAGTTGACTTTACGCTTTAGGTGAATCTGTGGGTTGAGGCAGCAAGCTTGAACCTGCCGTAAATTGGCCTCACATAGAATCAACTCCTTGTCTGATTGCTGATACTCATTGCATGGCCATCAGAAAAGCAGGAGAGCACAGGCTGTAGAATTAACCATGCTAATCAGAACCTGCAGCCCTGCAGGGTATACTAATGGCCTCATTTGCCCAAACAATTCTGGTCACCATTTAACCGTTCCTGTCCTGCTCACAGTGTTCTGCTGCTTCATTCCTGTGGCAGGGCACAGCACCTGTTGTTAACAAGAGGGAAGATTGGGAGGGAGACCAATCTTGAAGTTATGAAGCAGGTATCCAGCTTCATGACTTCAAGATTTTAACTACAAGCCTTTAACTTAAAAGTTTGGGAAGGGGCTTCCCTGGTGGCGCAGTGGTTGAGAGTCCGCCTGCCGATGCAGGGGACACGGGTTCGTGCCCCGGTCCGGGAAGATCCCACATGCCGCGGAGCAGCTGGGCCCGTGAGCCATGGCCGCTGAGCCTGCGCATCCCGAGCCTGTGCTCCACAACGGGAGAGGCCACAACAGTGAGAGGCCCGCGTACCGCAAAAACAAACAAACAAACAAAAAGTTGGGGATGGTGTTCAGAAGTTCAAGACCTCAATAAATCAGATTTAATTCACTGGAAAAAAAAAAATGAAAAAAGACCTGTTGTTTTGGGTTCATCCTCAGCAAAATAGAGGTAAATTTCAAAAGAATTGATAAGACATGGAGGACAAGGTTACTTAAATGCACATTAAATTTACTGATCATTTCAGGTAGTAGGCTCCGTTATTTGGTGGATAGGGGAAGAACCAGTGTTTATTTTTTTAAGGGCCAGGCTCATATATATTATTTCATTTCATCCTTGCAGCAACCCTGCAAGGTCAGTCTTCTCCATTTTACAGAGAAGGACGCCACAGCTCAGAGAGGGTAAATAACTGAGCCAAGGGCAGAAGCCATTCTGCACATGGTGGCACGGAGCCAAGGTAATTCTGTCCCCCTGCTCCATGCATCAGAAGAGCACTTGGCTCCTTGGAGACTTTTAAAGGTGGTTTAGGTCTTCCCTGGTGGCGCAGTGGTTAAGAATCCGCCTGCTAATGCAGGGGACACAGGTTCGAGCCCTGGTCCGGGAAGATCCCACATGCCGCGGAGCAACTAAGCCCGTGCACCACAACTACTGAGCCTGCGCTCTAGAGCCCGCGAGCCACAACTACAGATGCCTGCGAGCCACAACTGCTGAGCCTGCGCTCTAGAGCATGCGAGCCACAACTACTGAGCCCATGTGCTGCAACCAGTGAAGCCCGCGCACCTAGAGCCCGTGCTCCACAGCAAGAGAAACCACTGCAATGAAACCACTGCAATGCACCCCAACGAAGAGTAGCCCCTGCTCGCCGCAACTAGAGAAAGCCCACGCACAGCAAGAAAGACCCAACGCAGCCAAAAATTAATTAATTAATTAATTTTTTGGGAAAATGTGGTTTAGCAGAATTTTTCTAAAATCTAGTACTCAATACAGACTTTACTGTCTACTCTAGAACAGTGGTTCTCAAACTTAAACATTCATCAGAATCCCTGGAGGGCTCCTGAGAACATGGATGGCTGGACCCCATCTCCAGAGCTTCTGATTCCGTAGGACTGGGTTGGGCCAAGAATGTGCATTTCTAACAAGTGCCCAGGTGTTGCCAATAGTGCTAGGGCAAGCAGCAGTATGAGGTGACACAGTGGACTTGCCACGTACGGTAACCCAAGTCTTGCAACCTCTGTAAGCCTGTCTCCTTGTTGATAAACTATGGACAAGATTCTGGATGAAAAAGTACCAGGACAACGATGGGTCTGTCCATACACACGCATGCCAGCCTCCGGTGCAGTGCAGTATGGTTGTGTGATAGGGGAGGAGAGGGAGGGTGCTTAGACCCAAACCACTGTTTTTCCTCTGCTTATAAAGTATTTTTCAGCTTCTGTAAAAATCCTTAAAGAATCTAAAGGACACATCTCCTGAAATAACCAGACGATCAAGGGGACTGGGGTGCCTAAGTCAGTCTTAATGCTAATTTCCTCACATAAGGTCACATGAGGCCCTGATGTGGGCACTAAAATGCAGAGAACTGGCTCTCCATCAGAATTGCTCCAGGAGCTTTTAGCATTCCTCATGGGCCCTTGGGCAGCTTCTTGCATTTGTGACATCTGAACTCTTATAAAACACGCTATTAATTTCTTCCACAGAAAGGCCATTTGAAGCACTACATATTTTTTGGTGAATGGTGTGATTATTATAGAACCCAATCTGATTTGATGACAAATATTAATTATATCCTATGTTTACTGACAGATTAAATGAAGAGTTAACTTTTTTAAAGGCCGTTTCCTATATTAACTTTATTTTTTAATTAATTTTTATTGGGAGTATAGTTGCTTTACAATGTTGTATTCGTTTCTCCTGTACAGCACAATGAATCATCCGTACATATACCTATATCCCCTCTTTTTTGGGAGAGTTAACTTTTTTTTTAATTGTAACTGTTGCCTCCTCCTCTTGCCCATGTTTTCTTAGATAATATCTTTGAAAAGTGACGCAGCAAAACCTGAATGCAGGAGAGATGACTAAAGTACAGAAGTCGTTTTTCAGAACGACCGATATGTGTGATCCGTGTTTTGGAGGCAGCTAGGTTACCTGTTAATAAGAACAGTTTAGGCACAGGATGTCGGGTGATGGACCAAAGGATGCAAAGTTGACCTGCTTCAGCCAGCGCAGACTAAAGCTCTGAAAAGAGGGTCCCCGGCCATCAACAGGACTGATGCCAAAGAAAGCCTCAGCTCGACACATAACCTCACTTATACGTACCTTTGATTTCAAAACCCCAGGAGTTGAACTCCTTAAAGATTCATCTCCTTTTGTTTCCCAGAACCCCCTCCGCATTTCATTAATCAAAGCCTTCACCTTGCCCGGTGAAGCAGGGGCCCTGTGTCCTCAGTGAGTGACTGTCTGGTTGTTCAACTTCGTGGAGCCTCTTCAGAGACATGGGGTTGGGGGGCTCTTTTTAAAGACTCTTTCTAGTAGCTTGTGAGGATGATCTGGTCAAAGCTTTCAGTGCCTAAAAGAGATGAGACAACTGAGTGGAAAGACATATCTGTTGGTGTTGGCATCATCAGTGATTTTAATTTTCTTTTTATCTGTATTTACTAAATGTTCATTATGGAAAAAGGAACACGGGAACTCTTTTTCTTCTTCTTAAAAAATGTCATGAATGTTGTTACCTTTCTCCTAATTTCTCTTTGGTGGTAGCATCATTTAATAGAGTTGGCATCCTTAAGCCAGTGTTATGAAGGAGGGACACACTCAGATGTACTACCTTATGGTCCCTTCCTATTTAGACTAGATAGCTCTCTTGCTATCAGAAAGATCAAGTCCGTGAAAAAACTTTTTAACTAAGCATAAGTTTCACATTTTATCTACCAATGTGAAAAGCCCACCTGCTTTATAATAGTAGCAATTAAAATGTTGTCATTTAAGCTCAGCAGTTATTACCATGGCAACTGTGTGTTAAGATTGTTTTTCCATCCCTTGAAGAATGGGCAGAGAGATGTGTGCCTTTTTAAGCTGATACGTTTTTCATTGCTTTCCTTTTATCTGTATTTTCTCAAGGTTACTTTGGAAGACCAAACAATGCCGCTAGTCATAAAGTTGACTTGCTCTGGTCTTAGCAGGTTGCCTGATCCAGTGGGACTAGAAGCACTTAGAGATTTGTCGCACAGGGAGAGCCAGATGTGAGGTGGGCCTCCCCACTTTCCTTTTTCCTTCCCATCACAAGTCCCATCGTTCCACCTCTGGAGCAGGTGGCTCTTGCTCCCGGGCCCTGCAGAAATGCCTTCCTGAGGGTCGGGGAGCTTCTCCAAGGAGACAGCAGCCCTCACAGGGTCAGTGAGCAGTCAGGAGCCTGGTGTCCAGCATCAGGCAGGTCCAGCGTACTGAGCCTTGGAGGAGCACCAGGGACAGCCAAGCATGTGGACACAAGTTAGATGCTGCCTTTGGGGAGAACTATTTCCAAATCTTTATACCTAATTTCACTGGTCTAGAATGTGCTTAGTGTGTTTCAAGGTGGGGATGTAATAATGGCTAAATGTTGGGCTTTGGGGACCCATGAGAAATTATTGATATCATTGAGTCTCCAAATAAGGCTGAGACTGAGCCTGAAAGGGGCTTGGACACAAACCAAGGGTGCTTCCCTAAGCAGAGCCCCTCAGGGTCGTGTAGAGAAGGACGGGAAGGGAGGTAGAGGAATTTTCAGGTGCTCAAATTATGGTAAAACCTAGGAGGGACTAGCAAGGAAAACTGCAAAATTTCTTCCTCTGCAAAGTGTTGAACTCCATCTGTACTACAAGATAGAATTCTTCTTCTTATTATTATTACTATTATTATTGCAAAAAAGCAAAGAAATGGACTAAATAAACTCTCTGCCCCTCCCAAGCCAGGATGCACAGGACTGAAAAGGCAGGGCAGAAAACCTCCTGGGGAAATTTCTTCTTTAGGAGGAAGCCATTCCTGTTGGACTCGGGGCTTCAGATTTCACCATTGCTTTTAAACCTGAAACAGAGACATTTAATTTGATGAGAACAGAAATCCTCGTTTCTGTGCCCCAAATCTTAAGTGTTTCTTCCCTGCGTTTATAGCACTTCATAAATAACCCATAGCTAAGATAACACTGGGACTTTCTTCCCCCAGCCTTGCAATCCTGCAGCGTCAGAACAAAGACTGTGTGTGTGTAAGAGAGGCAAGGGCTAGAGATATTTGTTTATTGGAAGGAAGAAAACTGAGATTAAAAATTGCAGTTAGCGGAGAAGCAGGTCTCTTCCCTGCCTACCCTCACTGCTCCGTAGCGGCGAGCGAGCCGTGCCCGCGGGAGCCTGCGGGAGGGCGGCCTGTGCAAGATGCTGAACCAGTGAATGGAGAGGCCGCCGGGCGGGGGAGGGGCCGCCTCGTCCCTGGGAGGTGGAGGTGCAGCCGGGAACTTGGAGGTTTCGCTCAACCTAAGGAATGATTTGTTTCTCATCAACAGTAAGTGCTGTTTTGGTGATCAGTCCTACATCTGGGAGCAGCGGCTGCTGTCCCTGTGTGTCTCGTTTTCTCGCGCTCTCATGTTGGTTACAATAGAAATTACCGATGAGATGGTGGCTGCGGAGTGTGTGTGCTCGGCCATCGGGGGATGGGTTCTTTCCCAGTGTCAGCATGCGTGTGGTGTCTGCAGCCAGCCTTTGACAAGCAGGGGAGAGAAGTGATTATGCTGTGTGGAAAATGGAAGTCCTCTGGCGACATAAATGCTTCAAAGAGGCGATTAGCTCAAATGTATTGTAATGTCCGTGCCCTCAAATCAGGGCTTCAAGATCGTGGAGTAATTGATTATCTTACTACAAAGATGTTTAGTCATTTACAAGGATGCAATTGTGCAGAATTTGCACAGTGTTTTTAGCAACTGACAGCTGCCCACAGGTCTGAGTATCTGTTTGTTTCAATACAAATGCAGATACTCAACCATCTCAGTTTTCCTTTTTAAGTTATGCTGTCCACATGGGCATGGGAATTTTTTTAACTTACGCTGGTCCAGGGCCTTAATAATTTAACTGTAGACCCTTTAGCATGGAGAGAATAGGAATGAAATGTAAACTCTTCCATATACATGAATTTGATATTTAAAGCCTCCCTCACACACTGTAAGACTTAGGCCTGAATCATGAAGTGATATTAACCTGGCTTGATTTTTGTTTTGGAGAGGGAAGAGGGTTCATAAGTATTAAATTCCCATCCATCGCTAGACGAAGATAAAGGAAAAACTGTATTCACCTTGATTATTTTCTGCATTTCTACCCGCAAGCCCCACAAAAGAACTTCTTATTTGTATGCTCTTTGTCAAACTCCTTATTTTGTTTGGTATCATATAAAAATGTTTTTGTTTTATTCGGGTCTTTCAATAGTCCATACAGGTGAAAAACTTCCTCTTTGCGCCTAAATATCTTGGTTTTCCAGTCCTCAGAACTGGAATTCAGCTCAGGGAATCATGCTTATTTTTTCTGGAGAAATATGGATTTGTTGAAATATATGTGTGATTAGTATTAGTGAAGCACACCTGGGTGAAGCTTGGGCCAGTACAGCGATGGTGAGCTACTTAAGCTGCCTGGGTGGTTGACGTAATGCAGAATTGTGCCTGCTTCCCTGTAACAACAGTCTGGTTTCTGAATGGATTTCCTTGTTCCCAATATTAACTCGAGATTTAAAATTTTCCAAGAGCAATATTAATAACAAGGCCTAACTAGGAGGTCGGTTGCCTGGGTTGGCAAATGACGTGTACTTCCTGACCTGGGAAAGGTGTTGATTAGGTAATTAGATTAGTGTCTGCACAGTCGATATAGACTCAGCAGTACCTCTGATGGTTCCCAGAGTAAGTCGTAACATGATTATCTGAGGAACAACATTTATTTATGCCACTGTGCATTTGGGGATATTTCACCTTCAGTCGGAGGTTGGGACATAGAAGCACGTTAAGTCCTGACTGGATGAATGTTTTGTAGCTTCTTTTCTTTCCCTCCCACCCTTCCTCTTTTTTTGCCCTAAGTGTGCGTGCGACGCGTATGCTTGTTTTAAAATGTAACATGACCACCTCTTTTATGAAAAAGACAAATTTGAGGGCATGTGTGAATGTCACTTGTTCATTCAGAAGGTGTTTATTGAGCACCTCCTATAATATTATAATGTCTAAATTAGATCTAAATTAGATCATGACCTCTGGGAATAAGTTATCTTCAAATCCTCAGGATCTGCACAGGACCCAAGACAAAGTGAGTGGTTAAATGTTTATTGAGAGGAAATCGTGGAGGGGCAAAGTGGGCACCCAAGTGGCCACACTTGTTGGATGGGCTTCTACCCGCCAGTGTGTCCTGGAGCTGTGAGTCTAGACTCCTGATCATATTCCCTGACAGCGCTGGAAACCATCCTGTACCCACCCCACCATATGTGCCCATTATCATGTGCAGGTTTATATAGGATACCACAGGAAAAGTGCTTAAGAACAGTAGCTCCGGCCAGACTGCCCGGGTTGGAATCCTTCCTCTGCCATTGACTGGTCATGTTACTATGGTAAATTATTTAATCTCATTGCCTCAGTTACCTCATCTGTCAAATGGGGATGTTATTAGACTGATCTCACAGCATCGTTGTAAGGATTAGATGAGTTGCTAACTTATATATAAAGCACAGTAGGCCTGGCACATAAAGATGTCGGCATGTTCTGTAGATGGTCCATTTTAGTAATAAAGTTTGTGAATTTTAAAGCATACCCAATGTAGAAATTTTAAAAGAGTGGGATAACAATAGAAAGTCTAATATTTTCTTCCCACACCCCGTTGGTTTGGACACCAATGGGCTTGAGCCCCACATTCGGGACGCCACTGGCCTGGAGTACCATAGTTCTGGGGAAGCCAAGCTAATTATCCATCCACCTTCTCCATACTCCCCCCTCTGCTTATTGCACACCTCACCCCTCAGGATTAACAGGATTCAGGATCACTGCATCTCAGTATTTTTGCACCCAGGTTATTTTATTACTTGTTAGCTCTCTTCATTTAAAAAGCTGTGTTCTAGCCCTCTTCTTTCAAAATAAAGAGGCTGAGAGCCTTATGATGGACTAGGGTCGGGCGCTGGATGAAGCAGTGGGGGCTGCCATTCTGGGAGGAGAGAGGAGGAAGGATGGGGAAGCAGGAAGCAGGAGGGCTGTGCAGAGGCTGCTGGCCTGAGTGCCTCTCCCCAGCTACAGGAAGCTCTCAGGGCGGAGCTTCTCCAGCCAGAGCCTCCCAGGAGGGTAGCCCCTTGCAAACTGCATGCAAGACTTGGTCCCATGGGGCCTGGGGTTCCCAGCTGCTCTGGCATTGTGTGGAGTGTTCCTTCTGTTCCCTGGGCAGTCAGGGTGACAAGACATTGGGGTGAGGAGGGTATAACTTGAAAGCCAGGGGAACAAAGGAAGTATCTAGGTTACAGCTGCATCCAGGCCTGGCCCTGGATTCTGTTACTTCCTTTTTAATAAATCATCTTGTGGCTTTGAAGGAAACTTCTTGTGATATTTGCAGTAAGAATGTAATTTGGAAAATATACCATCTTAAAATCATTACAACCACAGTTTCTGGACAGTTATCTCTGTCAGACACTGTGCCAAATTCCTTTCATGCATGTGTATCTCATCCTGCTCTCAGCCACCCAGCGAAGGAAGGTACCACTGTTGATGCCGTGTGACAGATGAGATTAAATAGAGCCAGGATTCATACCCAGACCCTGACCACAAAGAGTGTGCTCTCCATCACCAGGCTCCATGGCCTCGTTCCAAGCTTGCCTACCTCATGGCACTGTTGAGGATAAAATATTTATAAAAGGACTACGTGAGGGCCAATACCGTGTAAATCAGCCATCATTGTAGCAGCGTGTGATCCCAGTCAGCAGTAATAAGAACTCGTATTACAGTGAGTACTTACTTTATGCCAAAGGCTTTACATGCATCCTCTTGTTTCTGTCTCAGAACCCCCTACAAGGTGGATAATTTGAAGATTAACAAGGAAACTGGGAATCAGGAACATTAGGTACCTTGCCGGGTACACAGCTTATAGATGGTGCGATGGGGCTTAGATCTGGGTCTGCTCACCTCCAAAGCTCTGGCCTGAATGTCGCCCAGATGCTATCACCTCCCTGAAGCTGGAGGGACCTGAGAGGCCTGCTAGACATGAGGGGCTGAGGTAGAAGGATTTTCTCTAAATTATAAAGCTAATTGGAAATAGAGCTGGAGCTAGAAGTCATTCCCCAAGGTTGATCTGGTTGATAGTAGGGTGCAAAAAGATAATAGTAAACATTAAAAATACACACAACTCCCTGGTTTACTTTTTTTTTTAACATCTTTATTGGAGTATAATTGCTTTACAATGGTGTGTTAGTTTCTGCTTCATAACAGAGTGAATCAGTTATACATATACATATGTCCCCATATCTCTTCCCTCTTGCATCTCCCTCCCTCCCACCCTCCCTATCCCACCCCTCTAGGTGGTCACAAACCACCTAGCTGATCTCCCTATGCTATGCGGCTGCTTCCCACTAGCTATCTATTTTACCTTTGGTATTATATATATGTCCATGCCACTCTCTCACTTTGTCACAGCTTACCCTTCCCCCTCCCCATATCCTCAAGTCCATGCTCTAGTAGGTCTGTGTCCTTATTCCCATCTTACCCCTAGGTTCTTCATGACCTTTTTTTTTTCTTAGATTCCATATATATGTGTTAGCATATGGTATTTGTTTTTCTCTTTCTTACTTACTTCACTCTGGATGACAGACTCTAGGTCCATCCACCTCACTACAAATAACTCAATTTTGTTTCCTTTTATGGCTGAGTAATATTCCATTGTATATATGTGCCACATCTTCTTTATCCATTCATCTGTTGATGGACACTTAGGTTGCTTCCATGTCCCGGCTATTGTAAATAGAGCCGCAATGAACATTTTGGTACATGACTCTTTTTGAATTATGGTTTTCTCAGGGTATATGCCCAGTAGTGGGATTGCTGAGTCATATGGTAGTTCTGTTTGTACTTTTTAACGAACCTCCATACTGTTCTCCACAGTGGCTGTATCAATTTACATTCCCACCAACAGTGCAAGAGTGTTCCCTTTTCTCCACACCCTCTCCAGCATTTATTGTTTCTAGATTTTTGGATGATGGCCATTCTGACTGGTGTGAAATGATACCTCATTATAGTTTTGATTTGCATTTCTCTAATGATTAATGATGTTGAGCATTCTTTCATGTGTTTGTTGGCAATCTGTATATCTTCTTTGGAGAAATGTCTGTTTAGGTCTTCTGCCCGTTTTTGGATTGGGTTGTTTGTTTTTTTGTTATTGAGCTGCATGAGCTGCTTGTAAATTTTGGAGATTAATCCTTTGTCAGTTGCTTCATTTGCAAATATATTCTCCCATTCTGAGGGCTATCTTTTCGTCTTGTTTATGGTTTCCTTTGCTGTGCAAAAGCTTTGAAGTTTCATTACATCCCATTTGTTTATTTTTGTTTTTATTTCCATTTCTCTAGGAGGTGGGTCAAAAAGGATCTTGCTGTGATTTATGTCATAGAGTGTTCTGCCTATGTTTTCCTCTAAGAGTTTGATAGTGTCTGGCCTTACGTTTAATTCTTTAATCCATTTTGAGTTTATTTTTGTGTATGGTGTTAGAGAGTGTTCTAATTTCATACTTTTACTTGTACCTGTCCAGTTTTCCCAGCATCACTTATTGAAGAGGCTGTCTTTTCTCCACTGTATATTCTTGCCTCCTTTATCAAAGATAAGGTGACCATATGTGCGTGGGTTTACCTCTGGGCTTTCTGTCCTGTTCCATTGATCTATCTTTCTGTTTTTGTGCCAGTACCATACTGTCTTGATTACTGTAGCTTTGTAGTATAGTCTGAAGTCAGGGAGCCTGATTCCTCCAGCTCCGTTTTTCATTCTCAAGATTGCTTTGACTATACGGGGTCTTTTGTGTTTCCATACAAATTGTGAAATTTTTTGTTCTAGTTCTGTGAAAAATGCCAGTGGTAGTTTGATAGGGATTGCATTGAATCTGTAGATTGCTTTGGATAGTAGAGTCATTTTCACAATGTTGATTCTTCCAATCCAAGAACATGGCATATCTCTCCATCTATTTGTATCATCTTTAATTTCTTTCATCAGTGTCTTATAATTTTCTGCATACAGGTCTTTTGTCTCCTTAGGTAGGTTTATTCCTAGATATTTTATTCTTTTTGTTTCAATGGTAAATGGGAGTGTTTTTTTTTTTTTCTTTTCGTTTTTTTAGAAACTGTTTATTTTCCATCAACCTATTTCCATTTTAAGAGTTTGTGGAAGAACAGTTTAAGACCACTCAGTGGTTGTTCCTACCCACTCGGTGGCCTGAGCAGTGGGAGCTGCAGACCAGTCTTCAGTGGCAGGTTGAGCACTCCAGTCTTCAGTGGGGAACTGCTGAATAGGCACAGAGGGCACCTGCACACCTTTGGACGAGTCCGCCACCTCAGGCTGAGCAGCAGTGAACTCAGGAGCTGGAGCGGTCCATTCACCCTGAAATTCCTCCTTGGTCACAGCCTTCTCAGCTGCTGCCTGCTCTTCCTTTTCAATCTCTTCAGGATCTCTGTAGAAGTAGAGATCAGGCATGACCTCCCATGGTTATTCACGGGAGATGGTGCCACGCATGCGCAGAAATTCCCGGGCAAGCATCCACCACATCAGACCCACTGAGTGAGCTCCCTTTTTGTTGCATGGGATGGCAATGTCCACATACCACAGAAGAGAGTCTGTGTTACACAGAGCAATGGTAGGCAGGTTAACGTAAGAGGCCTCTGTGAGAGGCTGGTGGTCAGCCCTGGGATCAGTAACCACCAGAAGTCTTGGCTCCCGGAAGGCTGCCTGGATCTGGTTAGTGAAGATTCCAGGAGTGAAGCGGCCAGCAATAGGAGTGGCTCCAGTGGCAGCAGCAAACTTCAGCACAGCTCGCTGGCCAGTATTCCTGGAAGATATGACACTGACATCAGCTGGTTTTCAATGGCAACAATGGCACGAGCTGCCAATAGAAGCTTCTCCCAGGTTCTCTTCAGATTTATGATGTAGATGCCATCACTTTTCCTTTTGTAGATGTACTGTTCCAAGGTTGGTGCCACCTACGTGGGTTCCTGCTGCAAGGAATTTGAGGACATCCTCCTCCTTCATTTGCAGGACATCAAGGGCTCCGGACATTGTTAATGTTTCCCTTTAAGTTATGACAGGAATCCAGAACAAAGCCGTATGGACCCTTATCTGGCATGAAAAGCGGGAGTGTTTTCTTAATTTCACTTTCAGATTTTTCATCATTAGTGTATAAGAATGCCAGAGATTTCTGTGCATTAATTTTGTATCCTGCTACTTTACCAAATTCATTGATTAGCTCTAGTAGTTTTCTGGTAGCATCTTTAGGATTCTCTATGTATAGTACCATGTCATCTGCAAACAGTGACAGCTTTACTTCTTCTTTTCCGATTTGGATTCCTTTTATTTCTTCTTCTTCTCTGATCGCTGTGGCTAAAACTTCCAAAACTATGTTGAATAAGAGTGGTGAGAGTGGGCAACCTTGTCTTGTTCCTGATCTTAGTGGAAATGCTTTCAGTTTTTCACCATTGAGGACAATGTTTGCTGTGGGTTTGTCATATATGGCCTTTATTAAGTTGAGGAAAGTTCCCTCTATGCCTACTTTCTGCAGGGTTTTCATCATAAATGGGTGTTGAATTTAGTCGAAAGCTTTCTCTGCATCTGTTGAGATGATCATGTGGTTTTTCTCCTTCAATTTGTTAATATGGTGTATCACGTTGATTGATTTGCATGTATTGAAGAATCCTTGCATTCCTGGAATAAACCCCACTTGATCATGGTGTATGATCCTTTTAATGTGCTGTTGGATTCTGTTTGCTAGTATTTTGTTGAGGATTTTTGCCTCTGTGTTCATCAGTGATATTGGCCTGTAGTTTTCTTTCTTTGTGACATCTTTGTCTGGTTTGGTATCAGGGTGATGGTGGCCTCGTAGAATGAGTTTGAGAGTGTTCCTCCCTCTGCTATATTTTGGAAGAGTTTGAGAAGGATAGGTGTTAGCTCTTCTCTAAATGTTTGATAGAATTTGCCTGTGAAGCCATCTGGTCCTGGGCTTTTGTTTGTTGGAAGATTTTTTTTTTTTTTGGAATTTTGCCCTTTTTTAAATTTATTTATTTATTTATTTATGGCTGTGTTGGCTCTTCGTTTCTGTGCGAGGGCTTTCTCTAGTTGCGGCAAGTGGGGGCCACTCTTCATCGCGGTGCGCGGGACTCTCACTATCGCGGCCTCTCTTGTTGTGGAGCACAGGCTCCAGACACGCAGGCTCAGTAATTGTGGCCCATGGGCCTAGTTGCTCCGCGGCATGTGGGATCTTCCCAGGCCAGGGCTCGAACCCGTGTCCCCTGCATTGGCAGGCAGATTCTCAACCACTGCGCCACCAGGGAAGCCCTGTTGGAAGATTTTTAATCACAGTTTCAATTTCAGTGCTTGTGACTGGTCTGTTCATATTTTCTATTTCTTCCTGGTTCAGTCTCGGCAGGTTGTGCATTTCTAAGAATTTGTCCATTTCTTCCAGGTTGTCCATTTTATTAGCATAGAGTTGCTTGTAGTAATCTCTCATGATCCTTCGTATTTCTGCAGTATCAGTTGTTACTTCTCCTTTTTCATTTCTAATTCTATTGATTTGAGTCTTCTCCCTTTTTTTTCTTGATGAGCCTGGCTAATGGCTTATCAATTTTATCTTCTCAAAGAACCAGCTTTTAGTTTTATTGATCTTTGCTATTGTTTCCTTCATTTCTTTTTCATTTATTTCTGATCTGATCTTTATGATTCCTTTCCTTCTGCTAACTTTGGGGGTTTTTTGTTCTTTCTCTAATTGCCTTAGGTGCAAGGTTAGGTTGTTTATTTGAGATGTTTCCTGTTTCTTAAGGTAGGATTGTATCGCTATAAACTTCCCCCTTAGAACTGCTTTTGCTGCATCCCATAGGTTTTGGGTCGTCATGTCTCCATTGTCATTTGTTTCTAGGTATTTTTTGATTTCCTCTTTGTTTTCTTCAGTGATCACTTCGTTATTAAGTAGTGTATTATTTAGCCTCCATGTGTTTGTTTTTTTGTTTTGTTTTGTTTTGTTTTCTGCGGTACGCAACCCTCTCACTGCTGTGGCCTCTCCCGCTGCGGAGCACAGGCTCCGGATGCACAGGCCCAGCGGCCATGGCTCACGGGCCCAGCCGCTCCATGGCATGTGGGATCTTCCGGACCAGGGCACAAACCCGTGTCCCCTGCATCGGCAGGTGGACTCTCAACCACTGCGCCACCTGTAATTGATATCTAGTCTCATAGCATTGTGGTCGGAAAAGATACTTGATACGATTTCAATTTTCTTAAATTTACCAAGGCTAGATTTGTGACCCAAGATATGATCTATCCTGGAGAATGTTCTATGAGCACTTGAGAAAAATGTGTATTCTGTTGGTTTTGGATGGAATGTCCTATAAATATCAAGTAAGTCCATCTTGTTTAATGTATCATAAAGCTTGTGTTTCCTTATTTATTTTCATTTTGGATGATCTGTCCATTTGTGAAAGTGGGGTGTTAAAGTCCCCTACTATGATTGTGTTACTGTCGATTTCCTCTTTTATGGCTGTTAGTATTTGCCTTATGTATTGAGGTGCTCCTATGTTGGGTGCATAAATATTTACAATTGTTATATCTTCTTCTTGGATCAATCCCTTGATCATTATGTAGTGTCCTTCTTTGTCTCTTGTAATAGTCTTTATTTAAAGTCTATTTTGTCTGATATGAGAATTACTATTCCAGCTTTCTTCTGATTTTCATTTGCATGGAATATCTTTTTCCATCCCCTCACTTTCAGTCTGTATGTGTCCCTAGGTCTAAAGTGGGTCTCTTGTAGACAGCATATATACGGGTCTTGTTTTTGTATCCGTTTAGCCAGTCTGTGTCTTTTGGTGGGAGCATTTAATCCATTTACATTTAAGGTAATTATCAATATGTATGTTCCTATTCCCATTTTCTTAATTGTTTTGGGTTTGTTATTGTAGGTCTTTTCCTTCTCTTGTGTTTCTTGCCTAGAGAAGTTCTGTTAGTATTTGTTGTAAAGCTGGTTTGGTGGTGCTGAACCCTCTCAGCTTTTGCTTGTCTGTAAAGGTTTTCATTTCTCCACCAAATCTGAATGAGATCCTTGCTGGGTAGAGTAGTCTTGGTTGTAGGTTTTTCTCCTTCATCACTTTAAATATGTCCTGCCACTCCCTTCTGGCTTGCAGAGTTTCTGATGAAAGATCAGCTCTTAACCTTATGGGGATTCCCTTGTGTGTTATTTGTTGTTTTTCCCCTGCTGCTTTTAATATGTTTTCTTTGTATTTAATTTTTTGACAGTTTGATTAATACGTGTCTTGGCATGTATCTCCTTGGATTTATCGTGTATGGGACTCTTTGTGCTTCCTGGACTTGATTAACTATTTCCTTTCCCATATTAGGGAAGTTTTCAACTATAATCTCTTCAAATATTTTCTCAGTCCCTTTGTTTTTCTCTTCTTCTCAGACCCCTATGATTTGAATGTTGGTGCATTTAATGTTGTCCTAGAGTTCCCTGAGACTGTCCTCAGTTCTTTTCATTCTTTTTTCTTTATTCTGCTCTGCAGTAGTTATTTCCACTATTTTGTCTTCCAGGTCACTTATCTGTTCTTCTGCCTCAGCTATTCTGCTATTGATCCCTTCTAGAGTATTTTTAATTTCATTTATTGTGTTGTTCATCATTGCTTGTTTCCTCTGTAGTTCTTCTAGTTCCTTGTTAAATGTTTCTTGCATTTTCTGTATTCTATATCCAAGATTTTGGATCATCTTTACTATCATTATTCTGAATTCTTTTTCAGGTAGACTGCCTATTTCCTCTTCATTTGTTAGGTCTGGTAGGTTTTTACTTTGCTCCTTCATCTGCTATGTGTTTTTCTGTCTTTTCATTTTGCTTATCTTACTGTGTTTGAGGTCTCCTTTTTGCAGGCTGCAGGTTCATAGTTCTCGTTGTTTTTGGTGTCTGTCCCCAGTGGCTTAGGTTGGTTCAGTGGGTTGTGTAGGCTTCCTGGTGGAGGGGACTAGTGCCTGTGTTCTGGTGGATGAGGCTGGATCTTGTCTTTCTGCTGGGCAGGTCCACGTCTGGTGGTGTGTTTTGGGGTGTCTGTGGCCTTATTATGATTTTAGGCAGCCTGTCTGCTAATGGGTGGGGTTGTGTTCCTGTCTTGCTAGTTGTTTGGCATAGGATGTCCAGCACTGTAGCTTGCTGGTTGTTGAGTGAAGCTGAGTGTTGGTGTTGAGATGCAGACCTTGGGAGATTTTTGCCCTTTGATATTATGTGGAGCTGGGAGGTCTCTTGTGGACCAGTGTCCTGAAGTTGGCTCTCCCACCTCAGTGGCACAGCCTTGATGCCTGGCTGGAGCACCAAGAGCCTGTCCTCCACATGGCTTTTGGAAGGTCTGAGGCCTTCTGCCAGCATTCAATGGGTGTTCTATAGAAGCAGTTCCACGTGTAGATGTATTTCTGATGTATCTGTGGGGAGGAAGGTGATTTCTGCTCTTACTCTTCCGCCATCTTCTCAAATCTCTCTGGTTTACTTAAATAATAAACACTCACAACCCTGTGGTTTTATTAAATAATCACATGGAGTGGATTATTACACACATTTATTCATTCAGCAAATGCTTGTCAATGCCTCCCGGCCACCAGGCGGTCTTGGAGGTACTGTGCACACAGAGGTAGCCCCTTGCAGCCTGGCTGGTGTGGGCTGTCCAGATGGGCACGGTCAACGAGGGGTGCAGACACAGGGCTGCAGGAGCACGTGGTCGAGGGGCCCTCAGCTGATCTCGGAGAGAACAGTGGTAGAAGCTGCAGGAAAAGGGAGGGGAGCCACTTCGCAGAGTGCAGGGCTGGAGACAGAGAGGCCACTGACCGCTTGAGGAACTAGAAAGGTCAAGGCGTTAAACTGCTATGTCGGGGTAGGCAAGGACCGTGGAAGAGTTTGAGCGAGAATCAGACTTGCTGTACGCTTCGGCTACAGAACCAGAAGCTGGGAGAAGGGTGAGGGGGGCAGCAGGAAGCTGTTCACAGGCAGTCAAGGAAGAGATGCTGCTGTCAGGGAAGGTGGGGCACTTCCTGTGAGTTAGGAGTCAGTGCCCCAGTTTCTCTTTCCAGTCCCTGGGATGCAGTTCTGATAGCACTTTGTAACATGAGTATCAGTAAGAGGGAATTTTCCATTGTAGGCATTACTTCAGGTCTCTGGGATTAACTAAAAAGCCCACAGATCACCAGAACAAGCCTTCACTCCCTCTGCTTGAGGATTTTAACATTTTCTTTCAGGATCTATATGGAGATCATTTTTCCTCAGCCCCTGCATCATTTCCCCGTGCCAGCACTTTGGCATGCCCGGGAGCTCTCCGTGTATACTGACGCCATGTGTCTTAGTTCAGATCCACTCCACGCTGAGCCAGGCAGATTGGTCATGTAGATGGAGCTGCAACTGTGCTTGTAGATGATGTGTCCATCCCTCCCTTTTTGGCTGAGACAGGTGCCCTAGGATGGACTGGTTCCATGTGTACGTCACCCCCAGCCCCTCAGTCTGGACGTGGTGGGGTTTGGCACATGCTCTGTACTTGCTCAAGAAGAGGGTCCCATGAGAAGCATCGCAGGCCAGGTACCACCAGTGAGCCAGGTGTGTAACGTCTTTACCCATCAGGAAAGGTCCCTGGCTGCTGTGATCTTGGTGATACCCAAAACAGAAACTGGACAAGTCACATGTGGTGATCTTAACCTGGAAAGAAAGAAATGGCATCTCCTATCTCCTCTGGAGCCCCAGAAAGATGTTCTGGGTCTCAGGGGATCCCACCCTGAGAATGATAGGACTTCATACTTGCATGGGTAGATTATCTTTTAGTCCATTTGAAAATCAGCCGGAACAGCAATTCTGTAAATTGTCCCATATTGTGTAAAAACTCTGGCGACGTGAGCATTAGTCCCTGCTATAAAATCAGTAACCAGTGATGATTACTTTTTAACCTCCAGCAGGCTTATGGGTGCATTCTTCTCACCACTAAACATTGTGCTTTTGTTTTCCACCTCTTTTTTGCTGCAAATATGTTTAGGGTGAAGAAGCTGAAGGAGACCTTCGCTTTTATTCAGCAGTTAGACAAAAACATGAGCAACCTTCGCACCTGGTTGGCTCGGATCGAGTCTGAGCTTTCTAAGCCTGTGGTTTATGATGTCTGTGATGATCAAGAGATCCAGAAGAGGCTCGCTGAACAGCAGGTGGGGAAGTGAGAATGGGCTTTTGTCAGAGCCTAGGTGCTCACAGGGTCTGCTAATGCAAACCATCCCCGCACTGGCTGTGCATTTTAGTGGGTTCATATTTCGTAATACTGGTATGTTTTCTCCAGAGAAAGCTGACCGCCTGTCCATGCTCTTGGCGGTGTGAGGCATCCATCTCTTGAGTGCCCACCCCACCACCACCATTCATGTAGCTCTTTGTGAAATACTTTGAATAATGTTGAAGATGCAGACCTTAATCTTAGTGGTAAATAAGGTTTTTTTAATCTCTGTTTTTGTTACTATAGTTTTGGCAATGAATTGAAAGAAAAATAATTTTTCCATCCAAAGAAGGTTTTCATGGGACAACACGTGATGGGTCTGATAGAGCTTCAAGGAAAGGGGAGTGCTTGGGGGGGGGGGTGTGGAAGAAGGAGCATGTTTGGACCAATAGCTTAGGAAGCCTCTCCTGCAATGTTCTGTGCATTTCTGTCATCAGTTATATCCCCTCTTAGCCAACACTGGAAATTCCACAATTTAAACACCACCGAATCCTGCCTCTAACCTGGCAGGTGCTTTTTGGTCTCACTGACTTGTCAAATCCACTCTCCTACCCTCCATAGGCTCACGTTTACATGCTTATTCTCATATGCAGTGCCTGAGCTTCTCTTTTTATATATATATATATATATATATATATATATATATATATTTTTTTTTTTTTTTTTTTTTTTTTTTTTTTTTTTTGCGGTACGTGGGCCTCTCACTGTTGCGGCCTCTCCCGTTGCGGAGCACAAGCTCCGGACGCGCAGGCTCAGTGGCCATGGCTCACGGGCCCAGCCGCTCCGTGGCATGTGGGATCTTCCCGGACCAGCCTGCATCGGCAGGTGGACTCTCAACCACTGCGCCACCAGGGAAGCCCCCTCTTTATTTTTAAAATAGCTAAGCTTATATTATTCTTTTAGTAGCTTTCCTTCACTTGTTTCTCTCAGCCCTGTGAGCAGATTCTGTTTTAACCATATGAGCAATATGGTCGCTACCAAGTTCACATCCTTGTATCTGTTTTCTTCATGTTTCCTTCAAAGCCTTGGTGTTTGTTGTCTGTCAACACACCGATTCACTCACATATCCCAGCTGCTTGGAGACAGAATTGGGGGGCTGAAACTTTTTCATCAGATTATCAAAGCCAGAAGGCCACCCCTTGATTATAAATTCTCTTGAGGTCAGGTCAGTCCTTCTCATGATAATAAGCAACATCTCATGCTACCACGAAATAGAGCTAAGTATTTGATAATACTCTAGACTTAGATCTTTATTTAATCCTATTACAATTACTGTTTGAATAATGCCTATTCTCTGATTTTCAAACTAGTATGATTTAGCAATGCTGCAAAGTAAAAATACTGGTTTTTCCACTTAGCCTCAGAAATTTAAGTATGTCTTTTTCACTGAGGTCATCTATATTCTGTCTTTGCTTTGTGGAGAAATGAATATTGATATAACTACCATGTTAATGGACACTGCAGAGATTTTAATGCCCTTATCAGTAAAGGGCTACTGAACATTATCAGCTGTATTTACAAGATTGATCCATTAGGTTGAATTTCTTGAATAGTCTCTTCATAGACAGGCCTTGCAAATAACCATTTACCCTGACTGGTGAGTCTTTTCAGGTAAATAGAACAAAGGCTGACAACATTTTTCCCTTTAGCCCGTGGCTAAATTTGGCAGGGGCTAATAACGTGTGTTAACATTTTATAAATCTGATGTGTGACAAAACATCATTAAATTGCAGGGAATTTATTCCCAAGAGTGTACAATTTGGAGCAGCTGCCATTCTCTTGGCCATGTGTGTTCCTGTACTGAAATGGTATATAATTTCAGTCTGGTTGATTTGAAGGTTTCCAATTTATAGAACGTAGAATCACCATCATGGAATTCTTATAAAAAAAAATTATGGAGTTAGTATTCAGGACCACTTTGCTGTGAAGAAGTTGGATGTATTAATTTTCTATTGCCACTGTCGCAGATGACCACAGATTTAGCAGCTGAACACGAATTTATCATCTTATAGTTCTGGAGGTCAGAAATCTGACACAGGGCTGAGGTCAAGGTGTCAGCAGGGCTGCTTTCCTTTCTGGAGGCTCTAGGGGAGAATCCATTTCTTTGCCTTGAAGTCCTAGAGGCTGCCTGCCTTTCCTGGCCCATGGCCCCCTTCCGCCATCTTCAAAGCCAGCAACGGTGCATCTCTCTGAGCCTTTCTCCCTCTGCTTGACTCTTCTTGTACTTTTAAGGACCCTTGGGATTCCATTAGGCCCACCCACATAATCAGGATAATCTTCCTATCTTAAGGTCAGCTGATTGGCATGCTTAATTCTCCTTTGCCACGTAACCTAGTCTAGTCACGGGTTCTGGGGATAAGGACATGGTTCTGGGGATGCCAATATTCTGCCTACCACAGATGTCCTGAGGAAACCTGTAGTATTTTTATTAAAAAAAACAAAATTATAACTGAACCTAGACCTTAAATGCTCCACCAAAAACAGAAAATGTGTCACACAAAATAATTATTTATGGGCCATTTTTTAAAAACCTTGCCTGTGTTTCTGTCACTGATTTAAATATAATAAATTGCTTGACTGCTTCCAGAAATAAGACCCTTCTGCAAAAGCCCTCAGGCCCAGAAGTGATAAAGCGCCATGATGTCCCTGGACCCTCATTATAACGTCCTTGGGGGCCTGGTGCAGAAGGGGTCAGACCTTATAAAAGCCTTTTTTGCTTCTCTTCTTTATGTGAAACTCCTTAGGTAATAAGTGTTGTATTGTTATTCCTGTAGAATAGATCATCTTCAAAATGCAAAGGAAGTGGTGGCCACCTTGTGACGCGTTTAAACCGTGGACCACTTTCATTGAGTCTTCAGCATCTCTCTCCAGTTTTCTTTGGTTGCCTGGTTCCCAGGCATCCCAGGGGTGCCTGATGGTGGCTTGGGGGGTTCGTTACCCCCACACCCTATAGTTACCAGTAGTCCCCTCCCCAGTGGCCAAGTCAGCTTCATGCCAAAGCCCATCCACCGCCCAGGACCACCCTGCTGGACTTGCTTGACACCCCCAGCCCCTCCTACGGAGACACTCGAGCCACCACCTGGGTTCCCACAACACACGCCATGGTTTTCTGCCTTCTCAGCCTAGTTTTCCTTTTTTCCCCCCTGTATCTCATTTTTTCTAGTTCCTTTTGTGTTATTCTTCCTGGCTGCATTCTCTGCTCTGGTTTCCTGTTTCTCCCCATGTCCTCTCACTGATCCTCAACTTCCCTCAGCCCTTTCCCAGCTTCAGTGCTCTGTGTCACCTACTCAGGAGCAGAAAAACAAAGTAAACAGGCACCCATGTTTCCAGAACCGTTGGCAAAAGTCTTTCACATTGTTTTACGTTGTTTCTTAAGTCGGATTCGTCTCTGCGTTTGAACACTTTTGAAATCCAGTCATTGTGCAAACTCGGGCCTCAGTGGGTACTGGTGGTGGGATCATTTCAGTTGGCAAAATGTCACTTGTCCAGTACTTCAGTGGTTTGTGTTTTAAAATATGGTCCACTACTTTATTTTATATTTTACAAGATAACTAACTAGTTCATACTACAGTATCAGCAGGCCATTTTGTGGTGTATTAGAAGTTTGTTTTGGAAATTTTGAAAAACTCTGGACTCCTTTTTTAGCCAAGATGTTCATGGTCTTTTGTAAATTATCAGAGAGCTCATTTCTTGCCATCGTTTACCCTTTATATTAATCAGTTTTCTTTAGCTGTTTCATTCAATAAAAGCTGAGTAAAAAATGTAGCGTAACTGCAAAGAGGCTATTAAAATACATGGCATTCGTGTTTATCCATAGACTAGACTTTCTCAGTGCTTTTCAACCAGATCCTACCCAACCCTACCAGGTGAGGTCAGGGGCAGGTACCATTTTTCAATGATAATTGTCAATATTATTTAGCACCAGCGTTAGGATTCCTTATTTATTATTTTGGCAAAAAAAAGTTTAAAGGGTTGTTTATCAATATCTGTAAACTTTAGGAAAGCCTGTGGCAATTCTGTGAATGGGTAAGAATTCTTAAACCTGGAATTCTATTTAAACCTATTAATTATAAAGCTAGTCCACTGACCCCAAGATGACTGCCCCCATTGCAGCATTTCAGACATTTGTCTTAGACTGACTGTAAAGCTTAAAAAAAAAATCACCTGCACATCTCTCTTCATAGGACACACAGGGTGACAAACTGAAAAGCACATTTTCTTCTGAATATAACTTTGAGGTGCTCATTTTTCATCAGTTAGGATCTGTGTTGAGAACTGCTTGATTTAAAACTTGATTTGAGTGTTAGCATTTTATTCTTTCATTTCCACCTGGACACAGAATTATCCAAATGTGCATTTATCAGAAGAAAAGTAAGAAAACATTAGTCCTATCTAGTAATCCAGTCGTAATCTCCAAAATTGTTAAATATTGAGGTGACCTGGAATGAACTTCATGCTGCTTTTCTGTAGACAGTGGCAGCCACTGTTTATAAAATAATCCCTCCTGTAAAATGAACTATGCTGAATCCAGGGAACTTGTATAGTTAATAGCGGCTTATTTAACTTCGTCTATTTCACAATGTAGTTTGGGTACTAAGACGAGTGGTGTGGTCTCATGTCACTCATCACAGAATTTGGATATCAGGAGAGGCCTGGCTCATCCAGAATGACAAAACAAACAGGCACCTCACCTCGCCCTTCCCCCAGCCCTGCCCTTGTGTGTAGAAGGAACACTCCCTGGGTGATAACTGAAAATGCCATGTTTATACTTAAACAAGTTTTCCACTTTTTCCTATGACCGTGCATGTTTTTCTTGGTGACCCTTCGTTTTCCTGAATCAGTAGCACTCTCCCCATCATGGGACAAGATTCCAGAGACCCCGCCCCCTCCCCGAGCTACAGCCGTGACCGGACTCCATCAGCTGGAGGGCAGCGTCTCTACCCCTTGGGCCCGTGGAGCCAGGATAGGCTCCTGGGGAGGCTGTGGAGACCGTGCAGCTGCGAGCACAGTTTGGGGGGTGGAGGTGTATGAAGATAGTACAGAGGTCTTAGGAGATTTAAGAATTCTGTGACCCATAAAAGGTTAAGAGTTTCTGTTGCTGAAGTTTTAGGTCCTGTTGAAGATAAGTCAGTTTTCCAAGGAAGACCTCCCCAAAGCCAAGTCTAAATTGGAGGCCCTTGGGATCAGGTGGTATGGAGTAGATCACATGCCTCCCCAGAGTCTGGGGGGGCTGGGCTCTCAGGGGAGGGAATCCCCACTTCTCCTGCCCCCTCCCATAGTCAGTTCAACAGATCGATCCCATTGTTGCCCGCGGTTAGGCCTTGTGTCAGATACTGTCGCACAGGGGTTGCCCAAAGGTGAGAGAGACTCAGCCTGTGTTGCCAAGTTCCAGGTAGAAATGCACGCAGGACCGTGCTGGAAGAAGGGTCGGGGGGAACCTTCCCACTACCGCCACCAGCACCTCAACGTGCTTCCTACTCTCCCATCGTTGCAGGACCTGCAGCGAGACATAGAACAGCACAGTGCAGGGGTGGAGTCTGTGTTTAACATCTGCGACGTCCTCCTGCACGACTCCGATGCCTGTGCCAACGAGACTGAGTGCGACTCCGTCCAGCAGACCACCAGGAGCCTGGACAGGCGCTGGAGGAACATTTGCGCCATGTCCATGGAGCGGCGGATGAAGTAAGGACCAAGCTGCCCCTGGATGCCGACTGCATGTTCCCGACTGACCTACGTAACAGTGACTCTGTTCTGTTAGCTTCACCGAGGGGCGTGCCAAGTATTGGCGGGGAAGGCTCAGTAGGTGTGGCCAGTCCTTATTAAGGGGATCATTCAAGGAGAATACAGGCAGGGTCATGTCTCTCCCCAGCCCTCCTGTGTCTTGGGGTGTAACGGCAGGTGGCCACTGTGCTGATGTGTCCCAGCTCGAAGTAGTGGAGGACGCCTGTCTCCTGTTGGGTGACCTCTGTGAAGCAGAAGCTCTGAGGGGCCTGGCGCTCCCAGAAGGGGGGTGTCCTGACCACAAAGTGATGTCTCCGGTTATTTCCTGGAAGGGGTAGCAGGGTCTCTCCCCCTAAATATTTAGTGCCAGTGCAAGGCGGGCTGGGACTGGGACCAGTCAGGGGAGAAAAAGCCACGTAAAAGCTCGGCTTGACGTGGATGGCTTGTACTGAGCTGCTTTCCTCCTGTTAGAATTGAGGAGACGTGGCGGCTTTGGCAGAAGTTTTTAGATGATTACTCCCGCTTCGAGGACTGGCTCAAGTCCGCCGAGAGGACAGCGGCCTGCCCGAATTCCTCCGAGGTGCTGTACACCGTTGCCAAAGAAGAGCTGAAGAGGTTTGAGGTAAAGGCCCTCCCCAGCCCAGTGGTCCTGATAACCAAGGATGCGGCGGGCTCGGGGCTGGCTTAAATGACTTCACATAAGTGGCAGGCTTCCCCACCTCTGGCTGCGGCCGTCCGGTCCCCAGCCCGCCATCAGCTGCTCCAGCGGCTTTGTGGGGCATTACCGATTTATGCCAACCGCAGGCCGTGAACTTGAAAGTGTTCTTCAGTAGTGTCAGAAGAACGGGTGAAGCCAGCCCTCTGTGGCCATTCCGTTGGATGGACATTTGAGGCAGGTGGTCTGGGGCCTGGAAGGGGTGTCCCGGGGCCCTGCAGCTATGGCACTGACAGGGCCCCCCGTGCCACAGGCCTTCCAGCGGCAGATTCACGAGAGGCTCACGCAGCTGGAGCTCATCAACAAGCAGTACCGGCGGCTGGCCCGCGAGAACCGCACCGACACGGCCAGCAAACTGAAGCAGATGGTGCACGAGGGCAACCAGCGCTGGGACAACCTCCAGAAGCGGGTCACAGCCATCCTGCGGCGACTCCGAGTAACCTCCTCTACGTCACCGGGTCATTTGTAGATATTGGGGAGGTGGAGGGGGTCGGATATGTGATGTCAGGCTTGTAACAAAGCAGCGGGTAGATTTCATTTGAGGCCTAAGCTGTCTTGACATTCTTCCAGTACAGCCTTCCCTTTTGTTTAAGCCCAAAGCTGCCAAAAAGCGTTCCTTTTTTTTTTTTTTTTAAAGTGAAGTTATTTGCCTCAGAATAGGCTTCTCAGGCAGAGCTTATTCAAGGGATTGTGTTACCAACACATCGCTTTTTTTCGACTCCTGTCACCCCTGAGGGTGTCACGTCAGCCCACACACTGCCCAGAGTCTGGGGCGCTGCCGTCACCGGGTCGGGCGAAGGTACCTCTTAGTCTGGGACGAGGCCCCCTTTGCCCATCTGCCCGCTTTTGTGTGTCCCGTTGGTTCTTGCACTGTGAGGGAACAGACAGAGCCCCCTGCTCTGTATTAGGGGCTGGGGACAGTGACAGTTCTCCCAACCTCACAGCAGCTGTCTGACCTCAAATGATGGGTTTGATTCTGGGGTGTGATTCTGTGATTCAGAAGACATCATATGTCAACCTTTGTGAGTCCAGGTGTAAAGTGACAGGACCGGTGTGGGTTGTGGCTACAGGAAGTAATTTTAATCCTTGCTTCCGTTCTTAAGGCAGAGCACTCTTGAAACCATTCTAAGAAGAGGAAAATCTGGGTTTTTTGTTTCACCCTCTCAGGAAGAAATGGGCTAGCTTTTCCGCAACCCCCTTGCATGAACTTCTTTATCTCCTGCTGACTTGATTTGACTGTGACCAGCCTAAGCCTTCACTGGGCCCTATGTTTGTTTGAGAATCAGCTGCCCATCTATGAGGTGGTAACCCAAGAGGCCTCGTTCATTGGAAGTGATAAATCTGGGTTTTCTGTTTTTGAAGAAATACATTCGGAATTGTATCAGTGAAGGCAAATGGGGCACTAGTCCAGGCTCAACCCCGAGATCAATACTTTTCCATCCTGAAGCTACTAAATCCTTCTGTCAAGCAGAAGCTCCCACAGGAGGCTGACAGTTGAAAATAGGCAGGTGCCTAGCCTGGGCTTTGAGAGGGGCGTGTTCCTCAGAGGACAGACTGGGAAAATCACTGACTTAGACCAGACCCCAGGCTCCTGGCCGTGTGGGCCTCCGGGGGTACCCTGGGCTCCCTTTCCCCTCTTCTGAGAGTGACCTTGCTGTCTGCCTGAACTCCTGTTATGCCATCAACACAAACGTGATTTTTTCACCCTTTGGCAGCATTTCACCAACCAAAGGGAAGAATTCGAGGGGACCAGGGAGAGCATTCTGGTGTGGCTCACGGAGATGGACCTGCAGCTGACCAACGTGGAGCACTTCTCGGAGAGCGATGCCGACGACAAGATGCGCCAGCTGAACGTAAGGCCTGCTTCCTTAGCTCCTCCCCAAAGGGTGCACCTAGGCAGGGGAGAGCTGGCCAAGTACAGACTTCACCTGATACCCTGAGAGCAGGTTCCAGAAGTGTCAGAGCAGCCAGACTGCACCCACCTGTGTACTGCCAGGTTATCACAAGCAAGGATACTGTTCCTTACGGTCGAGGGGTATTGGAACGAGGCCCTTCATTCTCTTTGTCGTATGTAATCATCCAAGGGGAGAACGCTCTTGCGGTTCCAGACAGAACTTCATAAGGTGCTGTTTCTCCAGCACTTGAGTCTGAGTGCAACCTGTGGGCTGTAGCAGCAGGAAACGCCCTCTCAAGAGTGGGGTCAGGGCACTTCCCTCGTGGTCCAGTGGGTAAGACTCCACGCTCCCAATGCAGGGGGCCCGGGTTCGATCCCTGGTCAGGGAACTAGATCCCATATGCCGCAAGTAAGAGTTCACATGCCGCCAACTAACACCCGGTGCCGCCAAATGAATAAATAAATATTTTAGAAATAAATTAAAAAAATAAAAGACCTCTCATTTAAAAACAAGAGAAAAGAAAAGAGTGGGACCAGGAACAGGTATCTTCTCTCCCACTGTCACAAATGTCTGTACTACACTTTAATCGCACTACAATTCCCTCCTTGGCTAAATTTTATAAGAGGTTGAGAAATGGAAATTTGATTTGCCTTCCATGGTATAACGGCACCAATGAGCACTATTACTGTGTCAGCAGAAATGCCCAGTGGAGACTTACTATGGGAAATTTTCTGATTCTACCAAGTGTCAATAAGACAAGGTCTGTCCCTCACACCCAGTAACAGTAAAGGTTCATCCACGTCAGACCTTTAGAATCATTGTAACTGGAAAAGTCAGTGCCCAGAAGGGGGAAGGAAAAAATACATACGTGTGATCATTTTAAATTCTTAAATCTTTGGGGTCACTTATGAAAACTGATGAAGCTTGAGTTTGAAATCCTTTCTTTCTCATATTCTAAATAGGGTTTCCAGCAGGAAATTACATTAAATACCAACAAGATCGATCAGCTCATCGTTTTTGGGGAGCAGCTCATTCAGAAGAGTGAGCCCCTGGACGCCGTGCTGATTGAGGATGAGTTGGAGGAGCTGCACCGCTATTGCCAGGAAGTGTTTGGCAGGGTCTCCCGATTCCACCGGAGGCTCACCTCCCACACGTCGGTAAGGGGCTGCGCCTCACGCGGGGCTGCTGGGCCACCCCAAGTGGATGTTTGACTCCACTTTTAAAGAATTGGGAAACTGTGCGTGGTTAACAATGATTTATTCTATGGTTTAAAAAAAAACAAAAACTATGTTTTTGTTTTGCTGAAGTATAGATAGATGCTGTACAATATTATATAAGTCATAGGTGTACAGTATAGTGATCCACAATATTTGAAGATTATACTCCATTTATAGTTATTATAAAATACTGGCTGTATTCCCTGTGTTGTACCATATATCCTTGTAGCTTGTTCTATCCCGAATAGTTTGTACCTCTTAGTCCCCCACCTCTATATTGCCCCCTCCCCAGTTCCCTCTCCCCACTAGTAACCTCTGGTTTGTTCTCTGTACCTGTGAGTCTGCTTTAAAAAGCTGAGTTGAAAAGTGCTCTTTCCACACTTACTAATACAGAGCCAGTACTTACTCAGAAGCCGCCAGTTCCCAGTGGTTAATTCTGAAAACTGGATACCCCCGTTCTAGGGCTTGGAAGATGAAAAGGAAGCCTCTGAGAATGAAACGGACGTGGAAGACCCCAGAGAGATCCAGGACGACTCTTGGCGTAAAAGAAGAGAGAGCGAGGAGCCCTCGTCCCCTCAGTCCCTTTGTCACCTGGTGCCCCCGGCGCCAGGGCCCGAGCGCTCCGGCTGTGAGACCCCTGTCAGCGTGGATTCCATCCCGCTGGAGTGGGATCACACAGGGGACGTGGGGGGCTCGTCCTCTCACGAAGAAGACGAGGAGGGCCCGTACTACAGCGCGCTGTCAGGTATGGCCCCGCACGGCTAGTCTTAGCACCTGAGCAACACGGCCAGCTCTCAGTGGTCAGAGTCCAGGCTGCGGCTGACCCAGACTTCCTGTGGCTTCCTGTGTCTGTCCTGCCCGCCTTTGACCTACCTGAGGGCTGGCTCCTTCCTATTCCTGGTGGAATGAAAGGGAAGGATAAACAAAGTCCACGTTGGGACAGGAAGGCTGTTTGCTGATGACTCTTGATAGATGGGAGGCTCATCAGTGGCCTTTCAATTGAGTTTTTCAGAATATCAGTAGATTGAGCGTCTCTGTCCTTTCTACGCAGTTCCCCTCCCGCGCCGCTGTTTCAGACGGTCAGGAGTTAACTGAAAAGTTCCTTCTGGTTCTTTAAAGCTTTTTAATAAAACAGATAAAGGGTAGTCACTTTTCTCCCAGGTGACAATGTTTCTACTGTTTTAACTTGATACTTGGGCATTCATCTACAGACGCCTGCAGTGAGGAAAATGACATTGTTCTTTTTCAGATGTAGAAATCCCTGAAAATCCTGAGGCATATCTTAAAATGACCACAAAAACTTTGAAAGCGTCTTCTGGTAGGCCCCTGCCCGTGCATGCGTCCCAACATGGCAGCGTCCTGTGGTGCACACTGCATCCTAAACCTCGCTCCCGTGTCATGTCTGACCTCTGCCTTCTGTGGACACCATGCGCCTTGGTCCTTGTGTCATGGTGTATTTGCACTGCCGTACTCACACATAGCTTCGTGCTCCATACAAAACCCTCCCAGGCCAGAGCAGTCTCCACGCCATCCCTCTCCTCCCCTTCAGGCCTGTGCAGAAGGGAATTTTTCAGGTGCCTTTTAAAATTTTTATTTTTCTCTCCATCTCACTCAAGCCCTTTGGCATGGGCCAAGCTTTCTTCATGGTGGCTTGGTTTAGAACTACTACCCTGCTTACGGTGATTTCCTGGGGAGAGGGTGGGAAGGTGGAGGGGGTGAGGGTACTGTTGCCTTTGCCGCAGGAGAAGACACCTCCCTCTCCTTGACTTGCAGCTCTGATCTTCATTCCCTGCCCCATCCCCACCTGCGGTGGTTGGGGAGAGCCACGAGCGGCCCTTCGGTCCCCTAGTCCATCCTGATGTTCACTCTTCCCTCACTCCTAAGAGGCCTTCAGTCCTCTTGGCCCCCAAACCCGGCCTTGCCACCAGTGCCCCCCACCGCTAGAGCCCCCGGCTCCAAAAGGCCACTCATCCTGCAGCAGATCACGTGTTTGTTGTGCTCCATCGTGAACCCATCTAGTGCAGGCCCAGTGCCGCCCAGTTGCATGAGTCTCATTTCATTCCCTTCTGGGACATACTGACATTTTGCAAACATGCATGCTTTGCAAGGAAAGCTGCAGAACTCATGTTATACTGTAACCTGATGCCATGTTTTCTGTGTAACTAAATGTGAATGCTTCGGTTGGAGGGAATGGACTTGCTCTTTTTCTGTTTCAGGTAAATCCATTTCTGAAGGCCACTCGTGGCACGTTCCCGACAGCCCTCCCTGCCGCAAGCGTCGCTACAAGCAAGTGGGAGGTGACAGGAGTGTCCAGCCCATCCCCTCCGATTCCAGCACCCCTTATAAACCAGCCTACGTAAGTCTTGACCCCACTGAGAGCACAACCCAAGTGCATGAGTAATAGTTAAAATATTTAAAGGGAGAGAGCTTTGGGTGTATGCTGTGTGTGCTCACTCCCCAGGCTTACTTTGGGTTGGTTTTCCCGTGGTGACATACTTCATGAGAACTCTGGCATAACTGACTAGACTTAGAGATAGCTGTCCGGCCAGACACCATCTTGGAGTGTTGATGCGCTATGACAGGGATTATCACTGTTGAGTCAGTCATTGTGCAAACAGCAGAGAAACAAAGTGCTGGCCTTCCTGCGCTGCTCCTGCGCTCCCAGACCTTTGATATGTTTACCTTGCCTACACATCCTATTCAGAAAATTGTGACTTCCTGTTCAGAAAGGTTTGACAGTGTGCAGTGGTAGACCTGGGTTTGATTCCCTGCCCTACCAGTAAATGGCTCTAGGACCATAAACACTTTACCTTGCCTCTGTAAGCCTTCCTCACCTGAGGATAAACCTACCTTACATAATTGTTGTTAGGATTAATATGTATGAAGGTATAAAGAAGGCCCTCGAAGTGGTCACCATTATTGTTATTGTTGTTGTCACTACTGTATATGGTTTGTCGTTGTTGTTAAACCAGTGACTGTTCCCTCTTAGTTGCACTTTCCTCAAGCAACATGAGCCCTTGCCACGCTCTGGCTACGCGGCTGTTGCGGGCCAGCCTGCGGAGGATTTAACGTTGGCCCCAAATCATTCTCAGTACAGAGAATTCGTGACGAGCAAGTTGAAATTAAGACGTCTCGCACATTTTTAGTGTCACCTCTTAGAGAAACCAGAAGTGATGTGAACGTCACTAGATCAGTTGTCAGAGTGCCCTCTGTGTGGAGGAGTGGATGTTGCTAGATAGTTGGAGAAGGTTCTGCCTAAACACGGTCAGACCCCAATCATTTGATAATGTGTTGCCCGTGCCCAACTCGGAAACTCTTCCTCTTAGCAAGCAGCTATCATTTTTAATCTGTCCCTCTGTGGTGCCGAGTAAGACCTGACAGCCCCGGAGAGAGAGCCCCCAGCACCTCACCTTTGCTTTGCATCCAGGACCATGTGGTTTGGCCTCTTCCGGGAACTATGCTTGTGTTCCTTGCCTGGCCACCTTCAAAAGCTCACCCTTTGTGTCTGTGTGTCTGCAACCTCCAATCTGAAGGATTTTTGGTTTTTTCTTTTCATTCCACACAAATAGGCCATATGGACACAATCCAAAAAACACGAGTTTTCTAAAAAAAAGATACATTTATTTTTGGAAAGTCCTCAGATAACAGCCCAGGCAGCTCTGTGATAACATAAGAGTCAATATGTACAGTGAGAGATAAATGCTTGGTAATGAATGACCCTAGGAGGCAGGTTTGTGCTGTTTCCGATTCCCGGTGATAATGCTGCCAACCAGCTCTACAGAGTGACTGGGAGGGATAACTAAAATTTTGTAAAATACTGTGCAAATGTAAAAGTGCTAACACAATGACAGTCTGGTAAGCTCAGCGATTGTTTTTAAGCCTTTTTGCATGGTTGGATTGAGGAGTGTTAGGAAGCCTCAAATTAAATCAGGCCATTTTATTCCCAAGATTGACATCTTACCTGCTTACCCCTCCCCCTGCGCCTTTGCTGAAGCTTTATTTCTGCCATCAGCTCTGCTGCTTATAAATGCTACCCATACACTAAAGTGCCTCTGTATTACAAGCAAGTTACCCTTCAAAGGAAAGGGTTCCTATATCTTCATTTCTTACCTGTTAATATGAACCAAGACATTCTTCAGACGCCTTTAAAATGTATAGATGGTAACATAAAAATTGTCTCATTCTAGGTAAAGCTGCTGTTGTCTCCAGGGACTGAAGGTGGCAAAGAAGATCCCAGAGTCCTGACTGGTGGCCCACAGCAGGAAGACGAGGGCCTGGCTGCTCTCACCGGGCAGCAGTCAGGTACAGTTAAATTGGGCCGTTGTTATGAGGCAGAGACTGCCTCATAACAGTCTCTTTGAGTTAGTTGGACATTTACTTTAAGGCACTGCTCAACAGAACATTGATTAGGAATTGACCAACTACATAATTCACCAAAACTGCTGAACTTGGCCTATAGCAGCCAATGTTATTTTAGAATCAGCTGACTTGTATTTATGAACAAGTTCCTGTTTGTTATTTATTCTCTAAATATTGACAAAATGAGCCTCATGATAAGGGGTCTGTTTTTACCTGCATGACTTCGCTTGTATGTGACGATCAGACATGAAGATGATGATCAAAGAGTTGTGTCAGGTGTCTCCTCGAGAGACCAGAAAAGTCGTGACTCAACTGAGCCTAAAGTCAAGTTCATAGCATCGACCTGATCATTCATGGACAGAGGGGAGAGTGGGGAGAGTGCTTTTTTTGCGGTACGCGGGCCTCTCGCTGTTGTGGCCTCTCCTGCCACAGAGCACAGGCTCTGGATGCACAGGCTCAGCGGCCATGGCTCACGGGCCCAGCCGCTCCGCGGCATGTGGGATCTTCCCAGACCGGGGCACGAACCCGTGTCCCCTGCATCGGCAGGTGGACTCCCAACCACTGCGCCACCAGGGAAGACCGAGAGTGCCTTAAATACAGCATGAACTGGAGTGCTGAACCTGGGACCACAGTGCATCTTGGCAACATGTTGGGCCTCCTAGCAGCTCCCTACTTCATCCTGGCCTGTGTGGGAGTGCAGCAGCACAGGCCTTGAACCAGAGCGAGGGAAATGTGCTGTTCCACACTTGGGGGAAGTGATAACCCCCAAACCCCAAGGCTCCTGCAAGGAGCATCCCCTGCAGGTTTTATCACTGTGACGCTGAATTAGTTGGAAGCAGAGAAATCTGTTTGCATTATTGCTTCTTTTTATTGGCGGCTTTTTATTCCAGGTGCCTTTGATAGATGGGAGTTGATCCAAGCGCAAGAACTTCACAGTAAACTCAGAATAAAACAAAACTTGCAGCAGCTGAACTCTGATATCAGCGACATCACCACGTGGCTGGAAAAAACTGAAGCAGAGCTGGAAACATTAAAGCTGGCAAAGCCTCCCTCTGGTATGCAGGAAATGGAACTCCGAGTGAAGAGGCTGAAGGTGAGTGAGGGCGTGGAGGGGAAGAGGACCTCAGAACGCATGTGCACATCAGATCCTCTGCCTGCCGCGTCAGGGGCGGCTCGCACACGCTGTGTGGTTAGTAGCCTCTCGCACTTCATTTCTGTAACTAGCAAGGACGCAGGTGAAGATTTGTATTTTCATTCAGAGGAGCATCTCCAGATGATCCCAAAGCCCAGAGCAGTGCTGGGGAGTTGTGGCTCCCATCTGACTGCTGAGGGATCCCTGGACTCTTGTGGGACCACCCCCGTGGCCATGGACAGGCAGCCTAAAAACACCCTTCCAAACTGTACGCAGGCACGACGGGGGGTGGCGTGCTGAGGGTGAGGAGGAGGACAGCGCACCTACCGGCCGATTCTGTGGCCTGAGCGGTTCCTCTGCTACGCAGTTGGGAGCTGTCACCCACACAGCCAGGGAGCAGGGGAGGGGCAGTTTGAGCCCTGCACTTTGGGGGTGCTCTGAACATGAGCCTGGGCTCCCAAGAAGACCCAGGATAGGAGCTTTGGGGTATCCAGACAGTCTTCACACTCGCACCATTGTTTTACTTTGTGCACTGATATATCAGGGGTTACCACTCATCCTAAGGAATAACACTTGTGCGATACTCCGGGGCGAATGCAGGATAACTATGTGTGCTTTATGTAGAAGACTTTTAATCTGACCCAGAAATGTTATTAAGCCAGACAGAGGCCAGCAGGGTCTATTCATGCCTGCGGTGTAGTTGGTCCACCGGGAGACGGGCCTCGTCTCTCAGCCCAGTCATCTGGCCAGCCAAGTCGTGACCTCGTAAGGCAGCTCCCTTACCTGAGGCTTCCCAGCCAGTGACAGGCGACGTTGCTCTTGTATGCCGGGCCACGGCTTAGAGAAGTGTTTGGAAGATCCGTTCCCCACTGAAGTTCAAAATGAACCCCACATCACTGTTTAGAGTGCCTGACCCAGTCTTTTCCCTCTGCGGTAGGAGATACTAAAAGCCTTTGACACCTACAAGGCCTTAGTGGTTTCTGTCAACGTGAGCAGCAAGGAATTTCTGCAAACTGAGAGCACCGACTCCGAAGAGCTCCAAGATAGAGTCGGCCAGCTGCGGCTGCGCTGGGACGCGGCCCAGGGTGCGGTGGAGAGCTGGAGAGAGGGCTTACGGCTGTCGCTCATGCAGTGCCAGGTACGGCGACTCAGCACCCAGCCGGTGCCCGAGGTCCAGTCCCGAGCACAGCCAGGCCCACGTGGGTGGGAGAAGAGATATGTTTATCATCTTCAGGCTGCTTTCGCGCCGCCAAATATGGTTTGTGTTAGGAAGCATGCGCTTTCCCATTTGTTTCCAAAGCGGCCCACCTGCTGCCTCAGAGACCCGACGCTTGCCCCGCATTTCCCACTGTGTTGCCCAGACCCACCCGTACTGTAAGGGTTCCAGCAAGCGTTCCAGTAGGTTGGAAGTGTCACACCAACATGGCCCTGTGTCTGTCCTTTTGCCAGGAACACTGGATAGCAGAGTGTTAAGAGACCTGGCCCTAGAACAAGGTGCAGTTTAACCCAGCTCTGTAGTTTTAGTAGCCGTGTGACTGTGGGGAAGACATTGCACCTTCTAGACCTCAGTTTTCTCATCTGGAAAATGGGAACAATTCCAGGGCCTACCTCACAGGGTTCTCTTTAGGACTAGATGCATATAACCTTGACCCAGCACTGCCCACACAATAAATGCCCAACAGGTGAGCTCTGACCCCATCCTAGGAAACAGGAGCCCACCAGCAACCACATGCAGCACTGTCTTTGGGCCATAGTCTGTCCTGCTGGGGTGTCTCCCTTGACCAGTGACTCCAGCAGATGTGTTGAATAATTTGTGTGCTCTTCCTAGTAATATCAGGTGGGGTGTTCCGAAGCCCCACCTTTCTGCCAGCACTTTTAGTGTGGCAGAATTCAGTGTGCCTCCTGGGACAGGGCCGAGTGCTCTCCTGCCCTGCTTCCCCTCATTTGGGGGCCCTGGCGTTTAGTTTAAATCTGGCCCTTGTATTCACTGGAGAAGGACCAGCAGAGCAAATGACGATGATGGATAAGCAATGGCACGCTGCTTCCCAGCACACCTGCCTTCACAGTCTACGAAAGGGACATGCTCTGACGTCTGCTGTTTTTTAGGACTTTCACCAGCTGAGTCAAAGCCTGCTGCTGTGGTTAGCGAGCGCCGAGAGCCGGAGGCAGGAGGCTCGTGTCACTGACCCAGAGGCAGACCCCCGGCCCCTCCTGGCATGTCAGGAGGAGCTCCTGGTAAGTCTAGGGGCCCTGCACTACCACTGGCCTCTTCAGGAGGTCAGTGCTTAGGTGGCCTCGCCTGGCGCTTCTGGAAACAACGCCCACGTGGTGTTCTGCCCTCGTGTTCTGGTTGGTGTCTACTGAGCATCCCTGCGCTGTTCTGAAGCGGGGTGAGTGCAGGGACGAAAAGTCGTGGCCCAGAGCAGGAAGTCGTCAAGACTCTCAGGAACCGGTGATGGAGGGGGTTGGCAGGATCCTGAGAAACTGAAGGCCCTTTGAAGTATTTTGCCCTTGTGAACACAGCTCATTTGGGAGGAAACACGGTGTTCAGTCACCTGGCCGTCATGATGAGCTGTATGAGTTTTCCATAGCCACGTACACAGTCTTTCTTCTGGGAGGGTAGCTGTGTTTTCATATATTTATTTCACCAGCAAGCCAAGGTGAGACCCATATATTCTCACTTGCACTCAAGGTGACATTTTTATCCATATATTTGTATGTGGTTTAGTTTTAAACATTTTAAATTTAATCAGAACACTGGTCATTGCTTAAAAAATATGTTTTGGGTCTAAAATCTTCGTAAAGCCCCCGTGTCCAGAGCAGCTCTAATAGAGCTTTCTGCATGATGGAAATGTTCCACAGCTGCACCGTCCAGTGTGACAGCTCCCAGCCATGGCAGCACCCAAGCACTGGACATGTGGCTGCTGTGACTAAAACTGAGCTTTTAACCACGTTCAGTAGCCACACGTTGCCCAGCGGCTGCCATGTTAGCCATCCAGCAAGACCGCACAGGCAGATTCACTTGATTCCTTACACTTCTCAGTGGTTCGCGTAAGCTGCACTTTCTCAATTTGTCCACTTTAGACTTTCCCTCAACTTCCTGCCGTCGCGGATGAGGGCCTAGTCTTCCCACACCAGCCCCCTCACTCCTTTCCTCTTAACTTCTCCGGCATCGCTATTGTCTTTAGAATGAGAAGGAATAAAATAAAATTTTAAATAGGGGTAGGGTGTAACCAACTTGCTATCTAAGTGATGCCAGGCTCGAGGACAGGCAGGCAGGTAGAAGAAGGTGGTTCTGAGTTGGGTACCAGCCACCACTCATCCTGGAACTTCCCTGGCACGGAGAAAGCTTCTTCCGGCCACACTAGCTTCCCTTTCGGTAAGCAACTGTTTGACACACGTTTTTATTTTTAGCAACTGGAAAAGGAGCTAGTGGAGCGTCAACCTCAAGTGAACTCCTTACAAGAGATTTCCAGCAGCCTGCTTATCAAGGGGCACAGAGAAGACTACATTGAGGCTGAAGAGAAAGTCCATGTTATTGAGAAGAAACTCAAACAGCTGCTTGAGCAAGTGTCCCAAGACTTAGTGTCCTTGCAGCAAAGCCAGGTGAGTCCCCTTATAGCTTCTAAATATAAAAATGTATGCAAATGGGAAAGCAGTGTGGCAGCCCTGCTTGGGGAGGGAGGTCACAAGCACGTGGCAGCGGTCACAGAGGAGTCGTGCCCCTTTGTGCTGTGTGGCCCTAACAAGTTACCAAAGCTCTTCAAAGCCGCTTTGTCATCTGTAAGAGGGAGGCAGCAACGGAACCCATCAGTGTGGCTGGGGGTACGGAAAACAAGCCGGGTCCCTCCGTCGTTTCTGCCTTCATGCCTTCACTGTTCTCACGTGATGGTTTCTGGTCCTCTCCCTGTCCTGGTCACTCTCCTCTGACCACTCTCATTTGTGTACCTTCTCTTAAAATGTGATCCAGCTCAGAACAAATGGACTCGCCAGACGTAGGGCAGGCCCTCCCCTCCATCCCAGAGTATATATCTTTCCTTTCGTGCAGCCCAGACTATGCGGCCACGTGATTACATCACCCACCACAAGCTCACTGTCCAGCTGTTTCTGTCCCCCTCCTCCTGTGTGCTCTGGGTCTTTAATGCAAGTGGCTGGCCTCACCTTGTTTCCATCCCCTGTCATCTGAGTAAGGCCCTGTTAGAGGGAGGAGTGAGCGCACCAGAAGAGCCCCTCCTTTTAGCAGGATCACAGTGGGGAAGGGATGAGCGGTGCAACGAAGAACCTGCAGGAACCATGTTTTTGTGCTCTTGAGACTATTCAGAGCCTTCTGTTTCCCCGAACTGAACTCTTGGGGTGTGGATTTCAGAACCCAGACTCACCTCTGCCCAGCTTGGATGAAGTAGACCCCGGAGAGCCTCTAGCAGCACCTGTACCAGCTCCCCAAGCCAAGGTGAGAGCCCCCTTCTGCCAGGCGAACGACACTGGTTACTCTTGAAAGTTATTGAGCTGACAGGGACTTGGGCCTCCAAGGCCCCATCCAGTATTTCATGATAGCACAGATTTCTGCTTCAACCTGCTGGTCAGTAGAGCGGCTTACTCCAAAGATTTAAAAAAAAAAAAAAAAACAAACTTTTAAAGACCTAATGGAAAGGCTGTCTTGTGCTCAGTACTCTTCCCTGGTGGGATTGTGCTGGCTGTGGAAGCTGGGAGCCCTTCTGGCATTGCTGAAGGGGCTTCCTGATCTCTCCGTGGCAGCAGGTCAACAGGCTGGAACGTGAAACTCTCCCTAGTTTAACTGAATTATTTCTTACTTCAGAGAGTGTAATCTCAAATGTATTACACTAGGCTCAAAAGCTTGGCAGGAAGACAACCTAAGAAAGATGTATAACTTAAGAAGGAGGAACGTTTTATCATTGACAGGACTAAACTATCTTCAGTTTACTAATTGGATTATTTTTATCTAGCAGTTCAGAGCAGAGATAACTACGAAAGACAAGAACAAGACAGCCAGCAGGTAACAGCATTACAACACTAGCAATGGGTTCCCTGTCCCACACTCCTCTCCCCTCAGCAGGCTTGCCAGTGCCACTCTTAAGGTCTTTGGAAAAATTGGTTTTCTTGTTTTCTTCCATTTGGAAGGGGCTGGGCTTCCCTTCCAAAGCTGAATCCCAGCCGTGGGCCCCATTTTAATCTCAGGTCCTGATGATTGTCTTTACGCAAGCAGGGGGGTCAGGTCACGGGAGTGGGGTTTGCCTCCGGAACCTCCCGATCAGCTCTCGACCTCCTCTGTTGCCAGGGTGCCCAGCCCCGCTGGCCCTGAAAGCTCACGGCCCCAGCGCTCCTTCCTCTGGCGGGTGATCAGGGCGGCGCTGCCCCTCCAGCTGCTTCTGCTGCTGCTGCTGCTCCTGGCCTGCCTGCTGCCCTCCTCCGAAGAGGACTACAGCTGCACTCAGGCCAACAACTTTGCCAGGTCCTTTTACCCCATGCTGAGGTACACCAATGGGCCACCCCCCACCTAGAGGCCAGCCCGGCCGCAGCACCACACCCACCAGCCTCTTTGCGCAGTGCCGGACTCACAGCCCCAGACCAATCCGTGGGGGACTCTGAGCATTGGTCCAGGGACCACCTGCTGCGGACACCTCCCTCGGCGTGACCGGAGAGAGCTCTCTCAGGACCCAGGGCAGCTTTCAAATGATCTTCCCCCAGGGCAGGGAACCTGGGTGGCCATCACCCCGGGCAGTTTGGCAAAACTTAGTTGACTGGTTTCGGGATCTCTGGAAACCGCAGTTTCCTGAAGAGCCAAGCACTTTGTGAATTCTGATTTGTCAAACCACATTATTAAAATGTAGTCAGTATGGTCAGTGAACAGTAGTGTTCATCACATAATACGTATTACAGAAACAAGCAAGCAGATTCCGCCTCAGAAATGGTTCAGAAACTCACACGCACCCTTGGCTGATTGATTGAAACAATCATATTTAAAATATTTAGCATTAATTTTACTTCAATCAGCAGCAACCTTGGAGCTACAGGTTATAAAACCAAAATGTTCTGCTCAGTACTTAGGTCTGCTCTTTTATATTGCTTTAAATTTTTAAAGAAATTATATTGCATGGATGTGGTTATTTGTGCATATTTTTTAACAATGCAGAATCTGTATGAATAATGTAAACTTTGATTTTTTTTAAAAAAATCAGATTTTAGCTTGAGCTTTTTGACTAATGTACAGTAAATGCCAAACAAACTACAGACTTGATAGGGACATTTTTGTAAGTTAATTTTATAAGACTTTTCACATTTAAAGTGGTGCTTCAGGTTTTGTTTAACTGTTTGGCCACGGGTGGGTGGGGGGGTTGGTCCAGAGACTTGAAGCTGTTTGTGGTATGTACAACTCAGATGTTTCTCATTAAAAGAAAACAAAAAAGCCATACTTTTGTCTTACTAGATTATATTACAAAGCAGTTAAACGTTATGTGTAATCTTCCATGGACCAAAAATTATTTTTTAAATATCTGAGGGGATTTACGGGTTTTACAGATTTTGAGCTAAGCTTTATATTCTACTTATTTATCTTTGTACAGAATAACTTATGAGATCTAGAAACCCACACCTGTATAGGAGGTGATTACCCCATGCAGTGAGCCTCCAATGCTGTAGGGGGCGATGAGGGCAGCACAGTGTGGAAGGTGGACGTGAAAGGATCGTTTCACCCAGATTTTTGTATTCCCAGCTCCCTCCAGGGTGAATTAACACATAGTGTTCAACAAACATTACAGACAAAGCCATCTGCTTTCCATTTCCAGCACCACTGTCTATTTCCCACCCAAACAAAGAGTGTGATTAGAAGTTACTGATCCAAATGGAACAGAATTGAGAGCCCAGAAATAAACCCACACACCTACGGTCAATTAATCTTCAACAAAGGAGGCAAGAATATGTAATGGGAAAAAGACAGTCTCCTCTTCAGCGAGTGGTGCTGGGAAAGCTAGACAGCCACATGTAAATCAATGAAGTTAGAACACACCTTCTCACCATGCACAAAAATAAACTCAAAATGGCTTAAAGACTTAAACATAAGACAGGACACCATAAAACTCCTAGAAGTGATCATAGGCAAAACAGTCTCTGACATAAATCTTACCAGTGTTTTCTTACGTCAGTCTCCCAAGGCAATAGAAGTAAAAACAAATGGGACCTAGTCAAACTTACAGGCTTTTGCACAGCAAAGGGAACCATAAACAAAACGAAAAGACAACCTACAGAATGGGAGAAAATATTTGCAAACGATGAGACCGACAAGGGCTTAATTTCCAAATATACAACAGCTCATACAGCTCAACAGCAAAAAACAAACAACCCAATCAAAAAATGGGCAGAAGACCTAAATAGACATTTCTCCAAAGAAGAAATACAGATGGCCAAGAAATACAGATGGCCAACATAAAAAGATGCTCAACGTCGCTAATTATTAGAGAAATGCAAATCAGAACGACAGTGAGCTACCACCTCACCCTAGTCGGAATGGCCATCATTAAAAAGTCTACAAATAACAAATGTTGGAGAGGGTGTGGAGAAAAGCGGACCCTCCTACACTGTTGGTGGGAATATAAGTTGGTGCAGCCACTGTGTAAAACAGTATGGAGGTTCCTCAGAAAACTAAAAATAGCGTTGCCATATGACCCTGCAATCCCACTTCTGGGCATATATCCAGAGAAGACTATAATTCAAAAAGATACATGCACCCCTATGTTCATAGCAGCACTCTTCACAACAACCAAGACATGGAAACAACCTAAATGTCCATTGACAGATGAATGGATAAAGATGTGGTACATATATACAATGGAATACTACTCAGCCATAAAAAAGAATGAAATATGCCATTTGCAGCAACATGGATGCAACTAGAGATTATCACAATAAATGAAGTAGTAAGTCAGAAATAAGACGAATACCATATATCGCTTATATGAATCTAAAATATGACACAGGGACTTCCCTAGTGGTCCAGTGGTTAAGACTATGTGCTCCTAATGCAGGGGGCCCGGGTTCAATCCCTGATCAGGGAACTAGCTCCCACATGCCGCAACTAAGAGCCCGCATGCCGTAACTAAAGATCCCACATGCCACCACTAAAAGATCCCACATGCCACAACTAAAAATCCTGCATGCCTCAACTAAAGATCTTGTGTGCCACAACTAAGACCCAGCGCAGCCAAATAAATATTTTTTGAAAAATAAAATATGACACAAATGAACCTATCTATGAAACAGAAACAGAATCACGGATGTAGAGAACAGATGTGGTTGCCAAGGGGGAGGGAGTGGAGGAGGGATGGAGTGGGAGACGAGTTCACACGTGTAAGTTTTTATACAGAGAATGGATAACCAACAACGTCCTACTGTATAGCACAGGGAACTATATTCAATATCCTGTGATAAACCATAATGGAGGGGCTTCCCCGGTGGCGCAGTGGTTAAGAATCCGCCTGCCAATGCAGGGGACACGGGTTCGAGCCCTGGTCTGGGAAGATCCCACATGCCGTGGAGCAACTAAGCCCGTGTGCCACACCTACTGAGCCTGCACTCTAGAGCCCAAGAGCCACAACTACTGAGCCCACGTGCCACAACTACTGAAGCCCATGCGCCTGGAGCCTGTGCTCTGCAATAAGACAAGCCACCAAAATAAGAAGCCCACGCACTGCAGCGAAGAGTAGCCCCTACTCGCTGCAACTAGAGAAAGACCACGCGCAGCAATGAAGACCCAACACAGCCAAAAATAAATAAATAAATTTAAAATAAAATAAAATTAAATATAAAGCCAGAAAAAAAACATAATGGAAAAGAATATGAAAAAAAAAAAAATTGTTACTGACCCAGTTCCTCAGTTACCTGCTCTTAACCTGCATCTCTTGACACTCGGGAGACACCATGGACTCAAAGCAATCTCGGTCCCTCTCTCCTTCTCTGCAAAGTGCAAACCTTGGGGAAGCCAAGGAAGCTCGTCAGTAGATGAAGGCCAGATTTCAGCACTTGTGGCCCTTCTGTGGGTCAGACACCCCAGAACGTGTGCAATTCACCAGTAGCTTTATGTAAAGGGACCAGCTGAAGAGAACTGTCTTTACCAAATTGTTGGAAGTGATATGGACACAAAGGTACTGCTTTACCATGCAACCTCAAAGTCTCTTTTAACTCTAAAATAATCCATCTCTTTTCATGGATTACAATAACTGTAGAGGGAAATTTAAATGAAAATATTACCCAAACTTTTTCTTTAAGCCATTGAGTTGGTTAGAAGGTCCTTGCTCCAGGTTCTCCAGAGGCAAAAGGCAGAATATCTCTACCTCCTTCCCTTCTTCCAGCCCAAAGGAGGTGACTACTCTAGAGACCTTTTCTGCCTGTAAGGAGGGACTCTGGGGCAAGTCCAAGCTGCGGAGAAAGGAGAGTGTCATTTGCATTTTCAAGTCTAATGATGCACACCAACTCTCAGGATAGAGGCCTTTGAGTCTTGAGTCTGTACTCCAGGCTTCTACCCCAGGGACGCCTTCCTTCACCCACAGCTCAGTGTGTTCCCCAGCTCTTGTTATGAAATAATCTGTGTTTTACACCTTCAAGAGATTTTACATCTTCCATTCCCCACGTGCGAGAGAAATTTTCAAATGACCCTTGACATTAAGTTAGCGTCAGTATGAAGGAATTACTTTTCTCTCCATCCCTCGTGGGGTATAATACTAATTGACTCATATGAAGTAATTACAGAAAAGTACTCCCCGAACTGATGCATTGCATATCAGAATTTTCATATTTGTGAGCTGCATTTTACTTGAGCATACAATGCCTTTGGTCATAAATCACAGGTGTGAGATTAGCTGACTAAAGATTAAATTGCTGCTGTTTAAAAAGTCTTCAGCAGTTTAAGTCAGAGATTCTTAACTCTTGAAATTGTATGTAAGCATTTTGTTTATGTACCTTTGTCCAGGAAGAGTGTCTGTGCTTTTCATCAAATTCTTAAAGGGCTCTGCAAACCTAAAACAGAATAAAATTCAGAATAGAATGGGAACACTGACTACTTAGCCTAATTACTGAAAGTTCTTATACTCCCAACAAATACATTTTTAAAACCAAAATTATGAAAAAACACTTTATTTAGCTTATGTCACATTAAACTTTTCTGCAACAGTTCCATAGACATTAAAGGCACACAGCAAAGAAAAAGTAGTACCTGGAGGAATGGAAAGCAGGTTTCAAAATCTGCTTTCACACAACAGCAGACATTCATTTGTCAAAAGGCCCAAATTTAAAAGCCTGCTTAATGGTACAGAGCATTCATCTGAAAAAAATGACAAGTTATAGCCAGCCAGTGGGCTCTGAGGTACACAGGACCACTGAATAACAACGTTACAGGACCTACAGTCATGGCACTTAGACACCCAGCACAGAAAGAGAAACACAGCAGCACAGATTGTAGAGTTACAGGAACTGGTCTGGGTTAGCATATCGTCAGAGCTTTGTCCTTCCCTTAAAGGAAGCCCACCATCACATAACACTGACTGGCCCCACAAGTGAATAGGACCCTCGGCATTCAAAAAAAAAAAAGAAAAGAAAAAGGATCCTTGACTCCAACGCAACAAAAAGGGTTATAAGAATAACACTGCAGAGAATGCACATCTTTGAGCTACCACTTTGAGCCAAAGTTCCAGCAACTTGGAGAGCTGTAAAGAATAAATGCATGTGTTTTGCACTGCAGTAGACTAGACTCCACGGGGAAGCATCAGTGCCTAAAAGGTGTGAGAATTTTACACGGGTAAGTTTCCAGCGAATCTACTTCACAGCAACACATCTGGGGAAAATGATGACAGGAGGAGGTGATGGCAGTGCCACCCACGAGCTTATGAGCCCAGGATGGGAGGGTAGGAATGATATAATTCATCTTATTTTTTCCCACCAGTCATGGCTGCTATTCTGTAAAGGTTCACGCAGACCCCATCTAAGCTGAGAAGGCAGAGGGTACAGTAGAAGGCAACCATAACGTAACCGTCTCTCCTCTATGCACCGAGACTCAGCTCAAGCAGCAGACTCCTACAGAAGCAAGTCTGTAGCAGGAGCAGTGCTGGCCAGGCAGGCAGAAGACCTGAATTCTGTCCCAGTTTTGCCGTTAAGTAGTTTTATGACCTTCAGCAGGTCCATTTACCCCTCCAGGCTTTAATTTACACGTGTACAAAAGATGGGACTGAACTCTCTTCTACTGGGTGTTCTGGAAATGGAGCCATTTAAACCAGAGTAGCCGCGCATGTCAGACTGCATTTGACGAATGGATTCTGCAGTCTAGGAGTATTCTTCCTTTAGTTTTTTTTAAACCGCATGATTACTTTCAGCTCTGTCACTTACTCCCTTGTGTGACCTTGAGCAAGTTTGCTTAGGCTCTAGGTTCCAGACCCGGAAAACTGGGATAACAGCAGTTAGTATGAGGATTAAATATGAATGTATTGCACTGAGCACTGTGCCTGGCACACAGTCAATGTTCTGCAAATACTATTTTTGGGTACTAAACAACTTATTTTTATCATTTCCTTCATATAACCTTTATTATGTCTTTTTAAGATTTTTTAGCAGTTTAAAGAAATGTGTCAAATCTTAAATAAAAATGTTTCATTTCAAAATAGACAGGAAACTGAAGGTTCACCTTGGAATTTGAAAAAGTATCAATATATGCAAGTTTCTTAGCAGATTTAAGTAACAACCAAACTCGGTTTTCACATGCTAGAACATTCTAGAATTGCTTCAACATAGCCTATAGATATGAATATATAACGTAGCTCTGCCAAGAATTGGGAACTGATATTTTTTTAATGAAACTGAAAATAATTGGTCTTCCAGCTGAGTTAGCAGAGGAAGTAATCCAGATAAAGACTGTCTCACCGAAGAGCTTTTGTTGATTTTGTATTATTTTGTTTTTAATAGTTAAGACCCTCCAGAAATGATCTTGAGCTGACAACTTAATCTGCTGCTCCCACCACAATTTTTGAAGATAAATCTCTTCAAAAATTATTTTAGGGTTGAATCCTTTGTAGTTAGTCCTGGTGGACCCTGAGCATGTGACAGGCCTGAGGCCACAAGGAGAGGATGTGGTGGGGACGGAGGGAGATACAGTTGGAACGTGGACAACTCACTGTGCGGCTCTCCTGGGGTGGCCCATGTGGGTCCTTTTCAGCAGCTGCCAGCTCTCCCAGGAACCTGCGTGAACACTGCGCTAGTGGTTTCTGTATTAAGAATATTCCATGTTAATTATCATTAAAATTTGTCTATATGATTCCCATATTAGACACTCATGTTTTTGGAATTTAGCTCAAATCTCACTCATCCCCCACAACTAAGTTTGTTGTATTAAATGATCACTTACAAACCAAAATGTAGGAAAGGAATCTCACCATACGAGTCTAAGGCAAAGCTGAGCATTCCTTTTCCATGATACATAAAATGTAGTTGGGTGGGTTATTTTTTTCCCAATACTCAATTTAATTCTTGTTGACAGTTGTCAGGTCCTATCCTCTCTAATTAATTCTTTTAAAAACTGAATTTGAAAACACTGTGCTTAGCTATGGGAGAAATTTAAGTTGCCCATGGACCATTTGGGTCCAAAAGAAGACGTTTAAAAGAAAGCACTGTGTTTTGTTGTTTTTTTTTAAAGAAAGCACTATTAAAGAGAAATGGCTAATCTTTAAAATGGACACGGAGGGTTTACTCAAAACCCAGAAAAACAGCAGCCTGACTTTGCACTTTGTCATCCTTAGAGGACACGTTTGGAGCAGCTGGGAACAGAGATCACACACTTCATCTGAAAGGGGGAAAGGGCCCTAGAATACTCAAAACAAAGAACACCTTTAAACTATAGACCTTATTATCTCAGCTGCCTACTTGGCCCAGACCCCAGTCTAAGAGACAGCCTTGCACCAGGGCGGCCTCTCAGGTTGGACTGACTGACCGGTTTCCTCAGCACACCTAGGTGAGACCACAGCCAAGAAGAAATGACCAAAAGTGTTACATGCTCCTCATGGGCTAAATCCAAATGCAGTGAAACAAGCAGCCCCAAGAAGCATGCAGGAGAGTCTGTGGAAAATGGGCAGTGGGCACTGGAGGAGTTTTCATAAGAGCGTGCACCGTGCGGGTGACACACAGGGTGCAGCACAGACAGGTGCTAGGACACCTGAGACAAATCGGTTGCCTACCTTGGCGTCAAAATCCAACCTGCAAAACTTCACTACATAGTAATGGGGTTGCGGCTTAGACCTCATTCTGTTTTGTTTTTGTTTTTTTATTTTTGCTTTTTCAACCTGGTAGTCTCTTTTATAAATACAATTAAGAGAATTTCATTGGCAAATAACTGTTCACGGCTGCCTTCCTTTGCCTCCCGCTTCCCACTGTCTAGCCTCCACCCCCTTGTTTGTCATGGGGGCTCCTAAACTGGCTGGAAAGAAAGAAAATTGACCTGCTGAAAAATACTGGTTCCCTCGTTCCTACAAAATCAAATATATTTGCTGTACTCAATCTTGCTGAGGCTGCAACAAGTCACTAAGAATAATTTCAAATCACCTCAGAATACAGACAACGGTGTGTTCTCTAGGTACATGGCCAAGAGTTTCTGATACAGCTTTGCTCAACTTTTTTAGTAAAACTGCATTGATATCAAAATTAAGAATTATTCAAGATCACACTGGCAGAAACCAACCTTGTGTTATTGAATGTAATCTTCCTAATGACTTTGGTTTACTGTGGCTAGCACATTTCTGTATTTACTATTTTCAAAAAGAAAGTGTGTTTAATCTCCTATCACAAGGTAATTTTTAAAAACATTGCAAAAATCACACATGATTATTTAACTACTCTCTTCCAAAGTATAGATGTAACTCGTTTTAGGCATTCACTATGTTCCTGAAAATTTGTATGAAAATTTCAGTTTTTAAAAAGTGAGTTAAAATTGTAATTTCAGAGGTGCTTTGTCACCATGTCCTATTTATGTTCCACTTGGAATAAGAACTAATATTTTACTAACTTTTTATTTCACCCAACCCACCATATAAATGTTCTGATAAGAAAATATTCTAGAAGAGCCCTAGGGTATAAAAGAATTTTCTTGCTATAAATACTTACCCTAAATATTTCTCTTTTTTAAAGAGTTCACAATCTTGTTCAAGTGGTACGCTCACCCCGTCTATATGGTTTGGCCCTGAACATGACACGCTGACGTGTGTAGCTGTTCATCCTTCCGTGCAACAGCATGCCTCACACACACAGCCTGAAGTGTCCCTGTCTCCCCTGGGTGGCTGAGGTGGCAGTTGTGGCTGCCCCAGGGGAGCACTGTGGCTGTGACCCACACCCACAGGAGAAACCCCATTCCTGCAAACACTGGTCCTTCCTCTAGCACACACACTGGGCCCCTTGGGACAAGAGAGTTTTAACAAAGGGCAATTCCAGGGGTAGGGGTATTTAAATATCCACACTCCTCCATGAAGGTGATCACTCACACACACACACACACACACACACGTAATTTGTAGGCTTTCTGAATGCAAACCAAGAGGGGGTGAACCTGCATGAAGGCGGCAGCAAGGTCTTGGGGGATGAACGTGGCTTGCATCTCAGCTTGACCACTGGTTCCCTAGGTCACGTTCCCTCTGGCCTTGGATAGAGTCACAGCAATACGTGACACCTGTCCTCACAGGCCTGTGAGATAGGTGTGTGGAACCAGTTAGTTGACTGCCATCGTGGTTTTCAATCCTACAATCAAGTGGTCCAGAGGCAGCATACAAAGGACTAATTCTGTGGGCAGGTTAAGTGGCACAATAAGGCTTAGTCCCCTTCCTGTGCATGTGCCACGTTCTCTCCCCTTTCTACTTGACAACGCTTCCAAGTCAGATTTCCACCAGTCATTCCAAAAGCTGTAAGAAGATGTTTTCCGAAGGGTGGGAGGGAGATGGGAAGTGAGAGGGACCACAATGAGATCCCATGAGGCCAAGCAAGACATAAACGCTGCACTCAAACGTGCCCCCTGGTGACAAGGAGCACTGGCTTTCTCACCCTGACTCCCGGGAAGTAGGGAGGTCGGGGAAGGATGGTATTGAGGGGCCATATGAGGGATCACACAACAGAAAGCCGATGAAGCCCGCCCCCTCCTGATGGGGCTCACGATTTGTGCTGGAGTTCACGCTTCGGCCTCTGACCTCCTCTGCAGCCTGACCACACCTCAGGGCTTGGCATCACTGAGCCTGGGGGTTCTGGGAGCCCTCTTTGCTCTCACTTTCCTCCACCAGGCTGCACTCGGACCCTGTGACCGAGGACTTGCTGCCACGAAGTGTGTGGGCATTCAGCATCTCCAGCAGCAGGTCGTAGACGGGGACCACATTTTTGCACTTCATGTTGAGCAGGTGTTCCATGCCCTTGTTACTAGGGGGACAAAAAGGCGCTGAGATTCCTTCCTGAAGCAGCCAAGGGAAGTCTGACATCTTCCCCGACAGAGCCGGTCCTCCACCCCAACCCCTGCGCTTCTTCCAGCCCTTTGCTAGCTATGGTTCTTGCATCTGTCTCCTCCAATGATCTACACGTAAGGACAAGTACAATGTCCTGTGGGCCTTGGTGTCCCACCACCCACCCACATGGCCTGATAGCACCGGCACATAGTGCAATGGGGTCTCACTGTTCACCATAGTTATGTCTACACAGTCTTCGCAAACACTGAACCATTGCTACTGGGAGAAATACAGGGTTAGGTTCTGAGAGGTCCTGGTCCCAACATTTTCACCAGCCATTAATACATAACCTTGCTTCTTCTGAGTTATTGTTATAAAGACACTTTATTTAACACATACAGTCCATTCACTAACATTTAACTCACGGCCTACAGCACTAAAATTCATGCCTGAACAAAGTGTATCTAACACGTATATTTTTTCTGTAGGGACATCACAGGTTTCTTGCACTTAGGAACACTAGAGAGCACTTCAGGACTATGCTTGGGGTCATTTTTAGACAGTGAAATCCCCAACAAAGTACAAGAATGGCAAAATGAGGCACTAAATAGACCACGTAATGGACCCTTGTTTACAGTATGAGAGCAGAAACGAGAAGGCAGAGCAGCACTTCGTGTGACCCCTGCTACTAACGTAAGTATGGGTAACTCAAACTTTTTGCCATGCTGCACGTGTCCTCGAATGACCTCAAAAGTGCCGTGAGTATTGATTTGGGGGTTACAAATAAATTTTAGCAAGCAGGCAAATTCACAAATAGGAAATCCGTGATTAATGAGGATGGACTGTTTCTGCTCTGCAAATGGTCGTGCACTGAGTAATCATTAAAGAGGAAACAGAGGCGGAGGTCATTTCCATTTCCTCCCCCCTCGGTAAAATTCTTGAGGTGTGTGTTGTCCTTTCTCACCACCCCTAGACTTCCCTCCTCGTCGAGGGAGCACCTACCTTCCATCCTCATGTCCCCTCTTCCAGCCCCATGGCAGGGCTACCCTCCTCCTGGGTGACAGCAAGCACTGAGCCACATGGTACCAGCATGAAACCATCATCACACACCATCCCCCTCCACGAGCGCACACAATCTCCATATCCTGAATACACTCTACCCACGCCCTGCCGTCCCAAACCTACTGGGCTCACTAGTTCTCTTAGGTCTCACTCTTAACAACCTGATGCTATCGTAAGAAAAGAACAGCTCTTAGGGAAGCCTTTGTGTACCTCCCCAAATCACCAGCCTCAGAGCTGATCTAGAGGAGCTGGGTTTAACCTCTTCAGGAAAAGACCTCAGGACCCCAGCCCTGGGTAGTGCAGAAAGAGGTGGCAGTTCACTCTAGGACAGGAACTAACTGTCCCTCTCAGAGCTCCATAAACAAGCTAAAAGCCCCAGCAACTGAAAAACAGATGAGCCACACAGGACGCCATAAAAAGCTTCTATGAGGACCGTGCCACATTCAGTGCTCGCTGTGGCCGGTCTTTGGTTACAGGTATGTGCACTGATGATGCACCCCCTTTCCTTTCAGGGGTTCATTTTCCCTTAAAGGTGGCAATTCTGCCTTATCCATCTCAAAGTTGCAAAACCCTTTTTCCAAAGCTCTTCACCCTCCTCTGGGCATGTGCACAGCCCCCTCCCACCACGCACCCCGTGGAGCGGCCCCCGCAGGGATTGTACCTGGCGTGCCTGACGTGAGAAAGGAGCATCAGCAGGTTAGCCAGGCGGACAGACTGCTGCTGGGAGGGGATGCCGCTCTTGGCGATCACCCAGACCAGAGCATCCGTCACAGCGTTTAGTAGATGAGCCAGTTTCCGGCTGCTGTCAGCCTCCTGGGGTGCCTCAGCTGAAGGGTACACACCTGGACAAAGCATAAAAAAGCTGCGAGTCACTGCCCTGAGAGGAGAAAACGGAAGTCGTGTGCTCAGCCATTAGGCATGCATATGTTCTCCAGAAAGGAGGCCAAAGTGATCTGGGTTGCTCTGACATCTGCATGTCTGGTGAAACCTTAAAAGCATGGCTTCACCTGTGCATGGTGTCCTTGTCCCCCAAGAGCCAGCCCTGTCACTGAGCTGGAAGGGAAAGCCTTCCAGCTGAATGCCGGATGAATGCAGGCAGACTCAACGGCCTCTCAGAGGGCCCCCTGGCCCAAAAGTGTGGCCTTGCCAAGCAGGAAATGTATCTAGTTGCCTCAAACCATGACATGGTGTATCTCAGCTGCAGCAACAAATACCCACACGGAGATGGTCAGAAAGTGAGATTAACTCAACTCCTAGTCCCTAAGAGGGCCCCTCATCTACGGGGAGTTTAATAAACATAAACTAATCACCACCGCTATGCCGCCTCCCCCCACCCGTGTGCCACGCGCAGACGGCCACGGCAGGGCCACTGCCACCTCTGTCCAGGCCCTCAGCATCTCACTTCAGGTGATGCCTTGCTGGAGCAGGAAGACCACCGATTTGGAATCAGACAGACCTGCTCTATATCCTCCATCTCTCGCTCTCTGACCCCTGACCAGTCACGCAGCTCCTCCAGCCTCAGCTCCTCACTGAGCAAAGCTTACAGGCACATGTCTACCTCCCCACGAGGTAGGTCGCTTCCCCCTTCCTGCCTGGCCCAGTGTCTAATTCCCCTCTGACTCTCGGGACTGAGATACTTGGCCTCCCAAAGGTTGCAAAACAACCGCTCAGGTAAATCTTGCCCTACCAGCCCCTCGCCTACCAACCCCGACTCCTTGATTCCTGGCAGCAGGGAATTAATTAGCTTCCCTTCCAGGCTTTCGATTTCAAAGAATAAATAGCAAATACGTGAAGTCAACGGGGGAGCTGCCGACTTTTCACTGTAATGAGAACGAAGGATGGCTGGCACTCTATCATCCACAGAATTGGTTTTGGCAGTTTTTGTTCTCTACTTTTATTGGCATTTCCAGTTCAATTGATGCAACTCAGTTCAACTCAGTTCAGTTAAGGCAAGGGACATACTGAACCACAACCATGCCAGTGCAGCGCTTCGCCATATCCCTAGGGGCATGTCCCTCCATGATGTCTGATGATGCAGATTTAAAATATTCATCTTTGGCCCAGAAGCTGCTGCTTTAACCCATCTGCTCACCTGTTCCTCACAGGGACTCTTCCAGGCTCCCTGGCATGCTGGGGTCAAGCCTCCCATTGACCCCCATGGCAAATGACCTGCCCTCTCACTGCCCCCACCTTCCACTCAACATGCCCTTGAGTGTCCAAAATGAAAAATACAGATCATGTGGTGCCCTTAAATGAATTCCCAGCTCTTGGGGTAGAGTCCAAACCACTTGGTGCAGTTAACAATGTACCAGGGCTCTCTCTGCCCTCTGCAAGCTCAGTTCCCCGCACACCTCACCCTGAACACTGCTTTCAATTCCTTTAACAGGTGATGCCCTGAGCATACTGAGCTTTCTGCTTAGGAATGCTCTTCCTTCCCTCCCCTCCTCCACCCCATCTCCTCCTCTTCTCCACATCCCCTCCTCTTGCTTATCTACATCCATTCCTCCTTTAGATTCCAGCCTGGTTATGAACTTCCTTGTGGAAGCTTCCCTGACTTCCCTCTGGTTTGGGCTCTCCTCTGAAGCTCCAAAGGTGCCCTGTGCTTCCCCAGCAGAGGGCAGCACGTTGTCCTACACGCTGGATGTCCTCATACACACGCTCTGACCCTCAGTGAGACTGGACATAAGTACTGTGCAGGCACAGACCCTATTTGTTTGCCTTTATATACCCGTCACCTATTACAATGACTGGCATGGAGTAAGCACTCATAAATGGAAGAATTAGACTGAAATTACATAGGTTCAAATTTTTAGCCAAGCACACCATTATAAATTGAAATGATAAATAGGCATGTTGATGCATATTTTAGGTACATACATAGAAAATTATAAATCAAATGAAAGCTTAGAGAAAATTATTTTAAGCTTATTTTCCCTTAAAATTGACCCTGGCTGCATTAACAAGTACTTTCTTTAACTACCCTTTAGTCTATTCTGCTACATGAAATGTGCTCCATGTATTTCTACTGCCATAAAGAAATCTTACATTTTTGGATTCTAAAAGGAGTCAAAATTACGTACCTGTACATACGTCAGTCTAAAGTGACAAAAAGTGAAAATATAAAAATATTTGGCTAGTATACAAATGTTCACAGCAATATTACTCATAATAGCCCAAAAGTGGAAACAACCTAAATGTCCACCAACTGATGAATGGATAAACAAAATGTATATCCATACAATGGAAGATTACTGAGCCATAAAAAGGAATGAAGCAAGGCAGAAATAGAGACACAGGTGTAGAGAACAAACGTATGGACACCAAGGAGGGAAAGGTGGGGGGGATGAACTGGGAGATTGGGATTGACATATATACACTAATATGATAGATAAAATAGATAACTAATGAGAACCTGCTACATAGCACAGGGAACTCCACTTCACTGTACAGTAGAAACTAACACAACATTGTAAAACAACTATACCCCAATAAAAATAAAAAATAAAAAAAAAAGCAGAATGCCAAAAAAAAAAGGAATGAAGTACTGACACATGCTACAACTTAAATGTGAAAGAAGCCAGCCACAAAGGTCTACGTTTTTATGATTCCATTTATATGAACTGTCCAAAATGGGCAAATCGATACAGACAGAAAGTAGATTAGTGGCTGCCCAGGACTATAGGTGGGACGGAGATTGGAGAGTGACAGCTAGACTGGGGAGTACAGGATTTCTTTTAGGGTGATGAAAAATGTTCTAAAATTGGTTTTGATGATGGCTGCACAAGTCTATGGATATACTAAAATCCACTGAATTGTACACTTTAAATGGGTGAATTGAATGGCATATGAATATCACAATAAAGCTGTAATTTTAAAAAGTAATAAAGTGAATCTTCAGAACCAAAATTGCAGTAACACAAAAGCTCCTCAGTACCTCCTCACGTCTGACCAAGGCTCCCCTCAGATAACCTGTGTTGGCTATTGGGTCACCTTCTTCATAAACGAGCAGTCACCGCCAAGGGTGAGCCCTGGATCTTCTACAGGCTGTGGGGTCAGCACAGCTCCATACAGGGCTCAGGGTCCACCACTGATGAGGGGTTTGGGGATAGGGGTCACTGTGGTTCTGTAAAGGCACGTGCTGTATCAATTTTACATATGGGGAAAGGTTTTACGTACAAAAAGATTAACCTATATAAAATCATCCTGGGAAGGAACTGGGCTGTAGAATGCCCATTTGGCTGCCTGTCTCTTTTCAGTCAGCAGTGCTGTGCCTGCACTTTGGGCATTCACATACCCTCTTGCTCATCAGACATGTAGGTACAGGGTAATCGCTAAGTGGCAGGCCCCAGGAGGGGCAAGAGACAAGACACAAAGCCCCCAGGATGCTCACTGCCCAGACACACAGGAAACGGTAAGGATTAACTCCTTCCAGCCCCCAAGAGTTAAGAACATCAGATTTTCTTTTAGAACCAAATTAAATGACTTTTCCTAAAACTAAAGAAATACAGTAAAAATGTCAAGATCTTGGCACACCACCACACACATACCAAAGAAAGTAAAATAAAATCAAGGACACAATTTCCTTTCCTCTTTATCGCCTGGGAACAGCTGTGTCCTCCTTTCACCAGCCCACCTGATGACATTCTGAGCAGCACATGGGGAGAGATGGGCAACCCCCCAACATCTGCCACGTCCTAAGGGTTCAAAGGATGAAGATATAAGCTCGTCTCAACTGAAAGCAAATAAATCAGAAGAGATAAAGTATTTAATAAAAATTCCAGAATACTAACCAAAGGAAAACTGTTCTGGCTTTTGGGAGGTGTATGTGGGGTTTTGTTTGCCTGTTTGCTTTGAGGAAAGAACCTCTAGCTATGACCATCCCCTTTATCACCACCTCCTAACCCAGCACCATAAGAACAGACTGATGTTGGAAAGGTGCTGGTGACATGGACCCAGGAGGCTGATACCTACAATGCTTTGCCCCCATGTTCTCCATAAACAGGAAAGCACCCATCTGGCCTCTTCAGCATCCTTCTGTGTGTCCTTTTGTATCTTGGCCTTCTCCGCCCACCCACGTCATGGGAACCCTCCCCATAAACTCAGAGTGAACCAGGGCTTGAGTTCATATCTCTTAATAATTTTCTTCATGTAAAACAGGCTTACCTGGTTCTAACTATTTCTTTCATTTAATGAAAAGTGTCATCCATATGAAAACTTTGTAATGAAAAGTCACAAAAGTTTGCAAAGCCCTAAAATTATTTGGATGCATAGATCTTATTCCTAATTTTAAATATTTTAAAAGACTAATTATTTGCAGATTGATTCCACTCTGTTTCCTAGATTCAGTAGCCTCTAATTCTATCCAAGGGAGGACTTCCCTAGTCTCCAGGTTTCTGGGTGACAAGATGGCTGGTCTCAGGACTCTTAATTTGGATACGCTGTTACATTAAGTAAACACTCACATAACACCCTAGAGTTTCTAAAACACTTTAACAAATATTGTAATAGGTTGTGTTAAATGCAACATTTTCTGTTGTCTCTGAGTTTCACGAGCCATATCAAAGACTGAGTATATATAATAGAGTAATGCCAGGCACCCTCACATCTTACCTATGCACCACGGAAGAGGATTTGCTGAGAGGGGAGTTCGGATGGTGCTGCCCTCACCCCATCTCTCCCCAACAGAGAGGAACATGCTCTTCTAAGCCTGGTAAGGATCAGAGCCCTCATTAACTATAAGAGTGTATATCCCTATTCTGGACCAAAAGCATTGTATCTAGTTCATTACTGCTAAGATTTTTATTAGGATCAAGTTGAATTTACAGACTATCTGTGGGGAAGACTGACATCTTAACATACTGAATCTTTTAACCCATTAACATCTCTCTCCATTTATTTAGGATTTCTTATTTCTGTCAGCAATGTTTTGCAGTTTTCAGTGTGTGGTCTCACATTCTTTGTCAAATTTAACCTAAGGTTTCACAATTTTTTTTTTTTTTTTTTTTTTTTTGCGGTACGCAGGCCTCTCAATGTTGTGGCCTCTCCCTGTTGTGGCCTCTCCCATTGCGGAGCACAGGCTCTGGACGCGCAGGCTCAGCGGCCATGGCTCACGGGCCCAGCCGCTCCGCGGCATGCGGGATCTTCCCGGACCGGGGCACGAACCCGCTTCCCCTGCATCGGCAGGCAGACTCTCAACCACTGTGCCACCAGGGAAGCCCAAGGTTTCACAATTTTTGATGCTATTGTAAATAGTATTGATTTTTTATTTCAATTACCAATTATTCATTCCTACCATATAGAAATAAAATTATTTTTTATATATTTCCCTTATATCCCACAATCTGGGTAAACTCACTTTTTTGTAAACTCTTTGAGTTTTCTACACAGATTACCACATTTTTCAAATAAAAAGTTTTACTTCTACCTTTATAATCTGGATGGATGTCTTTTATTCTCTTTTCTTGACTTATGACACTAAAACTTCCAGTAAAACATTGAATAAAATTCGTGAGAGTGGACATACTTGTCTTATTCCTGATAACAAGCAAGTATACCATTAGCTGTAGATTATTCATTAATGCCCCTGACTAGGTTAAGGAAGTTTCCTTCCGTTACTAGTTTGTTGAGAGTTTTTAGAAGGAATGGGCATTCGATTTTGTCAAATGCTTTTTCTGCACATATTGGAATAATCATATGGTTTTTCATTATTATTCTGTTATATGGTAAATTATGTTGATTTTCTTTTTTTAATGAATATGACATGGTTTTATTTTTCTCATTTATTTATTTATTGAATTAAAAAAATATATTGAATAAATATTGCATCGGGTCTTAGTTGCAGCACGTGGAATCTTTCATTGCGGCACGCAGGCTTCTCTCTAGTTGTGGCGCACAGGCTCCAGAGCACAGGGGCTCTGTAGTTTGTGGCACACCGGCTAGTTGAGGTGTGCAAGCCCAGTAGTTGTAGCGCTTGGGCTTAGTTGCCCTGTGGCATGTGGGATCTTAGTTCGCCGACCAGGGATCGAACCCGCGTCCGCTGCACTGGAAGGCGGATTCTTTACCACTGGCCCACCAGGGAAGTCCCTGTTGATTGATTTTCAAAAGTTAAAGAACCTTGTATTCCTGGGAAAATCACACTTGTTCACAATATATTATCGGATTCTATTTCTAAAAAACAAATTTGAGAATTTTTGCATCTGTATACATGAGAGATACTGGTCTGCTGTCTTCTTTTCTTCCAATATGTTGGTCTGGGTTTCCTATCAGAGTAATGAGTTGGAAAGTATTGCCAACTCCTCAGTTTTCTGCAATAATATGTATAAGCTTGGTATTACTTATTCCTTAAATGTTTGGTAGAATTCTTGCAGAAAAGCCATCTGGGCCTAAAGTTTTCTTTGTGGGAAAGTTTGTAACTACAAATTCAATGTCTTTGATAGATATATAGCTGTTCAGAATTTTTAAGTTTCTTTTTGACTGAGTTTCAGTAATTTGTATCTTTCAAAGAATTTGTCCATTTCATCTAATATTCAAGCGAATTGGCATAAAGTTATTTATAATATTACCTTATTATTCTTTTTAATATCTGCAGAAAAATAACGTCACCTATCCCACTACTGATACTGGTAACCTGTATCTTCTTTCCTTTTTTCTGATCAGTCTGGCCAGAGGCTCATCAATTTCATTGATCTCAAATAATCAGCTTTTGACTTTCTTGCTTTTCATCTACTATTTTCTTTTTTTCTGTTCCATTGTTTTCCACTCTATCCTTTATTATTTCTTTTCCTCTGCTTATTTGGGGTTTCATTTTCTCTTCTTTTCCTAAGTTTCCTTAAGGTTGAAAGCTGAGGTCCTTAATTTCAGACCTGGCTTTTTTAATTGAAATATAGTTGGCATACAATTCTAAGTCAGTTTTGGGTGTACTACATAGTGATTTGACATTTGCATACATTATGAAATGATCACCACAATAAGTCGAGTAACCATCTGTCTCCACACAAAGGTATTACAATATTTTTGACCATATTCCTAACGTTATATATTACATCTCCATGGCTTATTTTATAACTGGAGTGTGTATCTCTTTTTTTTTTTTTAATTTTTATTTATTTTTGGCTGCATTGGGTCTTCATCATTGCGTGAGGGCTTTTCTCTAGTTGTGGTGCGTGGGCTTCTCATTGCGGTGGCTTCTCTTGTTGCGGAGCACAGGCTCTAGGAGCATGGGCTTCAGTAGTTGTGGCATGCAGGCTCAGTAGTTGTGGCTCATGGGCTCCAGAGCACAGGCTCAGTAGTTGTGACGCACGGGCTTCTCATTGCAGTGGCTTCTCTTGTTGCGGAGCACAGGCTCTAGGAGTGTGGGCTTCAGTAGTTGTGGCATGCGGGCTCAGTAGTTGTGGCTCACGGGCTCTAGAGCGCAGGCTCAGTAGCTGTGGTGCACGGGCTTAGTTACTCCGTGGCATGTGGGATCTTCCCGGACCAGGGCTTGAACCCGTGTCCCCTGCATTGGCAGGCAGACTCTTAACCACTGCACCACCAGGGAAGCCCTGGAGTTTGTATCTCTTAATTCCCTTCAGTTACTTCATGCACTCTCTCTCCCCTCCAGCAACCATCTGTTTGTTCTCTGTAGTTTGTTCTCTGTATTCATTAGTCTATTTTTGTTTTGTCTGTTTTGTTTTTTAAATTCCACAAATAAGTGAGATCATACAGTATTTGCCTTTCTCTGACTTACTTCACTTCACATAATACTCTTTAGATCCTTCCATGTTGTTGTAAATAGCAGGATTTCACTTTTTTTAATAGCTGAGTAATATTCCATTGTATGTGTGCATACATACATACATACACACACACACACATCCCACATCTTCTTTATTCACTCATCTATTGACAGACACTTAGGTTGCTTCCATATCTTGGCTATTGTAAATAATGCTGCAGTGAACATTGGTGTACATGTAAACCAGAATACACATTCTTTTCAAGTGCACATGGAACATTCTCCAGGATAGATCACATGCTAACCTACAAAACAAGTCTTAATAAATTTAAGAAGGTTAAAATCACATCAAGCATCTTTTCTGACTACAACAGTGTGAGACTAGAAATCAACTAGAAGAAAAAAACTGTGAAAAACACAAACACAAAGCATACTACAAAAAAAAAATCAGTGGGTCACTGAAGAAATCAAAGAGGAAATAAACATATACCTGGAGACAAATGGAAACACATGATCTGAAATCTATGGGATGCAGCAAAAGCAGTTCTAAGAGGGAAGTTTGTAGCAATACAAGCCTACCTCAAGAAAAATCTTGAGATATTCCTTTTATTGGAATATGGGCCTTGAATGCTATAAATTTCCCTCAAACTATTTTTTTTAATTAATTTATTTATTTATCTTTGGCTGTGTTGGGTCTTTGTTGCTGTGCACGGGCTTTCTCTAGTTGCGGCGAGCTGGGGCCACTCTTTGTTGCGGTGCGCGGGCTTCTCATTGCAGTGGCCTCTCTTGTTGCGGAGCACGGGCTCTAGGCACACAGGCTACAGTAGTTGTGGCTTGCCGGCTCTAGAGTGCAGGCTCAGTAGTTGTGGCTCGCCAGCTCTAGAGTGCAGGCTCAGTAGTTGTGGCACACAGGCTTAGCTGCTCCGCGGCATGTGGGATCCTCCCAGCCCAGGGCTTGAACCCGAGTCCCCTGCACTGGCAGGCGGATTCCCAACCACTGCACCACCAGGCAAGCCCTCCCTCAAGCTACTGCTTTAGCTGCAACCCCAACATTTTGCTGTGTTCTACTTTCATTTTCAGTTAGTTCAAAATGCTTTCTAATTTTAATTTTGATTATTTTTCTGGGATCCATGGATTATTTAGATATATGTTATTTGGTTTCCAAACGTTTGGAAATTCTCCAAGATCTTTCTAATATTGGTTTCTAATTTAGTTCCATTGTGTCAAAGAAAATGCTTTGTACGAATTAAATTCTTTTAAATGTATTCAGACTTGTTTCATGGTCCAGGATATAGTCTATCCTGGTAAATATTCAATGAATACTTGAAAAGAATGTGTCTTCTGCTGTTTTGGGGTTGAGGGTTTTTAATATGCCAATTAGGTAAAGTTGGCTGGCAGTGTTATTCAAGTCTTCTCTATATTTACTGATTTTCTGTCTACTTATTCTATCAATTATTGAGAGAGGGGTATTAAAATATCCCACTATAATAAGGGATTTGTCCATTTCTCCCTGCAGTTTTATCAGATTTTACTTCATGAGGTTTGAGGTTCTCTTATTTGGTGCATAAATGTTTAGGATTGTTATGTCTTCTTGACAAATTGACTCATTTATCATTATGAAATTACCTTCTTTATTCCTAGATATATTCTTTGCTCTAAAATTTACTTTTTCTGATATTAATGTAGCCACTCCAGCTTAATACTCTGTTCATTTTTTAAACCCTTTTTACTTTCTATTCTTTTTTGATAGTTTCTATTGCTCTTGCTTAACAGGCACTATTGTTTCTTCTGCTATGCCTAATCAGACGTAAATCCATCAAAACATAGTTTTCACATTTAGAAATTTAATTTGTGTGAGTTTCATATTTTCCATGTCTCTCCTTAACCTGTTCATGCTTTCCTCTACTCCTTGGACATATGGAATATAGTTACAGTAACTGTCTTAATGCCCTTGTCTACTAAGTCTATCATCTGCATCACCTGGTGTCTTTTCCAATTATTGTCATTTTCCTCATAATAGGTCATATTTTCTGCTTCTTTCCATGCTTGCTAACATGTGATTGGTTTACCCTGTTAAGTGCTGGATATTCTTCCATTCCTTTAAATAGTCTTGAGCTTTATGCAGTTAAGATGCAGTTAAGTTACTTGGCAATAGTTTGATCCTTCAGACTTGCTTTTTAAGTTTCATTTGGTAGGAGCAGGGCAGCCTTTAGTCTAGGGCTTATGTTACCTCACTACTGAGGCAATACCTTTCTGAGTACTACAACCAACATCCAGTAGAGTAGAAGGTTTTTTCCCTGTGGCTGGTGAGAACATGAACTATTCCTGGCCCTGTGTAAACTTCCAAGTGTTGTTCTGCCTGCTCCTTTCTGGTGGTTCCTTCCCTGCCCTCGGTTAGAATCATAAGCATGAAATTAATGCTCAGCTGAAGACCTGAAGGGGATCCTCTGCAGGTCTCTAAAGCCTCTCTGTCCGGCTCGTTCCTCTCCAGTTCTCTCCCCTGAAAATCCTAGCCTTCCCAAATTCACAACTCTGCTCCCTCATTTCAGGGAGACCACTGGTGTCTACCTGGGTTACTTCTCCCTGTATTGCAACCTGGAAACTGGCTCCAGGCAGTAAACTGGTCAAATGGATCACCTTGTGTCTATTCTCTTGGGAGTCACTGTCCAATGTCCAATGTCTGTTTTACATATTCTGTAGGGTTGTTTAAATTCCAGGTGGCTAAGTGGATTCTGTCCCTGTGTTTGTTTTCAAGTTAATGCTATAAATAATCAAAAAGAAAAAAGCCTGTAACTTGAGATGCTTATAATCTAGCATGGAAAAGACTCACCTCTCCTGACAGTGGAAATTTTCCATCAGAAACAGAACCCCATTTTCCTAACAGCAACGCAGAACAGAATAACTTCATTCTGAATGCCGTTATGACTACCAAACCAAAAAAATTTCTTAAGAAAAGATTTCTTAACTTGGGATTTACTGTAAACAAATCCTACTCACTTACTGTCCCAAGTGGTAATTACATCACATGCCTACCTCACCCTCTGTAATTCTCTCTACATGGCAGTTCTGTCAGATGCTGCAGGAGGAATGCCGTAGCCTTAGGCTTTCCCATTTGCACAGATGTTTCTAGTTTCCCAACAACACAATATGATGTCCAGAGGCTAAAATGACTGTGAGGAGCCTTGCCAAACATAAGGCTTTACACTGCAAAGTGGTGTAACAAGAAGCAAGCTGCTTTCCAAGGAGCACATTGCTGCACAGAAAAGAGTTCTAAATTATTTCTGCAAGTAAGAGAAGCCCCATAATCTGGCATTTGATGATCCTCCTGTACCACGGTGGGAATGAACTTTCCAAGGAAATCTTTCCTTTAACAAAGACAAATGACAACAAAAATCTGAGGTAACGTCTGTAGGTAAATTCAAAGAGAAGGTCAGAAAAAGTTGATTTTCTTCCACAGTTTCATATGTCCCACCTGGACATTTCCTATATGCACATCAACTTAATCACTGATGTAAGCTTGGCCCTCATATTATTTTATAGAAGGGGAATGGTAACAATAAATGTCAAGAAGGTGCCAGAAGCTCCAAAGCATTTAGGAGTCTTCTTGGCTTTCCCTACAATTTTCATTTGTCCAACAACTTACCATTTCTACTCACAAATGTCTGCTTTCTAGAACTGCGGTAGGGAGTGTACTGGGTGTGGGGGAAATGTCCTGTCAGGCAAGTAAGGCCAGATTGAGATCCAACCAGGAAGTACCCAAAGGTTGTCTTCAGGGTCTCTGAGTCTCACATGACCTTCCAATTCCTTCTTCATTCCCCCTCTCCTCTCCTTTAAGACCTAACTTCCTCCCCCCACGCCCACCTCCTGATCCAGCTATCTCCAGGACAGCTCTCCATGCTCTATACCAGGGTTACTCAAAGTATCATCTGTTACCAGTTCACAAAGAGAGAAGAAGAAATTGAGGGTAAGCATTTGGAAACTTTTACAGTAATTGATAGAGTAATTTTAAATCAGTTGAATGTAACAACAAAATACTACGGCTTGTATTTTGCACTTTTCTTTTTCTAGTACTTTATTTTTATTTTACAAAAGTAACTATCTACATGAAAGGATATACCATGTTCTTGTACTAGAAGAATCAATATTGCCCAAATGACTATACTACCCAAGGCAATCTATAGATTCAATGCAATCTCTATCAAATTACCAATGGCATTTTTCACAGAACTAGAAAAAAATTCTAAAGTTTAAACGGAAACACAAAAGACCCCAAATAGACAAAGCAATCCTGAGAAAGAAAATTGGAGCTGGAGGAAATCAGACTCCCTGACTTCAGACTATACTACAAAGCTACAGTAATCAAAACAGTACGGTACTGGTACAAAAACAGAAATATAGATCTATGGAACAGGACAGAAAGCCCAGAAATAAATTCACACACCTGTGGTCAACTAATCTATGACAAAGGAGGCAAGAATATACAATGGAGAAAAGACAGTCTCTTCAATAAGTGGTGCTGGGAAAACTGGACAGCTACATGTAAAAAAATGAAATTAGAACACTCCCTAACACCATACACAAAAATAAACTCAAAATGGATCAAAGACCTAAATGTAAGGCCAACACTATGAAACTCTTAGAGGAAAACATAAGCAGAATACTCTTTGACATAAATCACAGCAATATCTTTTTTGATCCACCTCCTAGAGTAATGAAAATAAAAACAAAAATAAACATATGGACCTAATTAAACTTAAAAGCTTCCACACAGCAAAGGAAACCATAAACAAACAAAAAGACAATCCTCAGAATGGGAGAAAATATGTGCAAGCAACTGACTAGGGATTAATCTCCAAAATATACAAACAGCTCATGCAGCTCTATGTCAAAAAAACCAACAACCCAATCCAAAAATGGGCAGAAGATTTAAATAGATATTTCTCCAAAGAAGACATACAAATGGCCAAAAAGCACATGAAAAGATGCTCAACATCACTAATTATTAGAAAAATGCAAATCAAAATTACAATGAGGAGGGGCTTCCCTGGTGGCGCAAGTGGTTGAGAGTCCGCCTGCCGATGCAGGGGACACGGGTTCGTGCCCCGGTCTGGGAAGATCCCACATGCCGCGGAGCGGCTAGGCCCGTGAGCCATGGCCGCTGAGCCTGCGCATCCAGAGCCTGTGCTCCGCAATGGGAGAGGCCACAACAGTGAGAGGCCCCCATACCACAAAACAAAAACAAACAAACAAACAAAAAAAAAAATTACAATGAGGTATCACCTCACACCGGTCTGAATGGCCATCATCGAAAAGTCTACAAACAATAAATATTGGAGAGGGTGTGGAGAAAAGGAAACCCTCCTACACTGTTGGTGGGAATGTAAATTGGTACAACATTATGGAGAACAGTATGGAGGTTCCTTAAAAAACTAAAAATAGAACTACCATATGATCCAGCAGTCCCACTCTTGGGCATATATCTGGAGAAAACCATAATTTGAAAAGATACATGCACCCCAATGTTCATAGCAGCTCTATTTACAAAAGCCAATACATGGAAGCAACCTAAATGTCCAACTACAGATGAATGGATAAAGATGTGGTATATTTATACAATGGAATATTACTCAGCCATAAAAGAGTGAAAAATGCCATTTGCAGCAACATGGATGGACCCAGAGATTATCATGCTAAGTGAAGTAAGTCAGATGGAGAAAGACAAATATCATATGATATCGCTTACATGAGGAATCTAAAAAAATGATACAAATGAACTTATTTACAAAACAGAAATAGAGTCACAGATGTAGAAAACAAACTTATGGTTACCAGGGAGGAGGGGAGGAGGGATAAATTAGGAGATTGGGATTGACATATATACACTACTATATATAAAACAGATAAATAATAAGGACCTACTGTATAGCACAGGGAACTCTACTCAATACTCTGTAATGACCTATATGGGAAAAGAATCTAAAAAAAGAGTGAATAGGGACTTCCCTGGTGATCCAGGGATTAAGACTCCGTGCTCCCAATGCAGGGGGCCCAGGTTCGATCCCTGGTCAGGGAACTAGATCCCGCGTGCCACAACAAAGAGCCCACAAGCAGCAACGAAGATCCCCCATGCCGCAACTAAGACCCAGTGCAGACAAATAAATAAATATTTAAATGTTAAAAAAATTAAAAAAAGTGGATATATGTATAACTGATTCACTTTGCTGTACAGCAGAAACTAACACAACACTGTAAATCAACTATACTCTAATAAAAATAAAAATAAAGTAACTATCTATAACAATTTGGAAATTATAAAAGAAAAAGAAACCTGGTGCTTCACCATAGAGAGTTTGAGAAGCACTGCTCTATGTGTTTCCCTTTCAACAAAACCAGTGCCAATGCCCAAGAGCACCTATTAGAGAGGAAATGAATATAGGCTGGAGGGGGAGAGGTCAGCTGCTCCCACATCAGGAGACAGCCTGCGACCCATGTGGCCACAGGTTCTGCATTGAGTTTTGGCTTCAGGAACTGCTGCTTAGTCTGATTTAAAATAAAGTAGCATAATACCATCTCACAGATTTCTGCTGTTTCAAACACTATGCTCTAAAATTGGATAAAATCTAGGTAATAAAGCCCCATACGTTGCCCAAATGAAGTCTGTAAGTCATCACTTGAGAATTACAACCTGGACATACATATTATTTGAGAAAGAAAGAAAAAAAAGACAAAAAACAATAACCTAAAGGCCCAACAAGAGTAAACAGCTAAGCAAAGCAATCAATACCTGGTACAGCAGCTGGATTGAATACCATCAGGTAGACAGCAAACTGAACAGGATGAAAACTACACAGAAACTTAGAAATGTGTGCAAAATAATATGTCTCTATTAATTGTAGCAATGTTTATAATGGTAAAAAAAATAGAAAACGTATATTAAACAAAGGCCCATCAATAGAGAAAAGGCTGAACGATGTAGACAATGCCCTTGCTTCAAAGACTGAGTTAGATCTCTCCTCACTGTCCTGAAGGGATTTCACAGCATTCTGAAAAGGAAAAAAGCAAGATGCAAAGAAGTATTTGTATGTAGTGTCCCAAGTTTTTTAAATGGGGGAAAAAAGGTCTGTGTATATACTGGAGGTGAGGTATTATTTTAAATGATTATTAGAGGATGGAAGAAGGTATCAAGGCTACCCTCTGGTTGTTAAGATTAGCTACTTGGTGTCTGGGTGGAAGGATCAAGAAAAAATGGGATCAAAGCAAGCCTCCTTCAAAGTTTCCATAACTTTTAATACAAGATGCTATGCTGTTTATGTAAAATTTTATATATGAGCATATGTGTACATATCTATCTCTATCTCTCTATCAAGAGCTGTTAAAGAACAGTCACCGAAGATATGGTGGTTATCTAGGGCGGAGAGGGGGGATTCCTAGTGATTTTTATTTTCTTCTTTGTATGTTTTTCTTTTGTTTGAATGTTTACAATAACCAGGTATTATTTATATAATAAGAAAAAAACAGCAAAGCTACAACATACATACATCTTAGATGCTTTCCTCATTTCCCACCTCTACCCCATATATTTCCCTCAAGTCAGGTCCCTTCCTCCCAGGCCCCTCCACACCAACTTAGTTCTGGCTCTCATTGTTCCTAATAACTCCTGTTAGGCCCCTTGCCTCAGTCTCTCCCCTCTCCCGTCAGTCCTCCGCACGGAAGCCAGAGTGACCTTTCAAGAATGCCTATCTGGGGCTTCCCTGGTGGTGCAGTGGTTGAGAGTCCGCCTGCCAATGCAGGGGACACGGGTTCGTGCCCCGATCCGGGAAGATCCCACATGCCGCGGAGCGGCTGGGCCCGTGAGCCATGGCTGCTGGGCCCGCACGTCAGGAGCCTGTGCTCCGCAACAGGAGAGGCCACAACAGCGAGAGGCCCGCGTACCACAAAAAAAAAAAAAAAAGAATGCCTATCTGTCCATGATACTTCCCTGCCTGACCCTCTTCTAGGGCTGCTCAATGCCCCAGGCAACAATTCTCAACAGGAGTTACACTCAGTAATCTTCAACACTGCATTTTACAACCTTGTCCACCTCCCCCTGCTCTTCCACGGCATGACTTGCAGCTCCTGGCTTACCCCCGTCCTTTCATTCTTCCCTGCCTACCCCTCCCACCTGCCCATCAACTCATGCAACACCCAAACGTCGTTCCCTTCTGCAACCACTTTAGCACTTCTCCTCCTGTCTTCCCAGAGTACTCAGTGCTCTGTACACACTTTGTGATAGCACTGAGATCATTCTTTTTAGCGAATTTGTTTTCTCTCTCTCTCTATGAGCCATGGGAGGGTAGGAATACATATATCCTCAACATCTTTAGTGAATGAATGAATGGAATGAATAAATGAACTTGTAAAAGCAGAACCCAAAATAGTAAATATAAATGCATGTTAACCATGTAAAAGGTCCGTATAAACACTGAAAAGGGGCTGAAAGTCCAGTTATAAAATACATCAGTCATGGGGATATAATGTACAGCATGGTGACGATAGTTAATAATGCTGTATTGCATATTTGAAAGTTGCTAAGAAAGCAGATCTTAAAAGTTCTCATCACAAGAAAAAAGTTTTGTGAACTATGTATGGTGATGGTGTTGACTTATTGTGATCATTTCTCAATATACACAAAATTCAAATCATCTGGGACTTCCCTGGTGGCGCAGTGGTTAAGAGTCCACCTGCCAACGCAGGGGACACAGGTTCAAGCCCTGGTCTGCAAAGATCCCACATGCCACGGAGCAACTAAGCCTGTGCACCACAACGACTGAGCCTGCGCTCTAGAACCCGCGAGCCACAACTACTGGAGCCCATTTGCCACAACAACTGAAGCCTGCGTGCCTAGAGCCCGTGCTCCGCGGCAAGGGACGCCACCACAATGAGAAGCCGCGCACCACAACAAAGAGTAGCCCTCGCTCGCTGCAACTAGAGAAAGCTCTCATGCAGCAACGAAGACCCAATGCAGCCAAAAATAAAGAAAGAAAGAAATAAAAATAAATTTATAAAAAAATTCAAATCATTTATGTTGTATACCTGAAACTAATAGTGTTATATGTCAATTACATCACAATGAAATAAATTAAAATGTCAAAAAAAGAAAAAAGGATGAGAGGTAAACATTTTGAAGTTCGTTTTTTCCTTTTCCAGTAGAGTGGTTTCAGCTACTTTTTAAATTACTACCAGTAATTCACCCAACGAATAATTTATATTCAAATTACCAAAAGTTAACTACAGTTTAAATGCCTATAAAATGAAACAGAAAAGTCCGAAAGAAAGCCATTTTCCCCTTTTCAAATAAAATATGAAATTCAGAAAAAAAAAAAAAAAAAGAAATTCAGTACTCCTCAACACCATGCCAGCTCTAGAAACAGCATCTCTCCCCCATAAAACATGGCCCAGCTGTGTGGTTACTTACTGGAGTTGAGGAGGATCATGGCCTTGACACAGAGATATTCTTTGTGTTGGAGTTTTAACTCGCGAAACCTTGAAGTCGTTGCCAGGAGCATGTCAAAGATTTCCAGAATTCCTTCTACACATTTCCCTTCATCCCTACAAAAGTCCATTTAGAAATGTAAGGAACATACAGCTTCCGGTAACCATCGAAAGCAATAAGGAGTATTTTCTTTTTAATCTCAAGTTTCATCTTGTACACCCTTTAACTATAACAAGATAGTAATGAGACCACACCCAGAAATGTGAAATTACTAAAATTATTTTTATATAAGGAAGACAGGGCATTTCCTAGAAGTCCATAAAGCAAACATTTGAATATATACTCTTTAGGCAACAGTGTGCACTGGAAGTACATTTTCCTCCTACCTATTCACCAAATGTTTTCTTAAAGGAATACCATTTCTGTTCATTATTTTTGATCTAAACTATGTCAGCCAACCAGCCCTCAATATGACACATATTACTAAAATGATACAGTCCATGTTCTCATCAAAAAACTCTGAAGTATTAATGAGGAAAGACTGAACATTACAGAAGCAAATATCCCAAGAAGAAATATTACTTTATATCTAGGGCTTAACTCTCACATCCTGGTGGTCAACTAGAAACTGGTGGGGAAACTAAGAGACATTTAAATGCAGTTTGAAGAAAAGCTAATATGACATACAAAGAAACCACAATTACAGAAGATGGACTAGAATCAGGAAAGGAAGGTAGAAATGGAGACATGGTAATTTTGATGTGCCAAAGATTATTTTTAAGCAAAAGTTTTAGACAAACTTTGGACTATGTAATCGAGATTCTTTTGACCACTCCTTACGGAAATGAATGTTTAAGCATACTTTTGAAGTAAATTACTTGAACTGTACCTAGAAAATACCAGCTTCAATTCACTCCAGCCAGACACACATTATTCCACCTCACTGCTCCCAAAACAACTTCCATTATCATCAGTCACAGAGCTACTGGAAGTCCTTGACAAGCAAGCAGTTAAATGATTTCGCCACGAAACATTCATTTGCTTCTAAAAGCCTGCAGTACACAGCAAAGGGCAGCTATGGTGGCCATGAGTTTCTGCAAGTTTCATTTTCAGTCTCTGCAGCAGCCCCTGAAGGGGACCTGAGATCTTCAAAGAACACTGGCTGGTCCCTCCTCCTTCTCCCAACCCCAAGCCAGGACATTTCCAGTGATGGTAGTAGTTGGAGAAAGGGCCTCTGTAGAGTTCAAATGAACTGGCACCAGTGGGTACTACCAATCCTGCTAAAGCCTTTCCTATTTGGTGCTATGCTTGGATGCCCGCTTACCAGGATCCTGAAGTCCACAGCGTTCACACCCCCGCAAGCTCACTACACAAAGTTACAAGTATGCAAACTGTGCACACTGGCAAACAAGCGCAGTAACTTTGGAAACCAGTTTAGACTTCCTGAAAGTGCACAGGTTAAGTGATAAAATGTCAGTGCCCCCTAGAAGTCACTCCTAAGGGAAAGGCCACTTTGGAGAATCAGAGCCCTGGGCAAAGGGTGCCAAAATCTATAGGAAAGGCCCAGCCCTCCATATGCCATCCTCCCACCTCCCCTGCTCTGGGCTTTCCCAGGCAGCCTGCTGCTAATGTCCAGTAAGGACATGCATGCCCTGCACATAGCAGAGGCACAAGAAATACTTATTCACTTATTCACTTGAATGCCCCTCAAGCCAATCATCAAATCACTCAGCCTAGGACAATTAATTATTGGAAACTGTAATTGGTGGGTTTAAGGACATCTGATACTGAGAAAAGCTAGTTTTAAAATATCTCTGGGGGCAAAAACAAAAAATCCAACAAGTCCTGCATTGACAATTTAATAGTTTGGCTCTTTACTCTTTTGTGAGACTCAGAGGTGGGGTCACGGGCACATGTGTGCCTGCACACACACACACACAGGCACGCACACACACACACCTCCCCAAGTAGTACGATAAGGGGACTCATTTGAAATCAATCCTATTTTGCAGAAGCTGCCACCTGTGCCTAGAAACACATCTCTAAATACTGAAGTTAGCACCATTTCCTCATCGAAATACATACCATTTAAAATGTAAATTCATATTTCAAAAATGGAGGTAGAGGGACTTCCCTGGTGGTCCAGTGGGTAAGACAGGGGGCCCGGATTCCATCCCTGGTCAGGGGAACTAGATCTCACGTGCCACAATTAAGAGTCTGCATGCCGCAACTAAGACCCGGTGCAGCCAAAATAAATAACTAAATTTTTTTTTTTTAATGGAGGTAGAGTTTATATTTCAGGGTATCTTAGGCCTTGATAAATGCTGCAGCTCAAAGTAATCAGAACATATGTACCGCATGGAAAAAGTGAATTTCTCAACCAGTTGTAAAGAGCAAGGTCTGATTGCTTTCTCCAGCAGGTGTGAGAGCCAACCATCTCATTCAAGGGGTGGCAAGGTTACAATATTTTTATTCACTTCACAGGATGTAGAAAACAAATACATTTCTAGAAAATAAATGAGAAATATAGGGGCAATAAGGTACAATATCTTATAAAGGACACCCTAATAGAGTTCTACTTTAAAATGAGTTATACAGAACAGAGTGAGGAAGGACTTTACAATCAATGAGACCTATTTCATTTATTCTGTAAGTAACTATGATTGACACTGAATTACGAGTAAGAAATTAAGACAGGTTTAAAAGATCTGAATTCAACCTAGTGGGTATATGATTTGGATGTTAAAATACTGAAACAATATATCAATCAAACCAAACTACTCATGGAAATTTACTTTGACACTCCATTTCCCCATAAACCAGTGCTAAATAAAAATAGAAGTAGTAGTTCCATGTGGACTATCTTATATTTGATAACCACTCCCTTTATAAAAGAAAAATATTCTGTTTGATACCAAGGACAACGTGTTGAAAGAGTGGGCTTCCCTTTGGGGTTCACTGTTTGGTACTGGCATATATATATCCGCTGGCAGCACACATGTGGCTAATAGACCACAGTTTGTCTGTCTTTGTGTGGGTGGCAGTAGGGTTGGGAGAGCTTAGCACATGGGAAGGACTTAAATATTGAACTCAGGTGAAATGATCTGAGTACAAAAGGGAAATACAAATTCAGAAGTGAAAATTCTGTCAGTCTCTTGAAGAAAGTTCAATATACAAATACCTGAGGTGAATGCAAACTCAGTACATTTACACTTGTGAGTCCACAGAACTCCATAAACATCCACTTCCTCTGACTTTTTAATAACATTTGACAGTTTCCTATTGATGCTAAGGACACATAATGTCTTAGCATATATGATTCTCTGAGCAAGTAGAAGTTCAGATTCTGTGGTAGATCTTCACATGAATTGGGATTCTAGTGATTACTAAAAGAACTACCTTGTTAGAAATAAGCTGAGATACCCGGATTTTCCTCTCATCCTCAGTAGGTTCAAGTTTTCTCGCTGCAGAAGCCTCAACAAGAATAAAGGGAAACAAATTATAGTCTCAGTCTCCACAAATAAATAGGCTAATTTAATTGTATTCACTGCTTACATGGTCATACCACCACTTAAAGGAACTCTGACAGGACAATCTACCAAAAGACAATTATTTTCATGTAGTGTGAAAATTATTTATTCACGTTGCAAAAAAGATTCACAATAGAACACTTTTATGGTGCATGATCCCTGACTTTTGGAATAAGTCACATTTTGAACATTTTTGAATAAGCAGCTCCTCCAGAAACATACCCATTACATTAAAATGTATTTATCTGTATAACAGATGCACTAAGAGTCTCGGAATTGAAATTCTATACTTTACAGAGTGCTCAAATCAAGTAGGGACTGCAACAAAAAATAACCACTAGTAGGCACTCCAAAAAAATGCCTGTTCAATGTGAATGCATTTACAATTCCTAAGAACTCCTCTTTCATCCTCAAATATACTCAATTTCTATGTTGTAAAAAATAACACATCCAAATATTTATAAAGTAATGTGAGTCTATTAAAATAACATATAAGAAAAATTACTTTTTTTTTCTTCTATTACTTAACCAACAGGTAAGCCTAAAGTTTATCTGGGATTGGTGTCAATTTACAGTAATTTATATACACATGGGAGTTAAAGAACCCGCACAAAGAGGTAAGTTAGTTGTACTAAAAACCAGGAATGAAATAGTCACTGAAAATAAACACTAAATGTGGCATCAATTTTAGAAATCAAGGCAAAAAGTAAAATAACACAGTCCCAAAGTCTGCAAATTTATTGGTTCACCAAAGGATAGAACTTCTTCCTAGCACTAACTTCTAGGGAATTTTGTGTGTATATTTGTGTGTGTGTGTGCCTTTAAATGCCAAGTGGAATATAATGAGTGAATGAATGAACGAATGAGACTGATGGCTTGGCTGGGTGCTTGGCCTTGCAGCCTGCCTCGCAACATGGTACCCTGAGATGAGGAGGAGCAGGCTTCTGAGGTGCACAGAGAGTGAAACAGAGTTCTTCTGAGATAAAAGAATAAAGTAGAAAGTTACTTTGCCTTTTGGCCTCCTCCTCTTTCCTCTTCCAGTTCTCTATCCCGCTGGGAGGCATGTACTGTTGTAGGTAAGAGTGTGAACTTCACAGCCAGCCCCTGTGCCCAGCTGCATCACTTGCTAACTGCAGGTAAGTTACCTACCTCCTGTTTCCATATCTGAAGGACAGGGATAATAATGGTGCTTACCCATAAAGGGCTGTTGTGAAGATGAAATGACTTAACACATATCAGTGCTTAAGATGGTGCCTGGAAGCCAATAAGTTAGCTATTTTGATTGCTACTGAAGGGTCTGGGCTTCCAGAATCTCCCTCTGGGCTTGCTCCTAGTGGAGCCACAGTCCACGCTCCAGCTCTTCCCAACGGCCCTGTTCTCCACCAGCACACCTCTGTTACTTAGAACAGTGTTGTCAATGCTGTCATCCATGACAACAGACAGAATGGGTGCTAATTCCCTGGGCTATTACTTTTCATCTGAGTAAGATGTGCATGGGGATCTTCTGATGATTTAAAGAGGCAATGCCAAGGGGCAGATCCTTTCCATTCATAACACTAGGCATCCTTCTTTGTGCACAGAGTCAAATGTGACTGAATATTCAACACTAGCACTTTTTTCAATATAAGGAATGTGGAAATCAATTTCCATGGAGATTTTCAAACTGTTCAAATTTACCCCAAGAAAGCATTCTACTTTTCTCCTAAAAAGCCTGAGTGTTGTACATTCCAGCTTTCCCTCCACGAACAGTTCACCTAAGTCAATTAAAAATTGGTTCCTTTTCTGCACCATCTTTAAAAGAAAACTAAATGCAACCAAGTTATCACATTAACACTATCGTTCCCCAGTTTCCGTTAACTTTCATCTGGTTTTAATAACCATTCGTTCCACGGCTATTGCCAAAAATGCTATATAGTACATGTAGTTAGAGTGAGTTAAAGCATGTTAAAATAAACTTGGTAGATTTGTAAGAATTTCATCACCTGTCCAAATAGCTGGAGATGTACAGGGTCCCTTCCAATGGAAAAAACAGCAGGACAGCTTAAAATTATAACCTGAAAATGGAGTTTTTTAGTGCAGAAAAATCTAAGTTGACGTGTACACTTAGTGGCCATATACCCTGCAGGACACAGCCCCCTGTTGTGGTCTGGCCAGTGAATGCTGCCACACTGAAAGAATAGGTAAGAATGAGTCACAAGACACTTAATCATTGTGCCCATGCTCTTTTCATTCTAAGAAAAGGTAAGAATGAGTCACAGGACACTTAATCATTGTGCCCATGCTCTCCTTCTTGGGTTCTTGACCCAGTGAAGGAACTCATGACATTATCCTCCTCTTACCTGCCCTCTCAGGAGTAAGGTTTTAATTGCAGAACCCAGGACTTTGTTCCCACTTCACTCAGCGCCTCACTCAAACCAGTCGGAGAAGAAACATAAAGTATTTTTTCTCACCTGTCCAGAACGAGGTCTGGAGCAAAGATGAGCTTGCCGGGGTGGTCGATGGAGCGCCACATCAGCCCCACCATGAGCACCTCCAACCAGCAGCTCTCCAAGAGCCGCACTTGGTCGTACAGGCTGAGCTCCACGAAGCCTGGGGAAAGCAAGAGGCCGTGAGCACACCCCACCCTCCTCCTCAGCTCCCCCGTTCCATAAAAACAGAAGAGCAATCATACAGGGTGGGGTGGGGGGAGTCAATATTTTAAAGACATTGCTAAATGCTGACAAGTGAGAAAATCTTGAACTCAAAGTGAGTACTCACTATTTTCTAGTCTCAAACCCCTTCTAGAGAGAAATGTACTTCATTCAGAATTTCTAAAGGACTGTCACCTGGGCTTATACAGCTCCCCAGACAGATGCTAGGGAAGAACAGAAAGCTGGCCCTGACCTTTGTTGGTTATATCCTAATAATCCCTCTGCACTACTGAGAAAGACAGAGCTCAGCTGCCAGTCAGAGGGGCTGCCAATATGGCCCAGCCCATGACTGGGGCCAGAAGGAGTGGGGGGATGGGAGAGTGGGGGTGCAGATGGGAGGCTTGCAGAGAGAGCAGGGCCAACCCCTGCAGAAAGTCAGAGCTCCAGCTGAAAGAGTTTCTTCAATTGCTTAACATTTCCCATCTAGCGTTAGAATCATTCTTCTGAGTAGGTGTGCTGTCTCTAAGCTACTGTACGCTGAAGAGGATAGGTAACAACTGAAACAGGTCCCTAAGGGAGGTAAGCACTTCAGAAGCAGAGATCACCAGTGCTTCCTCCGTAAGCCACCGTAAGAGGAGGAGGCAGTATAATATAAGTATAGTAAATATAAACAAATGGCCTTGGAGTGCAATGCATTCTGCTTAGAACCCTGCTCGGCCTCATCCCAGCTAGTTACTTAATCTCCTATGAAGTCTTTGTTTCCTTACAGGAAAAATGGGGGCAACAAGGCCTATCTCTGAGAATTTCCGACAGCTAGGATCTCTCATCATCCTCATTTCACAGATGAGGAAACTACGGCACAGAGAACACACATGGTTCAAATCTTTGAACGATTATAACACAAATCTGCACAAAGGAGAATTTAATAGAGTAATGAATGGAAAGATGGATAAATCCTTTCCAAAGCCACATTCTACACTCAGTTCCAGTTCCTGATATGTGTACACGTTTCAATCTCACCCACAGTTATAGACAATAAGCCTACCCAAAGGAGATCAAGCTTTTCATACTTGTAGATATTCAGCAAAACCAAGGCTAGGTGATATTCCAATTTTTTTTGGTTTAGACAATGACTATATTAGCTGAGAACGGGGGAAAAAAATCCCACAGCTTCAGAAAGCCTAAGCTTTCTGAAAATTTTCCAAAATACCAGGCTTGAAGAGGGACTAATGCAGCTTAAGAGTTTGGTTTTAAAGAAGCTGCACAGCTCTCAGGAGTAATTAATTTCACCACTACTCTCCACGTGGGATCTTGAAAACTAGGCTTGGAATACACGTAGAGCAAAAGCTAGAGGAAATTACATCAGTATTGTCTCCTATGGGAAAGAGCTGAGAATAAAACAGCATTCTGGCAAAGGTGAAGATGCTAGACTATCAAAACCAAAGTGGAAAACCTGGAAATTCTCAGAAAGCTCAGAAGCAAACAAATGACCCCTATGGATACTATTACCTGAGGCTCTTACACCCAGCTGCTCTGTCACCCAGCTTCATGCCCCCTTCTCAATCTTTAAAATGTGCTTAATGCAGTTGCTGACCTCCAGGCCATGGAAATTGTCCCTAGTGGCTTAGAACTTGGAGAGAGACCTCATTTCTTAGACAAATGTATAGACGTACATGGAGAAGCCCTTCCAGGGGAATGGTGGGTTGCTGTCATTCTATGTTAGAATCCTTGATTCATTCTTTCACAGAAACACCAATTCAAATAATAATTAGATGGTGACAATGCAGTATATGTTACAAACTGGTCTTGGAAAGTGGACACATTATAGGATGGAAAATGAATGTTCTAAATGACAATTTACGAATAACCAAACCCATTTTTAAGTCTATCAAGTTAAAAAGCATTCCAGGTTTATTGATGATTCATGTTACTTCTACAGCTGATTTACTCTATTTATCCACATATATACTGATTCTTTCTCTATTGGAACAAAATTTTACAGTTCCTATTTAGCATCTGAGAAACGTTTCACTTTCATACTGGTCATACTGAGCCCCACCCCTCCTCCCAAGGTGAGAAGTCCACAGCCAAGAGATGGGTTAAGGTGGAGCCCAGATTCCTTCCTTTTTAGACCATGTTCCAGGTCCCAGGACCCTAGAATTTCCTGCCTAAATGGCCTCATATCCACTTCCAGAGCCTGGGTGGGTCTCTTCCCTGGGTCCTTCGTCCCAGACCAGATCTAGGCATGAGACGTGGCCAACAGGCTAGTGTCTGTAGGAGATGTGGACAGGTAGAATGGAGTGTGTACAAGGTGGTGTGGGATGGATCCAGGAGTGGGAGAAGAAGGCAAGGAGTCAGGAAGAGAAGGGGTCCACCATATACAACTCTTTCTGCACTGCCATGTCTGGTACAGAACTCAGAGGAGTTCAAGAATTCTAAACTGGAACCTGGTCTTCCAGGACGTGTTAAAGGCATACATGTCAAAATAGGAAGAAAGAACATATTTCTTTTAAAGGTTATAAATCAAGCTCTCAAACTGCTAAATACCCAAGACACAATGTGGACCTCCATTTTGTATTCTTGCCCCATAAATGTTAGAGGCGGCCCTTTCCACAAATAAATTTAAAGCTAAGACCCAGAAAGCCCTACCCGGAATTTTCTTGGCCCAGCCGATCATGTGTACCAGTTCCTTGTCAGCCAGCTTGGTCAGGGACATCATCATGGAAGCCTCGGTGAAGGGCGTGCTGGGGCGGCTCACGAGCACGTGGGGCGGCTCGGCCTCGAGGAGTGTGAGCACCAGCTGCTCTGGGCTCAGGGCACTCAGCAGCAGCTCCTTCACGCGGGTCACGTGCCCACCATTTTTCTTGGCTTTGCTCAGGCAGTGCAGCTGCTCATCAGAATTTCTCTGCCTTCGAACTACGCGGTACCCACACCTTTCTCTCCGGGAGCCTAAAGCAGAGAGCAGATGATAACACACTGCTTTCCCATCTCTTCTCCAACCCAGCAGTCAAGTTCCCCCAGTCGCCAGGGTAAAAGTGAAGCAGTGATATCACTGGAAGACCTGAGTCTATTCACAGAATGTGCCTTAGAACAGGAGCCTGACTTTTATTTCTGGAGCCTGTGGGGCACGTACTAAAGATTATTATATTTGTGACTGACTGTACTGGCAAAATCAGTAATGACTTTTTAGGGACAATAGCCCAAATGATGTTTAGGTTTCCACTTCAAGGTCATCTATTCCATTTCTAAATCTAAATCCATTTCTCTTTTAAAGAGTGCTGGTATACCTCAGTTTCCAAACCATGAAATTAGAAATCTTCTTCAGGAAGAAGACAAGGAAAAGTTAGGAACTGATTATAAATAATGCACTTTTAACAATACATCCTTAAATTCTTTTGCGTGTGTGTGTGTCTGTGTATTCTTTTTACATACTTAACACAAATAAGTTTATTTCAAACAATAAAGTAATTGAAAAAATCTGGAAAATATAGACGATCACAAATTTTGGCTTAAAGTCAGTTTTCTTTTAATGCTTTTATACTTTTCCATATTTTGTATACAACTTTAGGACATACATAGTGTATGTATATATGTGTGTATATATATAATTGTATAACCTCCCTTTTCTTTTTTTATTAAAAATGTATCATTTTATAACAATTAAAAAATCTGTATAGCATTCTGTTCTATGAGTATAGCACCACTTATTTAAAGTGTCCCCTGTTGATGGAACTCTAGGTTGGTTCCAATTTCTTTGCTACTATATTACACATTACAATGAAAATGCATCTTTGTACCTGTATCCAATTACTCCCTTATAATAAACAGAAAGAAGTCAAGTTGCTGAACCAAGTTGCTCGTTTAAATTAAAATTTAAAATTTTGATACATATTGATAGATTGCCCTTCAAAACTATTTTAAAATTTATAATCTAAATAATACTTTAAGGGCTACCTATTTTCTTATAACACCACTGGACATTAAAAATCATTTTTAATCTTTGCTAATCTGGCAAGTGACTAAACAGTCTCATTTTACTTTGTATTTTTTCAATTACTAGCAAGGTTGACTAAAATGTTTGCCCTTCATTTTCTCTTACTTGTATATTGCATATTTGCTTCTTTTGCTCTTTATCTCCTTAATTACCTACAAAGGCTCTTTATATAGGAATGATAACTTTTGTTGTATTCAATATTTGTCTTAGCTGTTAATATATCTTTTTTTTTTTTTTGTTCTTTGTTAATATATCTTTTAACTCTGCTCATGGTGTCTTCTGTCATAAGAAGATTTAGTACATAGTCACATCTGCCTTTTTGTTTCACATAAAGATTACACAAATATTCTCCTATATCTTTTTTAAACACTTTTGTGGTTCAAACCTATTTGAAATTTTATGTATGCTTCTATTATGTCATATTGATATTTCATGTTATGTTTTTCCAAATGGATGTACAACTTTCCACATATCATTTATTAAATAAGCTTTTCCCATTGATTTTTATAAAATGCCTTGTCATTTAATAAATAATTGTGTATAAAAGTATCTTCTTCCAGATTTTCTACACTTTTTCATAGATCTATTTTTCTATTCCTGTGCTGGTACCAAAACGTTTCAGTTACTGTAAGTTTATATAGCAGAACACAATGGGATAATGTCTTTAAGAAAGAAGATTTCAGGCTTCCCTGGTGGCTCAGTGGTTAAGAATCCACCTGCCAATGCAGGGGACATGGGTTCAAGCCCTAGTCCAGGAAGATCCCACGTGCCGCAGAGCAACTAAGCCCGTGTGCCACAACTACTGGGCCTGTGCTCTAGAGCCCATGAGCCACAACTACCAATGCCTGTGAGCAACAACTACTGACCCCGTTAGCCACAACTACTGAAGCCCATGTGCCTAGAGCTCATGCTCCACAACAAGAGAAGCCACCACAATGAGAAGCCTGGGCACCACAATGAAGAGTAGCCCCCGCTCGCCACAACTAGAGAAAGCCCGCGCGCAGCAACAAAGACCCAACTAGCCAAAAATAAATTACTTAAAATAAGTAAATTTTAAAAAAAAAAGAAAGAAGCTTTCAATTCAGAATTATATTCCCAGCTAACCTATCATTCAAGAGTGAGGATAAATTAAAGGTATTTTCAGTTTAAAAAGATTGGGAGCATATATCACTCACAGCCCCTTTGAAATAAATACTATGTTCTTTGGGATGGAGAAAAATGAACCTGAAGGAAGCAAAGAAAGTCAAGAAGCAGTGGTAAGAAACTAAACTGGTAAATATGTGAGTAAATCTGAAAAACACTGAATAAAATAATAATAATTTTTCGAGGTACAGAAACAAGGTAGAACCAAAATACCAGACAATAACATATAAGATGAGAGAGGAATAATTTTGACTAGAACATTCGAAAAATTTTTATTTAGGAAGAGAGATATCTATTAGAGTGGCTTGATTCTAAAATTAATCAGGAATGCATGCTAAAAATAGAAATAGTGTCACTAAAAGAATTAAAACAGAATGTATGATTTCCAAACTGGCAGAAGAGAAAAAAGAAACCAGGAAAATATGATCAACTCCAAAAAGGAAAAAAAGTAGAAAATATGTGATTTTTTTAAAAAGCACAAAATAAGATGATAGAAATGAACCCAAATACTAACGATCACAATAAACATAAACAGACTAAATTAATCAATTAAGAGCAACTCTGAGATCAGACATATTTTTTAATCTAGACATAGACTGGTTATAAGGAATACATCTAACATGCAGAAAAACTGAAAGTAAAGGGGTAGAAGAAGATACAACGGCAAAAATTAACCAAATAAATTGGAGTCAATATCAAACAAAATAAACTTAATGGCAAAAATCATTATTAAGGTCTCATAAGTAGATTATAAAAGGAAGGTAAATAATTCTAAGCTCATATACATCAAAACAACAACAAGAAAACACAGCCTACAAACAAAATGCCAAAAAGTGATTGAAAGAAAAAGAGAAATTGACAAATACACTAATATCAATATAATGGGATGTTTTACTGTATCTCTCTCAGAAACTAACAAAATAGATGGGGAAAAAGAATATAGAACATTTGAACTGCACAATTAAGAAGCTTGAGCTATAAAAGCTCATGGAATTTGTAAAAATTATCACATAACAAGTCATTAATAAAACTTTAACTAAAACTGATATCATATAGATCATATTCTCTGACCACAATAAAAATAGAAATCAGTAACAAAAATATAACTTCCAAAGTCCTATGAGCACAAAATATTTCTAAATATTCATTGGTTAAAGACAAAAATGTAAGATGGAATTAAAAAAGACATAAGTCGGGCTTCCCTGGTGGCACAGTGGTTGAGAGTCCGCCTGCCGATGCAGGGGACATGGGTTCGTGCCCCGGTCCAGGAAGATCCCACATGCCGCAGGGCGGCTAGGCCCGTGAGCCATGACTGCTGAGCCTGCGCGTCCGAAGCCTGTGCTCCACAACGGGAGAGGCCACAACAGTGAGAGGCCCGCGTACCACAAAAAAAAAAAGACATAAGTCAAGATGTTGTTAGCATGGGCACAACATTTATATGAATCTTCCCTAAAAAAAATCTAAAAGTTAAAATCAGAATGCCTAGTTTCTATACTCCCACCATTGTGTTTGTTCACGAAATTCAATTGTCCACATTTATACAAAGAAATATTAGTTAGGAGGTATGAGCAAATTATTTGCTTCCAAGAAAATTTATCTGAATTTCCCTTATCCTTGGCTAACTGCAGTAGAAGAAAGGGCTCTATTCATCTAGGGATAACTGAATCAAAATTTTCATGAAAAGAATTAAAAGCCTAAAATATAATTCATTTTATTAGTAATCAGATAAAGTGCTATTATTATTTACATTATATATAATATTATAATTATATTATTAAAGGTCGATTATACCTCCAGGGTAAAATGGGACAAAATGTATGGTTAAGAGAGTATCTTTCTGATCACACATTTCTCTTTTGTGGAGTATATGAGGATAAGGAGTTTACAAAACAGATTTCCATACAAAGTAAAAGGTTTTGATTCCACACATTCAAATTTATTTGACCAAATTTCCCCAACAAAGTTCTATGTACTAGACCCTATTCTAAGTTGGGATCAATAAAATAAAGCCCCTAGAATCTATTGATAGAGTTCCTAGTTTTAACTGGTAAATCAAGTTGTATTGTATACACTGGAATAAAATGAAATTGAGAAGGTCAAAAAATAAAGTCATTGACAAAGAACTCACATTTTTCTGCCAAGGACATTCCTAGTGTTATGGCTTTGACACCGTAATCCAAGCAGTCACTCAGTGTGCCTCTGAGTGAGCTTAATGAGAAAGTACCAAATAGGAGTGCTCCATATTAGAAAGTGCCCCAGCGAAAAGACGATGACAACAACAACCATGGTAAATGATGATCATGACAGCTAATATCTACTGGAAGCTTCTGTATGCCAGACATTGTGTATTATTGTATATAGATTATCCCATCCTGACAACCACCCTAGAGAAAAGGTGCTATTACTATCTCCAACATACAGGGGAGGATCCAGGCACAAGAGAGCTCAAGTAACTTGCCCAAGGTAGAAAAGCTAGAAAATAGCAGAAGCAGGATCTAAAACCAATCAGTGTTCTGAATGCAGAGCTGGTGCTTTTAACAACAATTTTATATCACCTCCCTATCAAATTACTTTCAAGTGTCTATACAGCGGGTGAATAAAGAGATGGCATCTGAAAGATGCCGAGCTATTGTCCCAACACAGGGTTCTAGATCAGGTATACAGTTATTCAGGTCGGTTTCCTGCCTATTTGCAGTTGTGTATTCTTATAATGAAGCCTTGTCCCTGAAGCTAGTCTGGGTGGGTACCCTCCTACCATTGAAACAACGATATTAATACCTCAGCAGAAAGGATTGGAAATGCAGAAGAAAAAGGTGATGACAAAAGGGACAGGATTTCTGAATAAAACGGGGAAGTGATATTATTCAGGAGGATCCAGAATGCAGGGAGAATCCCTAATCCTCTAAGATTCGATAGAAGGAAGACTCTAGATCAAGGGTTTTCTCAGGAGGGCAGACGAGAAGAGGGCTGGGAAAGGAGGGAGGCACAGTTAAGAAAATTCACTCCTAATCGTCTTTTCCTGTGGTCAGTAAAGGGTCAAAATATCCATCTGTTTGCACATCAATCCATCTCATTCCTTCTGTAATCTAAGATAATGAAATATTTTTTCTTAGCCCTATACAGCGACTTTTTGGTCAAATTCAATGACCTTTTCCAGGAAAAATTCAGGAACATCTCTGAACTCTGCTTTCTGAAACTGTATTGTATCAAAACTCCTAATTTATATGAGCCTTTCAACAAGGGAGAAAGGAAGGAAAAGCAAAATTTAATGCCAGGCACTGTGTTAGGTCTTTATTCCTCACAAAACTCAATGAAGCAGATACCTCTGTTTCAGAGATAAGGAAACCGAGGGCCAGGAAGGTTACGTCGTTTAAGCATAGTCACCGCTAGCAAGAAGTAATGAGACAAAAAAAATGAGATTCCATCTGTGTGTGGGGGCGGTCCAGTCCTGCTGTTCTTCTCACCGCATACACTGTCCCCTACAGCTGGAGTGTATGTGCTACTGCCCTGGTCCCAAACCAGGAGAACCACAGCCACTAACAGACTCTAGTACATTAAAAGCGTTTCTAACCTAAGGCTAAATTGGAAATCTTTTTTTTTTAAGTATACAATTTAAAATATCGTTTTACTTAAAACATGATATATTTATTTGCAGTCTTTGGTCAGAGGGCCAAGGATTTCTCTTTAAGCACCTCTGCCAATTTAATCACAAGTTACCTTGTCTCTGGATTTTCAGTTTCAGCTTCTTTAAAACAGAGCAAGAACTTAGGCACTCCTAAAGCAATCTGAATGCAGACTCTTTATAGGTGTATAAATGGTTTTGCCCCAATATCACCCATACCTAACCCAATAGCTATTAGTCCTTTACAGTTTTATTCAAAGCTTTCACAGGAACAACTATCTTTTCCTACTCATATTTCATATGTTTGCATAAAGTTTAATTAAATTATATGATTTAACAATTACAATGAGTAGAAACAGGTTGGGAAGAAGCCCATTGGTTACTGATAAGGATATAACTGAAGTGGCGTTTATGAAAGTAACCAATACCCACTGGGAGGTCATGGGCATTGGCAGGATATTTTACAGAGGAAATGGAGAACACAAGTGATTTTAGGAAGCCAGAGAACTGTGATTAAATTAAGAGAACTTCTGCTCTAATTCTGAACTAGGGGAGGGAACAGAGAATGTTCAAGGGGCAGAGCTACTAAGAGACTGTCAGGGAGAAAAGAGAGAGGATTTTTTTTTTTAATTTTTCAAATAGTTACAAAGAGAGAAATAACAACAAACCACTGCTAAAATACTGGCTGGCAGAAGAATAAGAAAAGTACAGGCAGAGCTGATATGACTGTATATAAACAAGCAAGTATGTACAACAAGTGAATCAAGTTAGCCAGGTGGAGAGAGTGCAGTGTAAGCATCGTCGTCAGTTGTTATACTAATGTTCTCATTTCTCTTTGTTTTTTCATGTATATATATGTGTGTTCACATATATATGCACACATACTGTCTTAGAACAAAATCCATACTCTATGTGCTTTCCATAGGTCTATCATGTTTCTGACTCCTATGCATATTTTTTCCACTTCTAGAAAGTTAAATGGAGGGATAGGCACGAGTCATCCCAAGTAGCCCACAAGATAGTCAACTTTCTTGTCAGAGCTTTAACCATGAACATTTACCTGAACTTCATCCTTAGACTTTTCAAGGCCTCAGGCAGATGGTCATCCAGCCCATTTGAGCACCTCAGTGGCTAGAGTTCTCTAATTCACGCAGCAGCCTATTCTGTGGTCAGACCACTTGAACTGTAGAAAGTTCTTCCCTACATTGGGCCAAAATCTGCCTCTAACAGCTTGCTCCTGTTCACCCCAGCTCTGTCCTCTGCAGCTTTAGAGAATAAGTCAACACCCCTGCAATGGGACAGCATACACACACCTGAAGATAATTACCATGTTTTAAATCTCCTTTCATCCAGGCTACATGTCTCCAGGTCCTCAAACTGTCCCCAGTTTGACATGGCTCTCAGCATGTCCCACATATCACAGAAGGGGAAGGGAACACTCACCACACTTCACCATTCCGACTTCATAGCACTTCCGAAGTCGGCAGGCCTGGCAGCTTTTACGCCGGTTCTTGTCTATTGTACACTGATTTGTAGCTGGACAAATATAATCATTATGTCCTACAGCAGAGCAAAAACAAACAAAAACAAAAAAAAAGGAAGTTTATTGTTATAATATTTTGGCTAAATCTCTTCCTGGTCAACAACACAAGTAACGCTACCCAGCTGAGAGATAGGAGACATCTTCTTAACCACAGGTACAGGTATAAAAACCAAGTGCAGCCTCATCAGTGCCTTGTTCGTGAGTAAAGGAAACCTAAGAATATTTCAATATCCTACCCTTTTGAATAGGTTATTCTCTGCATGTTCTTAGAATTCTCAAGAGATACATTTAGAAATAGTCTCCTCTAGACATGGAAAGTGAGACAGTCACCTGAAATTGATTTGCTCCAAGTCACAGGACTCCCTGAGAGTAACACTTGTATCAGGTCACCAAATTCAACTGCTTGTACTCTTTTACATACATTCCTCCGTGGTATTTAACATGATATTTTAATAGGAATTCGTAGCTAAATAAGAGAACTACACTGGTCAATAAGAGAATATAGAAATCATCAAACAAAACAAGGACAGAAAGAACTGCCACTTGATAATGGTTGTGGTGGGTCAAATTATCGTTTTTAATTCTTCACTCCCTGCCTCAGCCTGTGACATTACAGTGTATTACAGCAGGCAGAGTACACCTCCTCACCAATTCACGTCGGGCTTGGCCGTGGGACTTGCCAATGGTATGGAAGTAGATGTGATACTCCAAAAGTTTGGCTTGGCCTCTTGAGTGCCCATGAGAAGAAAATGCCTAGGGTAGCCACTGGTCCAAGGAGAATGTGGAGACGTGTGGTGCAGACCAGAACTCAACCCAAAGCCCAGAGCCAAGCCTTATGAAGTAGAGCCACCCTAAACAACTCACAGACCCATAAATAAAAAAATAATGCTCACTGTAGTAATCTACAGCCTAAATAGAGTTGTATAGCAATATCTGACTAAGACAATGGTGCTTCTTTTATGTAAAGAAGAAACAAGAAAATTTCCATTTCAAAAAGCAGCACTGGGACTTCCCTGGTGGAGCAGTGGTTAAGAATCTGCCTGCCAATGCAGGGGACACAGGTTCGATCCCTAGTCTGGGAAGATCCCACATGCTGCAGGGCAACTAAGCCCACGCGCCACAACTACTGAGCCCATGCGCCACAACTACTGAAGCCCATGTGCCTAGAGCCCGTGCTCCACAACAAGAGAAGCAGCCGCAATGGGAAGCCCGCGCACTGCAACGAAGTGCAGCCCCTGCTGGCCACAACTAAAGAAAGCCCATGTTCAGCAATGAAGACCCAACGCAGCCAAAGAAAAACAAAAAATAAAAACACCAAAAGCATTACTTCAGATGCTGTATGGAAAATAGATTAGAGGCAGCAAGATTGATGAAGGCCAGGAGACCAAGCAAGAACCCACTGTTGCTGTGCAAACCAGAAAGGAGGCTGCCTGCCTGGATTGGTAATAGTAGGGAGGATGAAGATAAATACAGAGACCTGAGAGATTTAAGGAACAGAAATTATAATAAAATATATAAAAAGTAGAAGTGAACAGGGTATTATGGTGCCTTTATTTCTTAATTGAGTCTTTCAATAGGGCCTGAACTTCTTACGATAAAACCTATAATGGCCCATAATTTCAATGTCGAAAATGGATGAATCTCAATGATAAACTAAACGAGCAAGTCATAAAAGAAGTCACAAAAGAACATAAAGGAGAGGATTCCATTTATATGAAGTTCAAAAATAGAAAAAACTATATTGTTTAGGGTTACATGCATAGGCGATAAAAACATGGCAAGGAAGGCAGAAGTTAGAACTGTCTCACCTCTGTAGGGGGAGAAGGTGCTGTAACTAAAAGGACCACCCAGAGGATTTGTTTCTGGAGATATCCTATTTCATGGCCTGGGCACTAGTCACACAGGAGGTTGCTCTTTACTTCTTTTCTAAACTGAATATAAATATGAAATTTTATATATTTTATACATTATATATCTTTTATATGTGTGTGTGTGTATGTGTATATATATACAATATTTATATATACTAGAAAAAATACTCTATCCTCTAAGACAGACTGGAAGCAGAGATATCCCAACAGCAATGAGTAAACTAACACCCAGATCTTGGTTTATGAATATCATTCTCCACTCATAGGAAACTGGGAACCTTAGAGAAACAAGTTTATTCCAGCTTATCCCACTGGGGCACGGAGAGTACAAGATAAGCCTGAAACATCTTGTTGTGCCAGGAAGTAAAGAAGTGTCTAAAGAGTTAGGGGCACATGTCAAAAAAAATACAGAAGCCAGTTTAAGGGAACACTACTGGCCAAATCTGGGATAATTTGGACACCCAAATAAATAATTATATATACTGGAATAAATATATTCCCTAACTCTATCCCCCGAGACAGCATGGAAGCAGGGACATCACTAGCCTCACAGACATCACCTTAACCAAATATTCAAAGTGTACATCACTAGTATTGGGACAAATTGAAATCAGGCACTACATGAAAGGAGCCAGTCAGAAGAATATAGCATCATTTCTGTGATATTCCAATAGGCCAATAATGTGTACGCTGAATCTAATGATGAGGAACCATCACACAAACCCACAGTGAGGAGCATTCTGCAAAATAACTGACCTATAAGATTCCAAATTGTCAAGATCATGAAAACCAAGGAACAACTGAGGAACTGTTCTGGACAGAGAGAGAAAGGCTAAAGACCTAACAACTAAATGCAAAGTGTGATTCTAAACTGGATCCTTTTGCTGAAGAGGGCACTGTTAGGACAACTGGGAAAACTGGAACAAGTCTAAACATTAGATGGTAATAATGTATCAATGCTAATTTCCCAATTTGACCCTTGTGGCTCTACCGGAATACATGTTAAGTGTTCGGAGGTGACGGAGCATAATGTTGGCAACTCATGATTTCAGGAAAAATGTTGGCAACTCATGATTTCAGGAAAAAACGTTCTTTATATTGCATATGCACATTTTCTGTAAGTTGGAGACTCATTTTAAAAATGCTCTGTTAGCTACTCAAACAATAAACGAATTCACACAAATACAGACACATACAAATAAATATGCAAATACAGATAAATTGAAATTTATCTATATTTCAAATGTTAATGTTTTAAGCTGTGAAATTAACTTTCCTTTTTCCAACTCACCAGATTTTAAAGAACACTTCAAAAAGCTATGGTTCCATGATTGAACCATAATTAAATTTTATAATCCTCTCCCCTTTTAGATAGATTCCAGTAACATCTGTTCAACAAAACACAAACTGAAATTCAGTTGTTTGTGGCTCTACCATCACACTCTGCATCGGCCTGGGTACCAGCAAAGGTGCCCTAGAGATGCAAAAACCACTCTCTCAAGTGACCCTCCATCCTGGCCATGTACAGGAAGCAGCGTCTTCCTAGCCTGACACACCAACATTCCTGATGACCTACTGATTTCCGGGTAGTTTTCATCAGCATTTCATTTAGTCCTATAACTTCCCTTATGAAGAGTTATAATCCCCATTTTACAAATGAAAACACTTAAGCTCAGTTCAATAACCTCCTTAAAGTTATTGTTTTAGTTTTCCATGCCACATAGTAAATTTCTACAAACTTAAAAGCTTAAAATCAAACAAATTTATTATCTCATAGTTTCTGCAAATAAAGAGTGCAGACGCAGCTTACTCTACTCAGGGTCCCAACAAGGCTGCAACCAACGTATTGACTGGGCTGTGGTCTCATCTGAAGCTCAGGGTCCTCTTTCAAGCTCATTTAAGTTGTTGACAGAATCAATTCCTTGCAGTTGTAGGACCGAGATTCCCATTTTCTTGCTAGTTATAGGCTGGACACTGCTCTCAGCTCCTAGAGGCACCTGCAGTTCCTTGCCCAGAAGCAGCTCACAACATGTTTGCTTCCTTCCAGGCCAGGAGAAGCACATCTTTCTGACTTCCAGTCTCTCCACAGTCTGCTATGATGGAGTCTTATATAATCACAGCATAATCTCAAGAAACTAATCACAAGAGACTATCCCAACACCATTTGCCATAAAATGTAACCTAACCAAGGGAGCGACTCTGTCTTCATATTTACAGGTTCCATACACACTCAAGAATAGGTGGTAATATAAGGCGTGCTATAAAAAAGATTTAAAGGAACAGATAATTATCTTGTTATTGCTTTTATCCTCACTTATAATATACAAAAATAAATTTTAAAAGCCAAAATATATTTCTAATCAGAAACTTTCTATTGTACTTTAGAATATAATGCTTTATACTTAGAAGATAAATGTAATCCCACAGCACTTTCCATAGCAGAAGCAATCTTTTAAGTATCTTCTAAAACCTCTAAGAACTATATATGATGTCATCCTTATTGGTTTTAAAAGGAGGTTCATAACAATAAGCATTTAAGGGACAAGTAGAGGTCGGCTTTTATTTTTCTCTCAGAGTTTACTGTAAAAGATCATTTTACTTTTAAAAAAGGATCCGAAAGCACAATAATATGAACATGCTCAATAAAATAGCCTAGAAAATGTCTTATGCAAGAAGGTCATGGTAATTCACTTCATTTCTGGCAAAAAGAAAAAAGTCCTCTTTGAACTGCACCAAACACCCCATGTATTAAAATGGCTTTCTTGTTCCATGCAACAGTCTGCTACTCCACACTAACAGAACTCAGAGAAAAGTTCAAAGCAAAATTAAAGGCAAAATACGAAGCTAATTCTTTTAGTTAACATATAAAACTTTACAGGAAAATATGCTTTTTATAATACAAAACATAAAAGGTTATCTTTGTTCTCTGCAAAATTATTGAGACTGTCTGAATATGTATTATCATTCATATCCAACTGCATGGAGGGAAGAGACAGCACTGGACTTGAAATCAGAAGACCTGACTTTAATTCAGCTCAGCCTCCCGGTTTTCTTATTTTAAAAACAGAGCAATTAGGGACTTCCCTAGTGGCGCAGCAGCTTAGAATCTGCCTGCCAATGCAGGGAACACAGGTTCGAGGCCCGATCCAGGAAGATCTCACATGCCGCGGAGCAACTAAGCCCGTGCACCACAACTACTAAGCCCGCATGCCACAACTGCTGAAGCCCGTGTGCCTAGAGCCCCGTGATCCGCAACAGAGAGAAGCCACAGCAATGAGAAGCCCACGCACCACAACAAAGAGCAGCCCCCACTTGTCACAACTAGAGAAAGCCCGCACACAGCAACAAAGACCCAATGCAGCCAATAAATAAATACATTTTTTTAAAAATAAAATAAAATAATGTAGCTCTTAAAAAAAAAGAAAAAAGCAGAGCAATTATTACCCATACCCTCCCTGGCATTCTTATACTTCAATAGCAAGCATCTACCTTGTTGTTTCTTCCCTCAGGATACCCTTCTTGAGTTCGAGACCAAATAAGTCCCAAGTAATGGAATATATGCCTTGAAGGTAAGAATCTTTTACACAACCTATGGGCTGCTACAGCTTCCCATTTAAAGCTTAGCCTGTAATGTCTTAAGAAATAAAGAGTTGAAGATTCATGAGCAGCAGTCAAATGGATTTTAACTTTCAAATGACAATGATAAAAGGTTATTATAAATACCAAAATGAAAGTGCATAGTATAGTAGTATCATTACTATTATATGTGGATATAAAATAAATAGCCAGAAGGATGAACTTTATGGAAATAACATGAAGAAATGGGCCAAATACATATCAAAAAACCCCCAAATTTTATAAGAGATGTAAAAGACCTAAATAAATGGAGTCAACGTGTTTCCTGATGTGAAGACTATTACAGAGCTTCCTTTCAAAATAATTCTTAGGTTTAATAAAATATCCATTTTTCTTAACATTAAGGATGGGAGGTCACTTAATAAAATTATTTTAATGTTCCTGTGGACAAATAAACATGAGAAAATAGCCAGGACATTTTTAATATAGGAGGAATTTATACTGGCATGTATTAAAATTCATTATAAAACTATAATACTTAAAATAATGTGATACTTATACAAGAATGAAGAGATAGATCAACAGAACAGTCAGACTAAACACTAGTATATATAGAACTTAATATATATCATATACATAGAAAAAAATTAATGAACACAAGAAAAGGTGCTCAAAATCGTCAGTAATCAGAAAATGCAAAATAAAACCACAGTGAGATAGAACTACATACCAATATAAATGGAATGGCTAAACTTTAAAAGACTGACAATATCAAGTTTTGATAAGGACATGGATCAACCAGAACTCTCATACATTGCTGTTGAGAATACAAAATGGTTCAACCACTTTGGAAAACAGTTTGTTAGTTTCTTATAAAGCTAAACATACATTAGCTTATCATACAACCAGCCATTTTACTCATAGATATTTACCCAAAAGAAACAAAAAGATGTCTACACTGAGAGATATGCATAAATGTTCATAGCACTTTTACTTAAAATAGCACAAAACTAGAAACAACTCAAATGAACAAATAAACAAAATGGGGCACACCTACTGGAATATTAGTAACAAAAAGGAATGAACTACTAATGCATCCAACAACACAGATATATCTTAAAAGCAACATGATAAGTGCAAGAAACCATACATAAATGGTTACATACTTTAAGATTCAATTATATGACATTCTAGAAAAGGCAAAACTATAGGGACAGAAAATAGATCAAGAGTCACCAGAGCCTGGAAGGTTGGGGTGAAATTGGCTACAATGGGCATGAAGGAATATTTTGCAGTTATAGTAATGCTCCATATCTTAATTATGGTGGTGGTTACATGACTACATGTATTTTCAAAATTCATAAAACTATAAAAATAGAATAGGGGAATTTTACTGTATGTAAATTATATCTCAAACAAAAAATTAAGTTCCTATATTAAAAAAAGCAATGAAAATGGATTTATTCAATAAAACAATGTGGATAATATTGACAATTTATGAAAATATATTTGATTCTTATTTCATTCAACATACCAAAAAAATTGAGTAGCCACTTTCAGTTATTGCAATGCATTTATACCAGAGGGCACCAAAAATATGAAGAGTCCAAAGAAATAATCATTTAGGCATGAAGCAATTGTAAGAGCACTAACTCTTTCCCATTTGCATTTTTAGGATATGACACTCCTTTTCCCTTTCCCAGTAGTTCCTCTGCGGATGCAGTAGGAAAGAATGACATGGGGAAAGCACAGGAAACTTACGTTTTATTGTTTTCAGCTACAGTCTCAGGGTTCATGAAGTATCATGAAAGATATTCCATGCAGAGATTTTTCCCAAACAGCAAATAAGAATTCTCTTTTTTAAGGATGTAGTTAGCTGTTTTGGGTCAAAATTTCCTTAGGAGATAAAATTCTAGAACCTCAACAAGATAGAGAATTGTCATCATATCAAGAGTTTGGTTCTGAATTTCAGAAAATCTGAATCGTTCTTATCATATATCGCAGGAAACTGGACCTGGCCTTATAATCTACTAGTACAATGATCATAAACAAAAAATTTTAAGCACTGAATATGTTAAACATAGAATGAAAAGCTCTGTGTATGCAAAAGCAAAAATAAGCAACCGTGATTTATGTTTTGATAATATTTGAAGACATCAGCTTCCTTTGTCTGTGCTGTTTTTCCTTTCGGTAAGAAAAGTTTGGAAATGGCAGAGGGCCCTCATCCACCTAACTATGAAGATTTTGGAGGAGGAGGGTTTAAATGAGATTAGGATTAGAAGAGAAATACAAGGAAGAAAGAAAAGATGTTGATATCTAAACTGAAAACAGAAGAGTTAAAAGAGAAACTAGAATGACTTGAATTTGCAGGTTGTTTACAACTGACCAAATATTTTCACATAAGCAACCTCATTTCCTTTTTAGAACAACTCTGCATCTCCATTACACAGACAAGCAAACAGGCTGGGAAGTAAAGCCACAGAGCTACTAAGTGGAGAGTCCAGAATAAACAGGTGGTCATCTATGAAGGGTGAATTTCAGGGGACTCAGAGGAAGGTGATTCCTTATCTACCAACATTCTACCCCTCACCTCCCTCTGGATTACATCAGCTTCTCTGCTCGAGGTAAAATGCTCTCTTAATGTAGAGTTATCATTGCGTGAATTAACTCAGTAAATTACCGTTTGCCACTTGCACACTATGAATTGCTTTAAGGTTGCTTTCCTTAACCGGATAAGAACAAGGCACTGAGGCCTTGGCAGAAAAGGGAAGGGAGCTCTGAGATGGGAACATAGGACATTGTCTGGGAGTAGCTGGCAAGGGAGGGGTTAAGGGGCAGAGAGACAGCCAAGAGCACGAGTACGCAGGAAAGTGCCTTCAGCAAATTAGGGCCAGCAAGGACATGTGTGGTAAGGGGCTGACTGGCCTTGAAACCAGGTGTGCACAGCTTGAGACTGATTAAAAAGGCCACTAAAACAAACAAACAAACAAAAACCCAGCCCAGCAGAAATTTGGAGAAGGGTAGGGAAATAGTCTAAACTCAGACCAGGAAACGGGATTGGGAAGGAGGTTCCACTAGTTCAGGGCAAGACATGCCTCTAGATAAATTCTCAGAGACCACTGGAGTTGAACTACTGACTTCTGATCATTTCCGTAAAACATGTTTATTCTCTCTTCCTCGGGAGTCAGCCCACCATTGTGACTGTTACTTATGCCAGATATTAAACATAAGACAAAGGAAGAAACAATCTTTGCAGTTCCTAATGAGCACACATTTTTTTGGCAAGCTTTATCTTCACAAGGGTTGTAGGTAGACGTCTTCTCCCAAGAAGATGGCGATGGGTGATGATGGGGTGAGACCTATTTGGGTTCTGGGGTAGAGATCTGCAATGAAAGATAAAGTACTCTACACTTGAAACAATCCACCCCACCCGCAAACACACATGATCCTCTGAACTGCTCATCAAGTACTCTGTGTACAAATCAGGCCAAAGGTGAAATTTCTGCCAGGTCATCTGAAAACTTGTTTAAAAGCAAAAGTGGAAAACTAAAGAAGCAGCTAACAATACTCTTGTACCTTGAATGCTTCTTTTAAAAAAGGCCTTACATCCTTCACACGACCAGACTCCATAGTGATATCCCGATGCATAATCGCTGCAGACCGCACAGAAGTGGGCATCCCTCTTTGAACTTGGACTAGTAACAGGGCTGGCACAACTGCTTCCACTAGCCTTCCTTTTCAATGTCTCTCTAGGGGCAAAGAAAACATTCATTGTAAAAGAGCATTAAAGATAAAACAGGGCCTTTCTAGAAAAACGAACAGCATGAACATTGCCTAATTTATCTCTTTGCCCTCAAGGGTTCGTGATAAATATATTCCAAGAAATCTGATCAAGCGAAACCTTTGTTACTGATATCAGATCTATGAAGAGTCACCCTGTTGGGATGACTGATGCCCGAAAGTGGTTAAGCAAGTTTATGCCCATCCATGCAGTGCTGATGAGCACCAGTAACCATGGATGGCCAGCTGTAGCCATCAGGGTGTACAACTTTGAGTGTAATAAGTGACCAGATCCAGTCTGGGTGGAAATGGTGGGGAGAAGAAAAGGGAAGAGAGGAAGAAGAGAGAAAAGAAGGGGAGAGCGTGAACATGTACCTGTCCTTTGAGAAGGTTTTGGAGGAAGGTGTTCAATGCTGGGTAGAGTGAGGGCCAGGGCTTCCACAGAGGAAGGGAAAGCCCACAAGGGAGCACCAACAGGCACCAAAAACACCTGGTTAGTTCCTAATTTTGCTATGGCATGTTTCTTTTGGAAAGGAAATAGTAGAAGTACGATTATTTATAAATTAAGGTAATTATACTATGGTTTAATTTACCCAAATATTAGCAGAACTCTGATTAGAACTTGTGTTCAGAAACAAAATATTTCTTCCTTTAAACATTGAATGAGAAAACATTATTTTTAAAAAGTTATCTATAATTTTCATATTCTCTTTTACCAACAAACAAGAAGTATTTTTTTAAAGAAGAAAAATAAAATTACTGTGTAATACGGCTTTCTCAAAGTTTTATGATATTTGAAAGTAATACATTTCAATATCAAATATGCTGTAACTTAGTACTTTGGTTGTTTTGGAAATTTATCTCCCCTTCATGCTTCTCCCCATACTACCTCTGCTCTCTGTAGCCATAATTATCATTAAAAAGATCTGGGTTTGATCCCTGGTCAGGGAACTAAGATCCCACAAGCCGCGCAGAGAAGCCAAAAAAAACAACATTACAAATTGAATGGAAATAACCCATTATATTACCTTGCCCTTAGAGTTTAAGAAAGTTCAACTAAAAAGTTCCACATTTAAATAGTTTCCCATCAATCTTTATAAAATGTTATTATTGGGCTTCCCTGATGGCGCAGTGGTTGAGAGTCCGCCTGCCGATGCCGGGGACACGGGTTCGTGCCCCGGTCCGGGAAGATCCCACATGCTGCAGAGCGGCTGGGCCCGTGAGCCTTGGCCGCTAAGACTGCGCGTCCGGAGCCTGTGCTCCGCAACGGGAGAGGCCACAACAGTGAGAGGCCCACGTACCGCAAAAAAAAAAAAAAAAAAAAAAAAATTATTTTAGTTCATTGTTTAAAAGCTTGTACCTATGTTTGTCTTTTCAGGCTTCACCTGTCTAGTATTTCATTAAGTTGTAATACCGACAGTTACTTTTATCTTGGACACAATTTGTCATGAACACTAAATTGTGATTTCACTGCAAGATAAGAAGGATCTAACTTGAAAGTAAAAATTTCTTTTTCAAACCCAAATCACTTCATCAAGAAGAAAGTGATTTAAGTTAAATTCTTTAGTTTCTAAAGACAGTAGTCATGATAGTGAATTCTCCCCCCAAAACACAGATCTGTAAGCTCAACTTTTTAGTAAGAACTAGAATATCAGATTAGATATTCTAGAATTCAGAATATCAGATGTTTTAGGTGCTCTATTTGATCTATGTAATAATGAAGACCTTGTATAACACATATCTTTCTTTTCACTAAATCATAAAGCAATCTGAATAATGGCCATGAACTACAATTCAGAATGAAGACTGGATTTACCTGTTCCCAGGTAAGGTGTGTTCTAATGATCTCGTTTCACACCAAGGACTCTTTTGAGGTTCTGCATACAGAAGTGACGACTGGCAGTGGATGGCTAAAGGAGAGAGGTGCCCAGGAGTTGGCCACAATACATTTGGGCTTGTGGTCTGTCGACCAGGCCCACCTTCCGAGTTATTGGGAATACTGTAATTCATCACGGCAGGGCTATAGAATGTCATGGCTGAATATTCATGGTGGCTCTCTACATAGGAGGAAGGTATATATATAGGGCCTGGCTCCAGGGGTAGGATGGATTGACTGCAGTTGTAGGAGACAGGAGAGTTAAGGCTAGATGGTGAGTTTTTGATATCCATGTCTTGAATAGGTAACATCTAGGAAAACTCCTTGTGAGAAGAGGCACAAAGGGACATTATAATGTTCTCAAAGAATCATAGACAGGTATGGCTGTGAAGAAAAAAAAAAGACATTTCTAAGTTACAGATACAAGCATACTATTAAAAAGGTTGACATATTATTATTAAACACACACACACACACACACACACACACACACACACACACACACACACACTTGTATGGGCCTAGAAATACATCCTGAAAAATATACACAAAAATATTAACCTCAGAGGGGTAGGAAGGTAAGGCATGGAACTCATTTTCTACTTCATTCACTTCCATAATGCTTTTGTTGTTAACCATGATAATTTTTTTACCATGAGAATTTAATATAAAGTGCTTTTAAAACTTAAAAAACACAGGGAGTTCCATGGTTGCCCAGTGGTTAGAATTCTGGACATTCACTGCTGTGGCCTGGGTTCAATCCCTAGGAACTGAGATCCCACAAGCCACATGGCATGGCAAAAAATAAATAAATAAAAATTAAAAATAAAAAACACAGGATTAAATCAAAATGCCATGCCAACCAGTTTTCTTTTCTTTTTTTTTTTTTTTTTGAACTAGATAAGTTCCTTTTTAAATTCTTACAGAAAAATAAGCAGGAAAACCCTGAAAGAGCAGATCAATGAGCAGGACTAGCAATAACAGATCTTCAAACACACTATGAATAGCCAATAATAAAAAAGGAATAGACAGGCCAATGTACCTGTATCAATGATCAATTTATTGCCTTTTACCTAATACACCCTTCAGTATATGTTCTATAGCAATGGAATTCCTTAAGCATTTAAACTGAGCCCAGTGCTAAGCTTTCGCAGTTGAGGCACTGCAGGGACACTGCAGAAGGAAGAGGCCACAGTGATTTCTGGCAGGGGCAGAGGCTGGCAGTGTGGGTGTGAGAACATCCAGTGGAGCCTATGCCAGCCATAAGTCCAGAATGAGGTCCCACTGCAAACTTGTAGCCCTGGCACGGCGAGAACCTTTCTGCAATCACCTGTTCAGACTATGGCCTGAGGAGTTACACAGAAGTTGTTCCTTGTACAAGTTTCATCACCAGCACATGCACACTCTGAAGGTCTTCTGCCCCCACGGGCACCTGGACTCCCAGGGCCCACACCACCAGCTGCTGATCACCCGCTCCCCACCTGCAACTCCAGACCACTTTCGTCCAGCTACACAGTTAACATTTCTGCTAATTAGTGGCCAAACCATTTTTTTCCAAGGAGGTCTGAATCCCCCAAGTTTGTCCATCTTTGGGTAGTCTACCTCAGCTCCATGTAAAGTTTCTTATATCTTATACTTAATCTCTCATCATAGTTGGTAATTCTTACATTAGACTTCCCCTGTTGAACCTACTGTGTAGTTTCTATCTCCTGATTGGACCCAGATTGCTATGCAATAGAACAGAAAATCCTAAAACAGCAAATTCAAAAACTCAAGGGATTTCCCTGGTGGTCCAGTGGTTAAGAATCTGCCTTCCAATGAAGGGAACGCAGGTTCAATCGCTAGTCGGGGAAGTAAGATCCCACATGCTGCGGGGCAACAAAGCCCATGCGCCACAACTACTGAGACCGTGCGCTCTGGAGCCCACTCGCCACAACTAGACAGAAGCCCGTGCACCACAATGAAAGATCCCTCGTGCCGCAACTAAGACCTGACAGAGCAAAAATAATAATAAATAAATATAAAAAAAAGTCAAAAGTTTTTGGAAATTTGTCATAGGATAAAGGTGGTATCTCAAATCTCTAGGAAAACATTGGACAACAGAATTATCATTGGAAAAAGAATGTATGCCAGAGTAAACTCCAAATGTTAAAGACCCGAATGTTGAGAGAACTGGAAAGAGGAAGGAGAGGGAGGAGGAGAGGAGAAGGGGTAAGACAGGAATGGGGGAGGAACAGGGGCTGCACAGGTACTAGAAGCAAATGTAGATAAATCCCATTATAACATGGGTGTGGGGACAATCTTGTTAACTATGACTCAAAATCCAGATGCAATTTTAAAATGTACATAAAAGTACATAAACTCATGAAAGTAAACATCTGCATATCATAAAAACACCATAAGTCAAAAGAGTAATGACAAATTGGAAAAAAAATACTCCCAACTTATATTAGAAACAAAGGGGTAATTTCTCTGGTATATAGCGAGAACTCTTAAATTAAGATGGAAAAAAACCCCCAAATATTCATTAGAAAAATAGGCAAAAAACACAAACAGAACACAGGAAAAGGAAGGCAAATGGCTCTTAAAACACATAAAAATATGTTCAACCTTGTTCAATAAAGAGATACATATTAAACTGCACCAAGATACCATTTCTCACTTATGTTTGCCAAAAATTCAATTTTTTTTTTTTTTTTTTTTTTTTTGCGGTATGCGGGCCTCTCACTGTTGTGGCCTCTCCCGTTGTGGAGAAGCTCCGGACGCGCAAGCTCAGCGGCCATGGCTCACGGGCCCAGCCGCTCTGCAGCATGTGGGATCTTCCCGGACCAGGGCACGAACCCATGTCCCCTGCATCTGCAGGTGGACTCTCAACCACTGTGCCACCAGGGAAGCCCAAAAAATTCAAATGTTTGACAACAGACTCTCTTGGAAAGGTTATGGAAAAAACATGGACTTGCTCCTACATTGCTGGTGAGAGTGCAAAATGGCACAACTTCCATGGGTATTTGGCAATAAATAGCAAAATTACATATGCTTTTTACCCTTTGGACTATGAGTCCATAGTGATGTTCAAAAAAAGAGGAAAAGAAAAAGAGAATCATCTGCTACCACTGTATCAGTTCCTCACTCTGAAAATTAGCAATTAGGGGGAAAGAATTAAACCTGTACTCTGCCTTTTGAAGAGAACCTGTAGTTTATCCCAACGTAGAGGGAAAACCCTTCTTTACCAAAGAATGACACTTAATAAATAGGCCAGAAGAATATTCAGATGGATAGACAGATAGGTAGATACATACATAGATACATAGGTAGAGCAAATAAGTCAAATTGTCAGCAATTACTGAATCTAGATGGTAAACATACGGACATTTAGTCTTTCAACTTTTCTATAACTTTGAAATTTTTCCTGATAAGAAGCTTTGAAGGAAAACAAACAAAATAAGAAATTAAAAATGGAAACCTGTTTTAAAAAAGTTAAAATATATGGAATAATATAATTTGGGGAAGGGAACAATGACCATTAATAATGAGACTGTTTGAGAGAGATCATTAAGAATCTAACCTGGAGAAGTTCTCCATCTTCAATATTTTCTGCTCCAGCTGTCACATACTTCCATACGTAAGCAACTTGGCTCTCTAAAGCTCCCAATTCCTTTCTCCTGACATTTTCCTTGGAATGCTCATTCCATTTGTCCTCAAAACACAATATATCTATGATGTTTTTTAAAAATGTCCATAAATTCTTCAATACTCTTCCCTTCAAAAGGTGGTGCCTAACCTCCCCCTTGAATATGGGCTAGATATAGTGACTCCCTTCTAATGAATAAATTATGGCAGAAGGATGGCATGTACGTCTATGACTAGGTTATAAAAGGCATTGCAGCCTCTTCCTGGCTTGCTCTCTTAGATCACTCACTCTGGGGAAAGCCAGCTGCCATATTGTGAGGACACTCAAGTAGCCCTACGGTGGCCTCCTGCCAGCAGCCAGCAAGGAACTACAGTGAAAGAGAGATTTTGGAAGCAGATCCTCCAGGCCCAGTTGAGTTTTCATATGACTGTAGCCCTGGCCAACATCTAAGCTAAGCTGCTTCTGGATTCCTCTCAGAAACTGTGTGAGATAATGTTTGTTGTCTTAAGCTGCTAAATTCTATGACAATTTGTTACAGAGCACTAGATAATTAATATAATATCCAAGGCAAAATTCATCATTTTCCTCCCCCAAACCACTCATTTTCTATTTGTGTTAATGACGAAGGCTATTACAGTTATCTCTGACTTCTCCCCTTCATCCAGCTACCTTTCATCACCAAGGCACATTGGGTTTTTCTCTCCATGGTGCCTTTCCCCATGGTCATGTCTTTCACCAACCTTGGAGCAAGCTCTTGTTACTTCTTATCTGTGCACCTTAAATAGTCTCCTTACTGCTCCTTGCCTTCAGTTAGCTCTTTCTCCAGGGCCACAGAGCAGCCAGATTAACATTCTTAAAAACCTAGCTCTGAGCAGCCCCCTGCTTCCCACCAGCCTCTTAATAAGTCATGCTCTTTTAACATTCAAGGCATTCCACTACGTTGTCCCAACTCATCATTCCACTCTAATCTCCTGATATTTTCCTACAGAAAACCTGCCATGTTCATAAGAAATATGCAAAGTGCATTGTGAAGCGGTTGGCGTTTCATGCCTTATCACTTTTTTCACTCTAGCACCCCTATAGTAACTTACATAGAAATTTAACCCTCCTTATTAGAAGAGAACTACACCAAATCCTTTTTGGAAATGGTAAAGGTGGGGTGGGAGAGTAAGAAGTAAGTACAGTTAGATTTTAAGCTCCTGAAGGCACACACTGTATTTTATTCACCTTCCACTACAACGCAATAAATATTTGTTGTAAGAAAAGAATATGAAGAAATGTGTTGAAAATATATGATTTCATCCAGTATAGAGTATGAATCAAAGATGGAGCACTTGCAGTAGCCATGGTACTGAGCTGAGACAGGGGATCTAAAGGAGTTTCAAGACAGGCACTCTGCCTTCAGGGAGCCACTATGCCCAGTAAAAGAGGCAGGCAGACCAGGTAAAATAACAAGGAATGAATACAAAGGTGCTACCACTTCCAATCAACATTGGTTGTCCACAAGGGACAGGAGAGAGAATGGTAGCTGGAAACGAATATAAGATCAAGGAAGTTTAAAAAATATATGCATTTATTAATCATGAGGACAGGATTCCATATTTCAGCTACTTATTCCCAATCAATATATACAATCCCTGATTCCTAATAGAAAATATGCAGGATAAAGCATATAATGCTAACTAGCAATTTCCAAACTTTTTTAAAGTTGTAGTAAAATACACATAATAAAGTTTACCATATTAACCATGTACAGTTCAGTAGTGTTAAATACATTTTCACTGTAGTGCAACCAATCTCCAGAACTCTTTTCATCTTGCAAAACTAAGATTCTACACCTGTTAAAAACATCTTGCAAAACTAAGATTCTACACCTGTTAAAAATAGTTCCCCCATTCCTCCCTCCCCCAGCTCCTGGCAACCACCATTCTACTTCTGTCTCTACAGACTTGACTATTGAGTACCTCATATAAGTAGAATCATACAGTATTTGTTCTTTTGTGACTGGCTTATTTCATCTAGCATAATGTCCTCAAGGCTTATCCATGTTGTTGCATGTATCAGAATTTCTTTCCTTTTCAACGCTAAATAATATTCCATTGTATGTATACACCACATTTTGTCTATCAAGGAAGGGTTTTAAATACAGACGCTTGAAAACATTTACAGAACCATGGAAATGATTGAAGTTAGAGCAAGTGGTTGAATACAGGAGTTGGTAATTAGGTCATGAGTAACCTTTAGATGTCAGCTCGAGAACTGGCAGAATTATTAGGAGGCTTTTGTCCCTCAATCTGTCTTGAAAACACCTCTCCTATTTCAATCCACCTACACACACCTGTTCACTGTGCTTATGTTTTCAATCTTGTACCTTGGTGATTGGATTTTAGTGCATTATTTTTGCTAAATGATCTGAGCATATCTTATGCAGCCAAATATTTAATCAAAAGACATTTAAAGTACTTTAACAGCACAACTTAAACAGTATGTAACAACTGAGAACAAAATACTTAAGGTAACATGCATAACAAATTGTATTTATGCATAATGTAACCTGGAGGTAATAAATTTTATTTTTCTTTTTTTAATTGAAGTATAGTTGATTTATAGTATTAAATTTTTTTTGAACTTATAAAAAAGAAAACAAGATGTCTTACCCAATTTAATAAATAAAAAGCATATCCAAATGTTAGTGTAATCACCATGGTGAGTATCCCAACGTTCTTATACAGAGCACTGCTCAAGGTAAACTTACATAAGGATAAACTCTACACTCTCAATCATCAAATGAAGATTAAATTATATTCAAGAAATTAAGAAGCAGGAAAGCAGTGGATTTTAGAATAAGAATTTGAACAAGAGACTTCAACTTAATAATCAATTTTTAAAAATCAATTGAATTGTTTAAACAAAAAATCATTCTCTGAACATTTTGACCAATCAAGGTTTTACTGAGTTTCATGTTGTCTCAGCTTTACATTGCCCAAAAGAAATGTATTTGGCGTTTCGGCTTAAGTATCAGTAGAAAAGCCAATACACCAAACTATCAGAAAACCACCACTATCTTTTCCTTTCATTAGGCTTCTTAAAAACGTAAAGCTTCTACGGACACAAAGTAATGAATAGTAGCATGGAAATTCATGAACTTGAAATAGCACTCCCCATTATCTAGCTTGACAGGGAAAACACCATTTAAAATGAAGATCATCTCTCTCTCAGGAGCAGAGAATCAATCCCATCACTCATTTTCACCTACAACTGAAATGTTCATTCTCGGCCTAGAAATGCTGAAATGACCTGTCAGACATATACTGCCAAATGGCAAATGCCAGGATTCATCCAGGCAATAAATCAGGTACCACAGTGACTTTGCTTAGAAAATATGCATTTCACACATATATACCAACTTCTCTAGAATTTCCACACATCCCCAGTACCATGATAATTAATGTGAGAGAACTGGTTGCTGGACAGTGATTAAGAGGATATACTGTTTTTTGGTTGGGTATCTTTTAAATTATCCAGATTCACATGACAACTATTTGTCAGTGCAGTCTTGGGTAACTAATAACTTGGTAGCCAATGCAAAGGGTTTTTCCTTCTTAAGCAAAGACACAACAAGGAATAATGAACTTAAATCACTGCAGTAGACCTGGGAGACAAGAGAATAAGTAACAAAAGGAAAGTCTGCTCCACTGGAGGTCTAGAAAAGTGAATAAACAACCTGTGGTCATTTAAGTAGTTCTGCTCTAAAACAGTGATATAAACTGATCGAAGGAAAGAATTCCAAGAAGAAAATATTTCTCCAGCACTGTACTACAGATTTTCCCACACATTCGTTTGAACACCCAAGCATTGCCTCTATGACCACAATCTCTGGTATAACAGGGAAAAAGAGTCTCTAAACAATTTAATTGTTGGGCCTGGAAGGCATGGAATTTCACCTGGCCAACAAAAGAACATGTACCCGGACATCCTGATTCTAAGAATTAATCATTTCTTTGTGTGCCAATTTTCTTTAATTACTCATCACAGCCTAAAATAGTTGGCCTGTATCCTTCATGATGAACAGCCCTTGTCTTCTGCCCAAAGATGTCTCTCTCACACTCCCCCAGCACACACACCTGTGTGGGGCCCTCTTGGGTCACACCTATGTCCAGTGGGAAAGCTTTTTGTACACATGGGATTATATGTAGTGTTCTAATGTACTGGCTGGGAAATACGTTACGGCTCTTAAACTAAAAAAAAAAAAAAAAAAAGTTTTTAAAATTCCAAATATTGACAGTGTTTCCTTGAAGAAGAAAAAGGCATGCCCTAGAAATGGCAGAAAGACATTCTAGAAAGAGTAGACTGATTTTATCAAAGTGCCAATCAAATCTAGTTTAAAAAAATCAGAAGGCAGTCACCACCAGGCCTGTTTTTATGTATATTCTTGCCCAGTGGACAGAGTAGGACTCCAGGTCCCAGGCCCAACTCTGCCTGAAGGCCAGGTGATCTTAGTTTACTCAGGTAAACTCCCTGAGTTCCTATATCTCCTTCAGGAGAAACGGGGACCTAATATGGGTTCCCCTTTCTCACAGTGTTTAAGGATGAAGTGAAATGATGTACATGAAAGTATTCTGCAAAGGTATCATTACATATGCAAGAGGGTGAAGTCAGTCTATCGGCACGCCACTGAATATGCTTAGAGTGTTAGGCAGGATTTCCAGACAATTTAGGTTAAGACACCTTTATGGCCACCCTGAAGATTTCTGCCTCCTAATTTTACTCTCTTAACTTCTTCTTGACAATCCACCACCACTGTCCAAAAAGCTGAGCTGCTAGTAGCCTGTGTGGAACACAAAATGCCACATTCTCCTATGCTGTATTCTCAAGCCTGCCCATCACACTTCCCCAAGCATTCAGTTTGAACACCCCACACCTGTGTGCCCCTCAGAAGCCATAAATTCACATTCACAAAGCAGACAATAGAAGGAATTTCATGGAAAAGATAAAAAATATGTCTTAGGTGTCAAGCGTCCTTGATGTGTATAAGTGGCTATTTGCCAATCACTAGCCTTAAATATTAAGAAAATATTAAGAGTCTCAATCAGTTTAATATTAATTAGAAATAAAGAAAAAACACTCCAAAATCATCATGGAACTGATCGGTAATAACTGACTCACATACAACTCTTAAGAACATGTACACATAGTTTCCAAAATGAGAAAACTAACTCCCCTAATAGCCAACTGAGCTGGTTAGGAAATTGAATTTTGAGGGCTTGAATATGGGAAGAGGATAAAGCCTCAGCCCCAGGGTTATCACACTCTAAGGCAGCAGTGTGGAGGGAAAGCCCATCAATCTTCTCTTTCATCAGCAGGTCTCTGCTCCTTCCTAATACCAAGTCAGTGACAATACTCCACTTTTAGGAAACAGAAGCATATTCAAATATTCATTTGGGGCAGGGTGAGGGAGAGGGTGAGGGAGAGTTGTGGGTGAAGAGATTCAAAAGGACATGACCGATGCAGAAGTTAAACGGAATACATTCAACTTGCCTGCCAGTCTGGGGTTTGACAGTAAACACAAAACATTCACTAACAAAACTTTGCAGTCCTGCTTTGAGGAAATATATAGGAGTCCAGTAATTTGTCTTTCCAGGTGACCTTCATTCTTCTCTCCTCTCTCAAGTACACCTGCACAAAGATTCCCTTCGTAAAGCCCTTAATTATTATCAAGAGCTGTAACCGTTCCTGTTGGAAATGCCAACTATCCAGTTTGCTGGTGCCTCATAAACTTGCCACTCTGCATACCCTAGTTACTGCCACTGCAGTTCTCTGAAAGGTACGTTGTGTATGTATTTAAAAGACAGGCTCTTGTTTTTCATAGCACAAAGGAAAACGGCAAACGACATCAGTCTGACACATTAGGAGTGCCTAGCAATAACAGGCACCTAAGTGTTTACTGAATTGAATAATGTATTAAACAGTAAAAAAAATACTGGTTTATAAAAGAGTTTACATCTATGTCCTACAGGAAAACCTAGATTTCAAAACATGGGCACAGGAATGAAAAAACTGACATCTACAAATAAATTGGGCACAGACTTTAGCTCCTATTAAAGAGAGTATTTTAACTTAAGTAGCCACAATCACTCTGTATTTCATTTTAAATGTCTACAAGTTGTCATTTTTAATCGTTCCTAGGCTTCTCACTATTTGATAATATGTAATTTCAAGTAGCTTTCTTTTTTTTCTTTTTTTTTTTTTCCCGGTACGCGGGCCTCTCACTGCTGTGGGCCCCTCCCGTTGCGGAGTACAGGCTCCGGATGCGCAGGCTCAGCGGCCATGGCTCACGGGCCCAGCCGCCCCGCAGCACGTGGGATCCTCCCGGACTGGGGCATGAGCCCGCGTCCCCTGCATCGGCAGGTGTACTCCCAACCACTGCGCCATCTGGGAAGCCCTCAGGTAGCTTTCTTAATCTCACATATAATAAAAGTATCTCTTAAATGCAAAGATTATAAAGGAACCACATATTCTACTAATATTACATAAATAACAAATATTTTTTTTAATGCCCTTGTATTTCAGTTTGGGATAACTAATGATGCAAACTGTAACCAAAGGCTTATACCACAATGGGACCCAAATTTGCTAAAAATTAAACCTATTAGCCCAATATGAATCTAACACGTATTCCAGGCCTCTGGTTTCCCATATACAAAATAGTTTTGTCTTTTCTTCAATTTACCCCAAAGTGTATAGGATTAAAACAAAAATACCAGAACCTGGCTCATCCCAAAAAAGGAAGGGAACTGAGGTTTTCTTTTGAGAAAAGGGAAGGAAGACAATTATTTCTAAGTAAGAATATACTGAAGAGCAAAACTATATAATCAACAAACAGACAGTGATTTCCAGGGGTTGGGGTTGAGTGGAGAGGGCTGACTACAAAGGGGACTTCTGGGGGTGATGGAACTGTTCCATGTCTTGATCATGGAGGTGACTGAGTATACCGCTGTGTGCAACTGTCAGAATTCACAGAGCGATACACCTAAAGAGGCTAGATTTTACCCTATGTAAATTACACTGCAATAAGCTTGACTTTTCAAAAATGTTATTATGTCTAAAACAGTGTGCTAGGCACTGAATGATGAAGCCTAAATTCAAGTATACATTTCTCAAGGGCTCTAGACATAATTATCAAAAAACTTACCAGTAAATGGTTCAAGTTCAGCCTTCAGCATTCTATATTATTTTATTATTTATAGATATTATAAAATGATTCAAAACATGAATTAACATTATTACAAGATGTATTTTGAATCATTACCTGTTGGATCACATATATAGAAAACTACATGTAATATTTTTTTAAATGGACATATCAATATCTATTAAATGCTAATTATATTTTTAAGGGTTGAATTTACTACTAAATCTTACCTATTCCATATTATAAATAAACTGAGAAATGTAAATGATGATTAGATTCATTCACATCCCTCAGAACCACTACGAAAGATGTCCTAAATGTGTTTTTAATTGACTTCAGAGACTTATAGGACTTAAATGTTACAGGAGACTGGTGACTTCTGAAATAATGTTTCAGTAATTCAACTGAAAAAAAATGCTTGAACATAAAATGGAATCCTAAGGTTTATGCTTTAACACCTGCTGATAAACAGATCCTAACATTTCCCCCTCTTCTAGAATGTATGCAAAAACAGATTTTCTGCAGAAAAAAAAAGAGCCAAAGAATAAGTGTGCAACGTTCTTTTCATAGTCACAGTACATTTACTTTTTACAATACTCACAGCACAAATCTTTCTTTCCACATGTTCACTTTTTAAATAACAAACATCCTTCTCCACACACAAAGAAAAACAGCCACTGTGAGTTTAGAAACTTAGAACAAAAATAAAAATTCCTAATGGAATGCCCATGTAAATACTAGAAATCTAACTAAACAAAATCCTTCCTCAAAAGTGTTGTGTACCACACCAAAGCACAAAGTTGCTTTTTAAAAAGCTAGTAAAATTGAGTCAATCTTATTTTCCTAAATAGAAATTCACCCGAATCCAAAGTTTTGCTTTTCACACACACACACACACAAATATATATATATATATATATATATATATATACAGATTCCCTCGACTTAATTCTATATCCAGTATTAATTAGGCAGGAACGGGAAAACAACAGGTTAAGAGAACAGCGGCTGGGGTTCCTCGTCAGCAAATAAAACAAGCCCAGATGATCTCAATCTTACTCAATCCGCCCAGGAAAGAAGTAACTCCGCTTTCTGATATGATTAAGATTTGCCAGTTAATACATTTAAAAATACTAGTCACCTGCCTGATACGTGTACATCTTCCCAGGCCCACAAAACTCAAGCATGAAGTGCCCTGGTCAACTTTCCTACCGTCACCGTTTCATCCACGGTTGGGAAATCCGTAGAAAATACAGGAGTTTTGCCTGTTAAAAAACATGTATATTAGCACAGTCAACCCGGAGCTTACAGGCACAAACCAATTAGTTAACTTGCCAGCGTCTTGAGTGAAAATATTTAGTCAAAACATGAAATTTCTGTTTCCAGTAGTTTTCCAGACTGGTGGATTTGGCGGGGGGGTTGGGGGGTGGCTTTTATTGTTCTCAATATTACTATTTTCCCATCGCTGGATTTCAAACATTAAATCAGACAAATCGCACCTTGACCTAAGGGGCACTTACCCTACTTGTACACACCCGCCTAGCAATCACTGAAACGCGGCACGTGCTTTTCCCGGACTAGTTCTGTTCCCCGCACCCGGCTGAGGCACCAGCTGCGGAGAGTGAGCGCACCTCGCGCAGCCCAGATCCCAAACGCAGCACCGGATGCCAGTCGCAGCCCTGGACGGTCCCGCTCTGGTCCGGCTCCCGCCGCCTCTTCTCTGCCCTGCAAGTTTCCAGAGGCGTCTGTCGCAGCCTCCGCTCTCCCGGCGGCCTAGCAGCAGGGGCGAGGGAGTGGGTGTCAGAAGGTCCAGTAGCCGGAGACACTGCAAAGATCACTAACGAGGAGCCTCTCCTTCCTTTTAAAGACGCGAGGGGCGGGAGGGGGAGGGGGGAAAGAAGCCCAGAGCCCACGTGACCACCTAGCCAGTGGCCGGGAGATCTCTGGAGGAGCCGGACTACCCGCCTCGCGATCCATACTCACCTGAGCGACGTAGGAAGCCCCAGGGTAGGGGCTGTCACCGTCGAGCGCCTCCCAGTCACCCGCAGGAGCAGCAAAGCACAGACGGCGCCCCTCCCCCGGTCTTGGATTTGGGAGGTCTGGGGCGGGGCCTGAGAATGTGCATTCCTAACCAGGTCCGGGGTGATGCTGAAAATGATGCTGCCGGGTTGGGGGCCACGCTTTGAGGGTCGGCTCCCCAGACCCTGAGCCACGTGAGTCTGAGAGGAGCTGGATGCTTTGGCGTCATTAAATACAGAAGTCTGACTAAGCATCTAGAGGTGAAACTATTTGCCCAATCGATTCCCAGCGGCAAGGGCAGCCTCGAGCCCCGGGAGAGGCAAAGCCACGCGGCATGGTCGGGAGGTGGAAGGTGTGGGTTCTCATCTTTCAAGGGCTGGCGGGGAAGGCCTTTCGCCCTAGAGCAAAGATCCCAGGAACCTCCTCAAACTCACCTACTGCAAGGAAGCGCGTGGGTGACGGACGAGGGAGGGGAGGTGGTTCCGTGCTTCTCTGCGGAGACGCCCCTCTTCCCTGGCTCCGCCTCCGTCAAACTCTCTCCGCAGGCGAGCGTCCCCTGGTGGCAGCTTCTGTTCCCCAGGTCTGCACGGTACCTAAGCTCTCCTCACCCACCCCACCCGGCAGTGGTGCCCAGAGTGAGGACTAATAAGACTATTTGATAGTCACTAAGAAGCAACTTGCATCTTGATGGCAAAAATCGAAAAGAACGTAGCAGATGTCCCACAGGGCATTGTGAGACCCTAGTGCCACATTTGTGCCTAATTAATCATCACACTACGGTTCTTGATGCGGTTGTGACTCCAGATCTCTGATGCAGGAAGACCAAAGGGGCATATGGAGGGAAACTTTTACAGCGTTAAGTGTTGGGGTTTAACCAAAATAGCCTAGAGGGATGCTAGTGTGCTCTGGGTTTGTAAGAGTGAAGTCCACAGGTCCACAGGTAGTGGAGACAGTCTCCAAATGTGGAGAGCCACCTACCTTATAAACAATGGTTATCAAAAATTTGTACCCTCCCCACCTCCAAGGTTCATTAAAGCTTGGACTCCTGGATTCTTACAAGTTGTGGGGCAGAGTTTCCTGATTCTTGAGGCTGAGAACTTTGGACGGGAGGGTGTAGAGCTGACAAGATCCCTGTGGAGGATGGTAGAAGACAAGATGCTTATCTTTGCCAATCTCTGCTCCCCTGTTCCCTTTCCTGGGTTTTTCTCCAGGTGCCCAAATACCCGTATTCTTTTTCCTTCTTTCCACCTTAAGGAGAAAATTTTAAAGGATGGTTTTTAAAAATCAGTTCCATTTGGTAGTACTTGTCAACAAGATACCTCTGCAATGGAAATTATTATGAAGGAATTTCAGTCATGAGCCAACAAGCAGACAAAGATGATGTGAGGGTTAAGAAAACTGACATCTATTAAGTATCTGCATCATGCCAGAGAGTGTGCTAAGTGCTTGCACAGCATCTCATTTAATCCTCATTGACCCCACTTCTCAGGTGAGGAAACTGAGGCTCACAGAGCTTATATCAGTTACCTGAAGCCATGCATAGTGAGGAAAGAACCCAGTAGCAACAATGCTTTCATAAACATCTACTACTTATTGGGCATTTAGCCATGCTCCACTTTCTACATATTATCTCAGTTTATACACAACAAGCCTCTGAGTCAATTCTGCTATTAATTAACCCCATTTTATGATTGAGAAAATGGCCAGTCAGTGACTGAGAAGAACTTGAACCTAGGCCAGAGCCCAAGACTGTTTTCTTCCATACCACAGCTGCAATCAATTGGAAATGAAGATGGCTTGAATGTTAGGACATTATATCTCCTGCAGACAAGCCCCACCTTAAAGCCTCCTGCCACCTGTGAGAAAAGCTTCTGCTCAACCCTGGAACTAGAGCTCCCTGTTTGCTGTAGTGCTTCCTTCAGAAGTCATTCCACTCACAGGAACAGCATGTTCTCTTTTTAAAGACCCTCAAATACCCACAGAAGCTGTTTGTTACACAAGGAAACCCCATTGCAGGAAATATTAAGCAAAGAGAATGAATGGGAGTGAGTACATTTCCTTCTGACTCACCCTGTGGATCGAGAAAGATAATGGCACCTTAGGGATGGAACCTTTGCCAGGTTGAACGCAGAGAGTGGAGAGGGTGACTACTCCAACTCCCCCAAACCAAGACGAAAACTAAGAAGGGATTCCTGAAACAGTTAAGTACCATTAGCTAGGCCAAAAACACCTGAAATCTAGTGTTGAGGATGTGCCTCTGTTCAGCAGGGTCCCAGCCTCACTTCCACCTCACTCATGACCTGCCTAAGGAAGCACCCACATGGTATGACATTGAAAGGCTTTCCTCTCCCCCAAATATCCTACAACAAGGACTGAAGTCCTCACCATTCAGTCGTCCTTTGGAGTTACAGCATTGGATTGTTAAAATTCAGTTATGTTATATATGATGGGTAATATTAATTTACTAGCATTTATAATTACACTCATGAGATGAGCTTGCAAGATGAGCTAAATGTCACCTGGGAAATCAAAGGAAGTCAGAGTAAGAAAGGCACGTTTTGCTGTAGGAGAAAGGAAAGCATCTCCATTGGGGTGTACCTTCCTCATCTTTTCATCTCACCCCTTTTCTGTCTTGAGAAGCCAAGAGCCTAAGTAAAGTCAAGACCATGACAGCCCAGCAGAACGTGTACACTGCCTCCCCCCACAGTGGTCAGCCTGCCTGTCAACACCGCCTGCACTGTGATTGCACCGTGCACGTCTTGTGTCTCTAGTACCCCCATGGTAGCATGGTGCCCATAGCACCCACCTAATACAACTCAGGCATTCAACAAGTACCTGCTGAAGGCTTCAACTTGGAAAGATCAGAGGGAAAGGGGAAGGATTTTCTGTAGCAAAGAAACTAGCAAGAGGCTAAATAAATAAAATCCTGTTGAAGACAAGAAAGCAAAAGCTGATGTGCAAAAGTGTATAGGTGAAGGAGTCTTACAATGACTAGAAGAGTGTCATGGTATAGGATGGCTTGGGACTATCACTCTTCCTCTTCTCAGGCTGAGGCCAAGTGGGAGGATTTAGGTCCTGGGATGCTCCTACCTGCTCCAAAGAATAACAAGATCAGGATCCTTCTTCATATTATGTGGGTATAAATTGCTGTTTTAAGAGATCTGGGAGATAAAACCCTAAGGTTATGGAATAATAAAAGAGAAGGGAAAGATTCATTGCACCTGCAATAGCACATTTATTTGATGTTGATGAATTGGGAAGGTGGTATTACTAATGCAAAGTATTAGAGGTTATCTCAGCTGCTCATGAATCAGGGTTCGTAAAATAGAATTTGATATTTGAAAGTTGAATTTGGGTAGAGCTCTTCAGGATCATGTCTTTTATAGAAATAAAAATGAACCTAATATTTATGCAATCTTTCTGGCCCCAGTACCACAATAGGCAGGCCTGCACAGATGGGTTCATTTTATTCATTTAATCCTCATAACAACCCTGTGGCCATCTCTGCTTTATAGATTGGGAAAATGAGGCACAGAGAGATGCCTTTTTCGGTGATATCACCCATGTGCATGTGGCAGAGTGAAAGTTCCAACCCAGTGTTATCTGTCTACCTGCTAATCCTTTGCTTTCTCTGCTGTTATCCTGTGATGTTTTTCTTATTTGTTATGTAAACTGAGGCATATTTGTCCTGTAGAGCCTGGTTATTGCTGAATGAATTTTTGCCAAGTTCTTGTCTAGGTCTGACCACCTGTGTGCATATTTACATAACTTTATTCTTTACTGACATGTGTTTGACTGGAGCCTCTAGTAAGGTGACCAAGGACATAAGCAGCAAGGTAGACCTAACCTGATACCGGGGCACACAGACCACAGGACAAGGTTATTCTGACCCTCAGTTGAAATGAACCACCTGGGCAGCCAGCAAGTGCAGCCAACTCCTTATAAGTCATCCTTATTTTTTTCAGTCTTGGTCTTTGACATTTGCAAACATACAGGTAAAATAACTTTTTGTCCTTCTACTGCTCCTTGAAGGTACTTAAATTCCACACAGATCTCTCACATACCTCGAGTTTCTAATTTTCTACCCACTGAAACCGAACGGTGTGAAGAATATACGTTCCTGTCCTCAGCCCCAACTCTGATTTAAGAAATTCTCTCTTGAGCTAGAAAAGCAACTAGCCCCTAGAGGTCACTGACGTGAATTTGAATACCCAGTTGAGAAAGAAAATGTTAAAGAACTGTTAGAAATGGTGGGAAATTGTAATATGCAATTTCACAGATGACTCAAATGCTATTCTAGAAATGCAGCTTCCTTACCTCTTCTGGCACAGAATAATATAATATTAATAACAGGTCAGACAGTGTAATATTCCCAGAAATAAGGTCAAAAAGGAGATAGGGGATAGACATACATGGCTTAAGGGACCACAGATTCTAATAAGACTGTCTGATTCCAAAGAGTTTAGAATCCAAAAAAACTAATTTTTTTTTTACTTGTAAATGTATTTGACATTTTCAAGTTCCTTGTTCATATCGTGGAAAGTTACTAGAAATGTCTCACATTGTCCTTTAGACCCACATCAACTAACATTCCAGGGACGCACAATGCATTAGTGGCTTTTTTATTAACATCGTTATTGGAATATAATTGCTTTACAGTGATGTGTTAGTTTCTGCTGTATAACAAAGTGCATTAGTGGCTTTTATAAAAAATATAGACCCTGTCTTTTGTGTACAGAGAGAAGGCGCTTCTTTCACATATGTTACTGCTTGAGCTGATGAGCCTAGCTGGAGAAATAAATGGTCTTCTGCAGTATTCAATCCCCTCCTTTGCTGGGAATTACAGCCAGGAAATAAACTTCTCCAGATAGTTCATATAGCCTCTGAGGTATTGCCAATGTTTTCTAACGTACTAGTACTCCTGCATTTTCCCCTTCTTTTTACAGATCTACATTTTTTTCCTATCCATCCAGGCAGTTTTGCTCACTAATCTCTCCTTCATGGTCCTGCCCATGTCCAGGCCACAGGCTTCCTCAGCTTGCTCCCACCCACCAGCCACAGCTTACTAAGAACTGCCACCCTAGGTGAACATTGACTTTTACAGTTAACAGATCACTTACGTGGCCATGTAATGCTTCATTTTCACACCAACTCTGTGACAATGATTTTATCCCCATTTTGCAGATAAAGAAACTTAAGTGAATTCTCCAGGCTTACAATTACAGGAACCCAGGTCATCTGACACGTCATGTAGATCCATACATGCCTCCCCTCGACAGATTCGTTTCCTGCATTCCAAGCACTGGGGTCTCTGAATGTCCTTCATAATGCTACTGCTGGTATCCCTAGGCTTATGTCAGCCTGACCCCATCCCTTCCCTCTACCCTTCCCACCCTATGTCAGTCTAAAATACCATTCAAGGGAGAACATTATTGACAGCTTCTTTAGTGTTTTTTCTCCTTAAAATTATTCTGACACTACACTCGACATTACATTTATTCTTTCATAAAACACTCTTTTTCTGAGAATGCTTCTTGATGTTATGCATTTACATCTTTGTGAAAATGCCCCAGTAACGCTCAAAAACAATAATGCTTTAAGTGCCCACCTGAAACACAAAAGCATATGAAGATGTCTACTCACAGATGATGAAGAGGAGGATGGAGGAGATGGAAGAGTCTATGACTGCCATTCATTCAACAATTGCTTGTAAACCCTCTATCTGCACTAATTCATTTAAACCTCAAAACAGTCTCACAAGGTACGTACAATTTAAGTTTCCATTTAACAAATGAGAAGACTAAGGCTCAGAAAGTTTAAGTAACTTGCCCAATATCGCATAGCTAGTAAGTATGGGCAGAGGGGTCAAACCAGATCTGTTTCAGTCTAATACCCATTCTCTCTGAACTGTTGATCTCCCTGAGGCTTTACACTTTAGGTAAAAAGAGAAGACAAATGCCTAAGAAATGACCTACAAGACCTGTTAAAAATGATAAAGGACAAATAAATGGTGGAGACCGGGAGTTTTGCGGGCATTCGGAGGACAAGAAGTCACTGTCCTGTGTGTCTGAGTTCCTCTTAGAGAGAGATTTACATTAACCCCCCAACCCCACCCCAGAGCTCACTACCTGAGCTGGCTGAATTTCAGACACAGAGAGCGCTGATCTCCCCTGGGGGCTCCTCCGAATTCTACAGGTGCCCAGGCCCAGCTTTGCACTGTTCCCTCAGAATCCCTCATTATTCCACTCTTGCCTCTGGAATCTGCATTCAGAGCACAGGGCTTCCACAGATAGGACAGTAAGCACAAAGGCACCAGTGCAGGCAGGCCACAAGAGCCCACAGCAGGATGGAGCCCAGGCTTGGGGGTCAGTGAGTCCTGGGTTGGGTTTTCAGCCCGACCACTTACCAGTTGTTTGCCCTTGAACACTTTTCTGGCCTCTTTGATCTTCCTCTGTAAAGTGGGAAGAATATAAGAATCTACTTCAGAGGTTTGTTGTAAGGATGAAAAGGAAGGATGAATTGTAACATGCCTGACACCTGGTAAATTCTCAATAAATGATAACTTTAAGAAACACAGGGACTTCCCTGGTGGTCCAGTGGGTAAGACTCCGAGCTCCCAATGCAGAGGGCCTGGGTTCGATCCCTGGTCAGGGAACTAGATCCCACATACATGCAGCAACTAAGAGTTCGCATGCCGCAACTAAGAAGCCCGTGTGCCACAACTAAAAGATCCCGCATGCTGCAACAAAGATCCCGCGTGCCACAACTGAGACCCAACTAACACCTAAATAAATAAATATTTTTTTAAAAAATTTAAGAAAAAAAAATAAAACAATACAGCAGTCCTTGGAACAAAGGGCTTCACAGATATAAGGAAGACTTGGCCTAGGAAAGGGCAAGGAGCCAGTTTTCTAATATGAGATGTTTGGGATTGGAGGGTGGAGGGGTAGTAGAGAAATTATATGCCCTGCCTGGAGTTAGTCCTAGAACTCTGAATACATCTCTTCAGGCAAACCCAGTTGTAAAGTAAGTCAGAGAAAGACCTACTGACAGATGACCAAATTGTAAGACTAATTTAGAGCAATGTTTCCCCACATTCCTGGATCATAAGAGTTACCTGGGTCACTTGTTGAAAATACAGATCCCCAGCAGAGGTCTGAGATATCAGCTAGGAAGACCCTGAGCTCATCTCCTCCCAGGGACATGCAAAATCTACACCTACATACAGAGTAATTCCTCCTGAAGAAGACCTGAGGGCTGGTTGCACATCTGTTGCACATAGAAGAACCTCACAGTAACCTGTAGAAAAGATGGAGACACCTTCTCCATGGGAACACCCCTCGCACATGGAAACCTGCAGTAAAGAGGGATACTGCTGAGGGGCCTAAGTGCAAGCTTGCCAACCCTGTGACACAGCAAGAAAACAGCAATTTAAAGGGTACCTAGAAGATACTGGAAGGAAATTCATTTACTAACCCTAGAGCTTCTGCTAAACAGGCAGGGAACTGCTGGAGCCCTCTCTGGGGTCAGAGGTGCTGGCAAGTGCCACTGTTTAAGTTCCCCCAGGACCCCCTCATGCCTGTTCCAGCTCCAGATGTCCTACTAAGGCAGCCTTGGGTGCAGTGCACCCCAGGACAGCCCCAGGTCTGCACTCACTCCAGCTCCAGATGTCTCCCTAAGCTGGCCTCAGTGCAGTGCTCCCCAGGGAATTCCCTGGGCTGCATCCACTGTAGCTCCAGCTGGTCTGCTAAAGCCACCAGATACAAGCAGTCTATACAGGGGAAGCTCCTACACAAGGCCACTCCTTCAAGACCAGGAGAGGTAGCTGTTTCACTTAACTCATAGAAACAAAAAACGTCAAACAAAAGGAAGAGATAGAGGAATATGTTCCAAATGGAAGTACAAAATAAAACCCCAGCCGGGGGCAGGGGGCGGGGCAGGAAGCCCTAATGAAATGGAGATAAGTAGCTTACCTGTTAAGAGTTAGAAGAAATAGTCATAAAGATGCTCACCAAACTTGGGAGAAGAATGGAGAAACCCAGTAAAAACTTCGACAAAAACATAGAAAATATCTAGGAAAGAACCAATCAGAGCTGAAGAATACAATAACCGAAAGTAAAAATACACTGGAGGGAATCAACAGCAGATTAGATAATTCAGAAGAACAGACAGGCAAAATGGAAGACAGAATAGTAGAAATCACTCAATCAGAACAGCAAAAAGAAAAAAAAATTAAATGACGAGAATTTAAAAGACCTCTGGAACAACATCAAGCATACTAAATTCACATTATAGGGGTCCCAGAAGAAGAGAAAGAGAAAGGGACAGAAATTTTATTTGAAGAAATAATGCCTGAAAAGTTCCATAACCTGTGGAAGGAAACAGATAGTCAGGTCTAGGAAGCACGGAGAGTCCCAAGCAGGAGTCCCTAACAAAATGGTGTGGATCCCCCAAAGAGATCCACACCAAGACATATTATAATTAAAATGGCAAAAGTTAAAGATAAAGAGAGAATCTTAAAGGAAGCAAGAGAAAAACAACCAATCACATACAAGGGAAACCCATAAGACTATTAGCTGCTTTTTCAACATAAACTTTACAGTCCAGAAAGGAGTGGCAGGATATATTTAAAGTGCTGAAAGGAAAAAAACTTACAACCTAGAATACTGTATCTGGCAAGGTTATCATTCATAAATAAAGGACAGAAAAAGAATTTCCTTGACAAGCAAAAACTAAAGGAGTTCATCACCACTAAACTGTCCTTATGAGAAATGTTAAAGGGTCTACTTTAAATGTAAAAGAAAAGGTCACAACTAGAAATAAGAAAATAAATGAAAGAAAAAAATTTCACTGGTAAAGGCAAACATATAGTAAAGGGAGTGGATCATCCAATTAAAAGCTAGTTTGAAGGTTAAAAGACAAAAGTAGTACAATCAACTATAACTACAATAAGGGATAGACAAGATGAAAAGATATAAAATATGGCATCAAAAACATAAAACGTGATGAGGGGCATAAAAAATGTAGTTTTTTAGAATGCCTTCAAACTTAAGCTACTATCAGCCTAAAATAGACAGCTATACGTACTGGTCAATATATATGAACCTCATGGTAACCACAAAACAAAAACCTACAATGAATACACAAAAAATAAAGAGTAAGGAATCCAACGTAACACTAAAGGAATTCATCAAAAGAAGAAATCAATAGAAGACAGGAACACAGAAGAACTACAAAACAACTAGAAAACAATTAACAAAAGGGCAATAAGGATAAACCTATCAATACTTACTTTAAATGTAAACAGACTAAATGTTCCAATCAAACGACATCGGGTAGCTGAATGGATTTTTTTTTTTTTTTTTTTTTTTTTTTTTTTTTGCGGTAGCGGGCCTCTCACTGCTGTGGCCTCCCCTGTTGCAGAGCACAGGCTCCGGATGCGCAGGCCCAGCAGCCATGGCTCACGAGCCCAGCCGCTCCACGGCACGTGGGATCTTCCCAGACCAGGGCACGAACCCGTGTCCCCTGCATCGGCAGGCAGACTCCCAACCACTGCGCCACCAGGGAAGCCCTAAATGGATTTTTTTTAAAGACCTATGTATATGCTGCCTACAAGAGACTCACCTCAGAGCTCAAGACACACATAAACCAAAAGTGAAGGGATAGAAAAATATATTCCATGCAAATGGGATTAAAAAGAAAGATGGGGAGTGGGTAGCGATACTCATATCGGACAAAATGGACTTTAAAACAAAGATTGTAAAATAAGACAAAGAAGGGCATTACATAATGATAAAGAGATCAATCCAACAAGAGAATATAACATTTGTAAACATTTATGCACCCAACACAGAAGCACATCAATATATAAAGCAAATATTAACAGAAATAAATGAAGAAATAGACAGCAATACAATGATAGTAGGGGACTTTAATACCCCATTTATCAATGGACAGATCATTCAGACAGAAAATCAATAAGAAAACACTGGCCTTAAGAATATACAGGGGCTTCCCTGGTGGCACAGTGGTTGAGAGTCTGCCTGCCGATGCAGGGGACACGGGTTCATGCCCCAGTCCAGGAAGATCCCACATGCCGTGGAGCAGCTAGGCCCATGAGCCATGGCCACTGACCCTGCACGTCTGGAGCCTGTGCTCCACAACGGGGGAGGCCACAGCAGTGAGAGGCCCGCGTACCGTAAAAAAAAAAAGAAAAAAAAAGAATATACAATGGAGGAAAGACAGTCTCCTCAATAAGTGGTGCTGGGAAAACTGGACAGCTGCATGTAAAAGAATGAAATTAGAACATTCTCTAATACCATATACAAAAATAAACTCACAGTGGATTAAAGACCTAAATATAAGACTGGAAACCATAAAACTCCTAGAGGAAAACATAGGCAGAACACTCTTTGACATAAATCACAGCAATCTTTTATTGGATCTATCTCCTAGAGGAATGGAAATAAAAACAAAAATAAACAAGTGGGACCTAATTAAACTTTAAAACTTTTGCATAGCAAAGGAAACCATAAACAAAATGAAAAGACAATCTACAAACTGCGAGAAAGTATTTGCAAACAATGCTACCGACAAGGAATTAATTTCCAAAACATACAAACAGATCATACAGCTTAATATCAAACAAATAAACACTCCAAACAAAAAATGCACAGAATACCTAAATAGACGTTTCTCCAAAGAAGAAATACAGATTGCAATAGGCACATGAAAAGATGCTCATCATTGCTAATTATTAGAGAAATGCAAATCAAAACTGCAATGAGGTATCACCTCGCATCAGTCAGAATGGCTATCATAAAAAGTTGAAAAATAATAAATGCTGGAGAGGGTGTGGAGAAAAAAGGAACCCTCTTCCACCGTTGGTGAGAATGTAAGCTGGTAGAGCCATTATGGAAAACAGTATAGAGCTTCTTTAAAAAACGAAAAGTAGAGTTATCATATGATCCTGAAACCCCATTTGTAGGCATGTATCTGGAGAAAACTCTAATTTGAAAAGATACATGCACCCTAATGTTTATTGCAGCACTATTTACAATAGCTAAGACTGGAAGCAACCTAAATATCCATTGACAGAGGAATGGATAAAGAAGATGTGGTATATATACACAATGGAATATTACTCAGCCATAAAAAGAATGAAATAATGCCATTTGCAGCAAGATGGTTGGACCTAGAGATTACCATACTAAGTGAAGTAAGTCAGAAAAAGACAAATATCATATGATATCACTTATATGTGGAATCTAAAAAAATGATACAAATGAACTTATTTACAGAACAGAAAGAGACTCACAGAATTCCAAAACAAACTTATGGTTACCAAAGGTGATAGTGGGTTGGGGGGAGATAAGTTAGGAGTTTGGGATTAACATATACACACTATATATAAAATAGATAAACAACAAGGTCCTACTATATAGCATAGGGAACTATATTCAATATCTTATAATAACCTATAATGGAAAAGAATCTGAAAAAGAATATATATGTATATGTATAACTGAATCTGCTGTACACCTAAAACTAATCTAACATTGTAAATTAATTAGACTTCAATTCTTAAAAATGGTTAAGAAAAGAAAACACTGGCCTTAAATGACACATTAAATCAGATGAACTTAATAGATATCACAGAACATTCCACCCAAAAGCAGCAGAATACACAATCTTTTTAAATGTGCATGGATAGATCACATATTAGGTCACAAAACAAATTTCAATAATTTTAAGAAGATTGAAATCATATCCATCATCTTTTATGACCATAACAGTATGAAATTATAAATCAATTATAAGAAGAAGACTGGAAAAAACACAAACATGTGGAGACTAAACAACATGCTATTAAACAATCAGTGGGCCACTGAAGAAATCAAAGAGGAAATGAAAAAATACCTGGAGACAAATGAAAGTGGAAACACAACTTTCCAAAATCTATGGGACACAGCAAAAAAAAACAGTTCTGAGAAGGAAGTTCACACTGATAGGGGCCTACCTCAATAAACAGAAAAAATCTCAAATAAACAGTCTAAAATCACATTTAAAGAAACTAGAAAAAGAACAAACAAAGCCCAAAGTTGGTAGAAGGAAGGAAATCATAAAAAGCAGGGTAGCAATAAATGAAATAGAGACTAAAATAAAACAATAGAAGATCAGTGAAACTAAGAGTTGGTTCTTTGAAAATTGAAAAATACACAAAATTGTCAAACCTTTAGCCAGACTCATCAAGAAAAAGAGAGGGCCCAAATAAATAAAATTGGAAATGAAAGGGGAAAAATTACAACCAATACCACAGAAATACAAATGATCATAAGCAAATATTATGAACAATTATATGCCAACAAATTAGAAAACCTATAAGAAATGGCTAAATGCATCAGAACATATAATCTTCCAAGACTGAATGATGAAGAAATAGAAAATCTGAATAGACCAATTAATAGTAATGAAATGGAATCAGTAATTTAAAAAATTCCCCCAAAAGTCTGGGTCCAGATGGCTTCACAGGTGAATTCTACCAAACATTTAAAGAAGAGTTAATATCTATTTTTCTCAAATTAGTCCAAAAAATTGAACAAGAAAGAACACTTCCAAACACATTTTACAAGGCTGACATTACCCTGATACCAAAACCAGACAAAGACACCATACACAAAAATGAAAATTACAGGCCAATATTACTGATAAACATAGATGAAAAAATAATCAACAAAAGATTAACAAACTGAATTCAATAATACATTAAAAGAATCATACACATGATCAAGTGGGATTCATTCCAGGGATGTAAGGATAGTTTAAAATCCATAATCAATCAACATGATACATCACATTAAGAAAACGAAGGGTAAAAATCTTGTGATTACCTCAATAGATGCAGAAAAAGCACAGGACAAAATTCAACATCCACTTATGATAAAAATTCTCAACAAAGTGGGTATAGAGAGAACATACCTCAACATAATAAAGGCCATGTATGACAAACCCACAGCTAACATTATGCTCAATGGTGAAAAATTGTAATCATTTCCTCTAAAATCAGGAACAAGACAAGGATGCCTATTCTCACCACTTTTATTCAACATAGTATTGGAAGTCCTAGCCACAGCACTTAGGCAATAGAAGCAAATAAAATTTATCCAAATTGGAAAAGACGAAGTAAAACTGTTACTATTTATATTTGTAGATGATATGATACCGCAATATATAGAGAAAACGCCAAAGATTCCACCAAAAAAAAAAACCAATTCAAACTAATAAATGAATTCAGTAAAATTGCAGGATACAAAATTAATACACAGGAATCTCTTGCATTTCTATACACTAATAACAAGCTATCAGAAAGAGAAGTAAAGAAAACAATCCCATTTACAACTGCATCAAAAACAATAAAATACCTAAGAATAAATTTAACCAAGAAGGTGAAAGCCCTGAAAACTATAAGATATTGAGGAAAGAAATTGAAGACAATACAAATAAATGGAAAGATATACTGTGCTCATGAATCAATACCATTTAAATGTCCATACTACCCAAAGCAATCTATTGATTCAGTGCAACCCCTATCAAAATATCCATGGCATTTTTTTAAAAACTAGAACAAATAATCCTAAAATTTGTATGGAACCATGGAAGACCCTGATTGCCAAAGCAATATTGAGAAAGAAGAATAAAGTGGATATATCACCCTCCCAGGCTTGAAACTATACTACAAAGCTATAGTAATCAAGACTGTGTGGTACTGGAACAGAATTGAGAGCCCAGAAATAAACCAATACTCATATGGTCAATTAATCTATGACAAAAAAGGCAAGAAAATACAATGGGGAAAAGACAATCTCTTCAATAAATGGTGTCAGGAAAACTAGACAGCTACATGCAAAAGAATGAAACTGGACCACTTTCTTATACCAAAATACAAAAATAAACTAAAAATGGATTGAAGACCTGAAACCATAAAACTCCTAGAAGAAAAAGTAGGCAGTAACCTCTTTGACATCCATCTGAGCAATATTTTCTTTGGATATGTCTTCTTAGGCAAGGGCAACAAAAGTAAAAATATGGGACTGCATCAAACTAAAAAGATTTTGCACAGTGAAGGAAACTTCCAACAAAACAACAAGGCAGCCTACTGAATGGGAGAAGATATTTGCAAATGATATATCCAATAAGGGGTCAATATCCAAAATATATAAAGATCTCATACAACTCAATATCAAAAAAACAAACAACTCATTTAAAAAATGGGCAGAGAACCTGAATAGACTTTTTTTCCAAAGAAGACATACAGATGGCCAACAGCCACATGAAAAGGTGCTCAACATCACTAATCATCAGGGAAATGCAAATTAAAACCACAATAAGAGGGACTTCCCTGGCAGTCCAATGGTTAAGACTCTGCACTTCCACCACAGAGGGCATGGGTTCAGTCCCTGGTTGGGGAACTAAGATCCCACAGGCCATGTGGCACAGCCTAAGAAAAAAGAAAACACAATGAAAAACCACCTCACACCTGTCAAAATGACTATTATCAATAAGACAAAAAGCAACAAGTGTTGACAAGTATGTAGAGAAAAGGGAACTCTCATGTACTGCTGGTGGGAAGGCAAACTGGTGCAGTCACTATGAAAAACAGTATAGAGGTTCCTCAGAAAACTGAAAATAGAAGTACCAAATGATTCAGCAATTCCACTTTTGAGTATTTACCCAAAGAAAATGAAAACACTGATTCAAAAAGTTACATGTACCCCTATGTTCACTGCAGCACTATTTACAATAGCCAAGATACGGAAGCAACTGAAATGTCCATTGATAGATGAGTGGCTAAAGAAGATGTGGATAAACAATAGAATATTAGCCATAAAAAAGAATGAAATCTTGCCATGTACAGCAACATGGATTGTCCTGGAGGATATCATACTAAGTGAAGTAAGTTAGAGAAAAACAAATACTGTATGACCTCACTTATATGTGGAATCTAAAAAATAAAATAAATGAACAAACAAAACAGAAATAGACTCATAGATACAGAGAACAAACTGGTGGTTGCCATAGGGATGGGGTTTTGGGGGACAGATGAAATCGGTGAACGGGATTAAAAGGTACAAAGTTCCCAGTATAAAATAAATGTCATGCAGATGTAATGTACACATAGTGAATATTTAGTCAATAACATTGTGGCAACTCTGTATGGTGACAAATGGTAACTAGACTTATTGTGGTGATCATTTCATAATGTATATAAATATCGAATCACTATGTTATATACCTGAAATTAATACAATATTGTATGTTAATTATAACTCAATTAAAAATTAAAATAAATTCAAAATAAAATACAGATTCACAGGTCCCTCCTCCCCAGCAGGCTCTGAAACAGGAGCTCTGGGACAGATCCTGGAAATGCGCATTTTCCACAAGCCACTGGGTGATTTTATAATTCGGATGTTTGGGGAATATTGCTTTAAAGTGTTCAAAGTGCTAAAGTGTCCACTGTATAATGGAATCTGCATAATGGGTGATTTATTGTCCCTATTTTACAGGTAAGGTAACTACAGCCCAAGAAGGCACAGCAGTATGCTGGAGCCTGTTCACACTCAGGAGAGCTGATTGTTAATTACCCAAGGAATTTGCAATTCAGTTGTCAAGCCAAACACAGCTTGAAATCAGCCCGGTGAGTAGTTACACTATGTCCCTTGGTCAGAGAGGAGCTTAGGGGTGCTTAGGTCTGTTTCCTTCAGAACAACACAGTACTTGACTGATGAACACTTCTTGACTGTTCTCTGGTTTTTGGCTCATGGCTCACTTTGAGTATTATCTTTTTCTCTAGGTAATCTGTAAACACTACAAACAAGCAGGATTTTTTTGGTTTTTTCAGGAGCATGTTTATTGTGTTTGAGATGATACATCAGGTGCTCTCTGAGCTACAAAGGGTAAAGGAAATCCTCTCGTTACAAACTGACAAAGGTAAAAGGTAAAACATTTTTCACAACAGCATGAACCACATACTCAGAAACAGATCTGGGTTTAATACAAATGACATAATTCCTAGTCATCTACAGCTACTATTATAACTTCATACAGATAATGAATTAGGCTAAAATGCACTATAATATTTGGTAGACTTCAGGACCAGTATCCTTAGTACATCACAAAATACATTTTGATATCCCAAAGAAGCAAGACTTGCAAGTAGGTGTTTTAAACGTAACTAATCTACAGCTACAAAGTTCTACTCTTGATAGCATTTACCTTTTTGGGGAGTCTCCTAGTCTCCAAAGGATAAAAGCAGAGAGTAGAATCAGTATAACATATACCCAGAAGTCCGTATTGTAAAGACTATAAAGATTTGCAGCACAGTGACAAGCAAGCAGGATTTTTTTTTGAGAGCTGGTTTACTAGCACAGCACCAAGCAAAGGTGATGAATTTGTCTTGCTATCAGGAACTGAGCAGAGTTTAACTGTGTCCTCACTCCTAGTCTTCCACTTTCTCCTCCTGCAATTAATTTCCTTTATCATCCCAGATCCTGCAGCTCTGGATAGCTTTATTAAGGGCTCAAATTCTACAAAGGACCATGTGCTGTAGAGTTGGCTCAGATTTTCTAGTTAGAGGATCTAATTGTTGGCTTTACACAACAGGCTCATGTCTCCCTCTAATGGATAGGAAAGAATAAGACAAGTCAGATTTCTATTTGTTGTTAGATCAGACTTTGTATGATTTGTCTATGTCATGTGTGATATGTGTAACGTGTTGGAACAACATATAGTAGCTTATTCAGCTAATGTCTAAAAGTGTCCTTTTGTTTTCATTCACTCAATACTTATCATTTATTTAACTATGTGCCAGATGTTAAGGTATAAAGATATGAATAACACCATGCAGTGGCAAAAAAGTTTGAGAATACTCACTATATACTGAGATAGAAAGATTGCCAAGATATATTAAGGGGAAAAATTCAGAGTACAGGATGGTATGAATAATATGCTACCATTTGTTTATAAAGGGAGAAGAAAGAATACACGCACACACACACTCTCTCACGTGAAATATCTCCCAAAATATATTTTTAAAACTATTAACATTACTTGTTTCCCTCCTAGAAAGGTAACACTGTATCTAGAAAATAAAGGCAAGAAAGAGTTTTCACTGTATTCCTTTCATATATTTAAAATTGTGAACCATGTAAAGATATGTCCTAATCAAAACCAAACAAACACTGAAAATTAGTAAGACAGAAATGAATGAGGCAAGTCCTGTGTTCAGTTACTTGGGAGGAAATTCACATACACATACAACAGAGGAAAGGTCATCAGAGGCCAGGTCAAGGAGGACCTTCTATGCCAAGCTAAAGAGTTTTCACTCTGTTCTGGAGGCAACAAGCCATTCAAAGACTTTAGCAGTAAAGTAACAAGTAGATTCACATTTTAAAGGATCATTCTAGTGGCAATGTTGAGGGGAATATTCAAGAAGTCTATACTAGAGCAAGGTAGAGTCTGACCCCTTTTGGTAATTTTCCTGCTTCAAAGACCTGTTTTCTAGGGTCAGAATGCCTCGGGGTAACAACAGAAATAGGCTTGGTTGAGCCCAGGTTAAAGATGATTTGTGGAATCTTTAGTCAGATGACTTGGTCTGGAGAAGAGAGTAAATTATCCAATAACTGTAATTTACTTAGAGTGTGCTAGGCACACTAGCAAATACTTCTCAAATGACACCTCATTAGTCCTCACAATAATCCTATGAAATAGGTCCTAATTATTCTGCTAAATTTTACAGATGAGAAGACTGGGACACAAGTAGGTTAATCAACTTGCCCAAGGTCAGATAGCTAAAAACTGTCAGATGGATTTGAGCCCATCTGTCTGACTCAGAAGTCCATGTTTTCAAGTATCAGCATACACAAGGTCCCCTCTTAGCTGTTCAACAGAATGCCTAGCTCCCTCTCACTGCCAAAACCTGACTTCCAAAATACTCCCCTTCCTTTCAGTCCTAGGTGAAATAGCTGAAAGGGCAGTTGGACTTTCTCTTTCTCATCTCCTTTCCCAACTCTACCCCCGCTCCCCTCATCTCCATCCACCTCCTCTCACCTCCTTCCAATTCCACCATCTCCATCACATCTCCCCTCATTCTCTATCTCAGCTCCACTATACTGTGTGGTTCTTCTTCCCTGTTGCCCTGGAAACACAGATCCTCTCTGCTTCTTTTCCAAAATCAAACTTGTTCGCAGGAAGAACCAAAATGCTAAAAGATAGAGAATAATTGAAACTGAAGATAAAGTTCTAGGAGCAGAATTTTACGCATCCTGAAGCACTGAGGAGAACTAGATGGGGACTAGGAAGTCAGCCAGTTCCCTTGCAGTTCGATGCATACAGGAAGGTCTTCCCAAGTGCCTCTTTTGCCACTCCAGAGGCTCCTCACCCCCTGTGAGTCTTTCTTGGAGAGAGAAAGCATACAGACTGATCTCCAGGAGATTCTTTCTCCTCCTTGCCCAGTTTTCAACAACAAAAACAAGAGGGAGAAAAGGAAGGAGACTAGCCAAGGTTGGCTCAGATTAGGTGTTTCCACAGCGACCACAGAAGCAGCTTCAAGACCTGAAAAAGTCCCTCCTTCAGGCTGTCCCTAACATCTTCAGGACCTCAGACAAGCATACAAATGAAAGCTCACATGCCACAGTTTAAATTTTTAAACATAAATAAGCTAATAAATTGTTAAATAAAATGTATTTTATTGAATAAATATATTTTGCAAATATACCTTTGAAATAACAAAACTGAAAATTATGTGTAAAGGTAAGGTTTGCTAGGACTGAAGGTTGGCAAAATATCAAACATGACTAAATTTAATTATTATCATGCATGTTTAGGTTCTGTTGACAGGGCAACAATGATTGGATGAATGAAAACTCTTGAATTAGTAATAACGTGAAAACATACATAATTCACAATTATTTCCTAAAAGTTGTGATTTTAGTCCTTTTGGGCTACTATAACAAAATACCACAGACTGGGTAGCTTATAAACAACAGAAATTTATTCTCACATCCTGGAGGTTGGAAATCCAAGATCACGGTGCAGCATGGTCAGGTTTTGGTGACAGCCCTCCTCTGGCCTGCAGACTGCTGACTTCTCACTGTGTCCTCACAAGGTGGAAGAGGGGAGAGAGCTCTCTGGGGTCTTTTTTTATAAGGGTGCTAATCACACTCATGAGGGCTCTACTCTCAAGATCAATTACCTCCCAAGGGCCCCACTTCCTAATACCATCACCTTGGGCATTAGGTTTCAACATGAATTTGGTTGGGGGGGGACACAAACGTTGAGACCATAGCAGTTATATTTCTTGCCTTTGTTTCAGAAATCCACCAATTATTTTTCTATAATTGAATTTTTATATAATTTGTGTTTTATTTTTTGTGTTTTTATTTTTATTTATCTGGTTTTTTTATTTATTTATCTAAAAAATAAAAAATATAGTATAATTATTTTTTAAATTGTAACTTCAAATGGAACAAAATATGGATATATATTTACCCAAAAAAGTAAATTAAAATATTAAAATAGAAAAGTTAAAATTGTTTTTAAATACTTTCAAAAGAGCTATTTTCTTCTAAATTACTTTTAAAAACTGCTTATGAAAATTAACAGGCAAAATACAAGGCAATTTAAAAATATCAAGATTTTAAATTAAAATTATTTAAACTTAATTTAAAATTAATTACATCATATGAAATATTTTATAAAAATAAAACATCATAACTCAACGTCTATCTGGCTGATGCAGTAAAGAAGCATGCATGTTATGTCTAGACCTACCTATATACAAATTTAAAAGTTGATTTGGGGAGAAGCTCCAGATGGCAGAGCAGGAGGATGCTGAGCTCACCTCCCTCCACAAACACATCAAGAGTACATCTACATGTGGAGCAATCCTCACTGAAAACAAACTGGAGACTGGAAGAAAGACTATTATACAACCAAGGCTGTATAGAAACATCCACACAGAGTCAGGTAGGAAGGGAAAAGAGATCGAGGAGGGACCTGTGCCCCTAGGAGGGGACACAGAAGAGGAGGGGGATTAGATGGGCTTAAAGATTCTCCCTGGGGCATGAGCAATTTGACCACATATTGGGCACTGTAGCCCTGGGATCAGGCACCAGGAAGAGGAGTCCCCTTAGCTGGTTTGAAAAACAGTGGGACTAACAGGAGGGCTGTAAGAAACCTAGATTCAGCTCGTGACTAATGGACATATGCCTGCTTACTCCCAGTGACAAGGCAGAGGAGGCAGGTTGAAACTGCCTAGGGCTCTGGCCAGTTTCCCATGACTGCCCCAGTGCATGTCCCAGCTCATGTTGAGCGCCCACCCTGACACCTCTTGTTCCAGTGCAGCTCCCCATTAGGGTAAAGGCTGAAGGCTGCCAGTGCCAAGGAGAGTGCTCATTTGTGGCAGCCAGAGCAGGCTTGGACCTGGTACTGCATGTGAAGGGGGTGAGGGTGGCCATTACTGGCACTCACAGAGGCAGTGGATTGGGAGCTGTCCAGAGAAATAAAAGAGGAAATCAGAAAACACCTCAAGCCAAATGAAAATTAAAATGCAGCTTTTCAAAATCTACGGGGTGCAATAAAAACAGTTTTAAGAGAAAAGCTCACAGCAATACAGGCCTACCTCAAGAAACAAGAAAAATCTCAAATAAATAACCTAACCTATCATCTAAAGGAATGAGAGGAAGGAGAACAAACAAGGTCCAAAGTCAGCAGAGGGAAGAAAATAATATAAATCAAAGAGGAAATAAAATGGATAGAAAAGATAAAGGAAATTAAGAGCTGTTTTTTGAAAAGATATACAAAATTGATAAGCCTTTAGCCAGGCTCATTAAGAAAAAAAGAGAGAGAACACAAACAAAATAAGAAATGAAAGAAGAGAAGTTATAACTGATATCACAGAGACACAAAAAATAATAGAATGCTATGAAAAACTTGGAAAACCTAGAAGAAATGGATAATTTCCAGGAAATATACAATCTTCCAAACTGAATCAGAAAGAGATAGACAATCTGAACAGACCAATCAATAATTCAAGGGATTACTTGAATTAGTAATTCAATTAATAATAGAATTAGATTAGTTATAGAATTCAATTTTTTAAAAAATGAATTAGTAATCAAAAAACTGCCAGTAAACAAAAGTTCGTGACTGGATGGCTTCACAGAGGAATTCTACCAAAAAATTGAAGAGAAGGAAACACTCTCAAATTCATTCAATGAGGCCACCACTACCCTGATACAAAAACCAAAGATATGACTAAAAAAGAAAATTACAGCCCAATATCTCTGATGAATATAGATGTAAAAATCCTCAAGAAAATATTAGCAAACTGAATTCAACAACATATAGAAAGAATCATACACAATGATCAAGTGGGATTTATTCCAGGGATGCAAGGATAGTTCAATACCTGCAAATTAATCAATGTGATAGACCACATTATCAAATCAATGATCATCTCAATAGACACAGAAAAATTATTTGACAAAATTCAACATCCATTCATGATAAAAAAAAAAAACTCTTATCCAAACTGGTATAGAGCATAGAGAATCCCAAAGATGCTACCAGAAAACTACTAGAGTGAATCAATGAATTTGGTAAAGTAGCAGGATATAAAATTAATGCACAGAAATCTCTTGCATTCCTATACACTAATGATGAAAAATCTGAAAGAGAAATTAAGGAAACACTTCCATTTACCACTGAAACAAAAAGAATAACATACCTAGGAATAAACCTACCTAAGGAGACAAAAAACCTCTTTGCAGAAAACTATAAGACACTGATAAAAGAAATTAAAGATACAAACAGATGGAGAGATATACCATGTTCTCAGATTGGAAGAATCAACATTGTGAAAATGACTGTACTACCCAAAGCAATCTACAGATTCAGTGCAATCCCTATCAAACTACCAATGGCATTTTTCACAGAACTAGAACAAAAAAATTGCATAATTTTTATGGAAACACAAAAAACTCCGAATAACCAAAGTAATCTTGAGAAAGAAAAATGGGGCTGAAGAAATCAGGCTCCCGGACTTCAGACTGTACTACAAAGCTACAGTAATCAAGACAGTATGGTACTGGCAAAAACAGAAATATAGATCAATGGAACAGGATAGAAAGCCCAGAGATAAACCCACACACATATGGTCACCTTATTTTTGATAAAGGAGGCAAGTATATACAATGGAAAAAAGACAGCCTCTTCAACAAGTGGTGCTAAGAAAACTGGACAGCTACATATAAAAGAATGAAAGTAGAACACTCCCTAACACCATATACAAAAGTAAACTAAAAAATGGATTAAACACCTAAATGTAAGGCCAGACACTATAAAACTCTTAGAGGAAAACACAGGCAGAACATTCTAGGACATACATCACAGCAAGATCCTTTCTGACCCACCTCCTAGAGAAATGGAAATAAAAACAAAAATAAACAAATGGGACCTAATGAAACTTAAAAGCTTTTGCAAAGCAAAGGAAACCATAAACAAGACGAAAAAACAGCCTTTAGAATGGGAGAAAATATTTGCAAACAAAGGCAATTATCAAAGGATTAATTGATAATTGATAATTAATTGATAATTGACAAAGGATTAATCTCCAAAATATACAGGCAGCTCATGCAGCTCAATATCAAAAAAACAAACAGCCCAGTCCAAAAATGGGCAGAATATCTAAATAGACATTTCTCCAAGGAAGATATACAGAATGCCAACAAACACATGAAAGAATGTTCAACATCACTAATCATTAGAGAAATGCAAATCAAAACTACAATGAGGTATCACCTCACACCAGTCAGAATGGCCATCATCAACAAATCCACAAACAATAAATGCTGGAGAGGGTGTGGAGAAAAGGGAACCCTCTTGCACTGTTGGTGGGAATGTAAATTGATACAGCCACTATGGAGAACAGTATGGAGGTTCCTTAAAAAACTAAAAATAGAATTACTGTATGACCCAGCAATCCCACTACTGGGCATATACCCTGAGAAAACCATAATTCAAAAACAGTCATGTACCACAATGTTCATTGCAGCTCTATTTACAATAGCCAGAACATGGAAGCAACCTAAGTGTCCATCAACAGATGAATGGATAAAGATGTGGCACATATATACAATGGAATATTACTCAGCCATAAAAAGAAACGAAATTGAGTTATTTGTAGTTAGGTGGATGGACCTAGAGACTGTCATACAGAGTGAAGTAAGTCAGAAAGAGAAAAACAAATACCGTATGCTAATACATATATATGTGATAAAAACAAATGGTTATGAAGAACCTAGGGGCAGGACAGGAATAAAGACGCAGATGTAGAGAATGGACTTGAGGACACGGGGAGGGGGGAGGGTAAGCTGGGATGAAGTGAGAGAGTGGCATGGACATATATACACTACCAAATGTAAAATAGAGAGCTAGTGGGAAGCAGCCACATAGCACAGGGAGATCAGCTCGGTGCTGTGTGTCCACCTAGAGGGGTGGAATAGGGAGGGTGGGAGGGAGACACAAGAGGGAGGACATATGGGGATATATGTATATGTATAGCTGATTCACTTTGCTATACAGCTATACAGCAGAAACTAACACACCATTGTAAAGCAATAAAGATGTTTTAAAAAATGCAAAAAAAAAAAACACCCAAATTGGTATAGAGGGAACATATCTCAACATAATAAAGACCATAGATGACAAACCCACAGCTAACATCATACTCAATGATGAAAAGCTGAACGCTTTTCTTCTAAAATCAGGAACGTGACAAGGATGCCCACTCTCACCACTTTTATTCAACATAGTATTGCTTAGCCACAGCAATCAGACAAGAAAAAGATATAAAAGGCATCCAAATTCAAAGAAAAGAAGTAAAACTGTCACTATTTGCAGATGATGTGATACTATATATGGAAAACCCTAAAATTTCTATCAGAAAGCTATTATAACTGATAAATTAATTCAGTAAAGTTGCAGGTATGAGATTAATATAAAGAATTCTGTTGCTTTTCTATACACTAATAATGAACTGAGATAAAGAGAAAGCAAGAAAACAATCCCATTTAAAATCACATAAAAAAATTAAATACCTAGAAAGAAACTTAACCAAGGAGGTGAAAGACCTATACTCTGAAAATTATAAAACACTGATGAAGGAAGTTGAAGATGATACAAAGAAATGGAAAGATACCCCATGTTCATGGATTGGAAAAATTAGTATTGTTAAAATGTCTGTACTACCGGGCTTCCCTGGTGGCACAGTGGTTGAGTCCGCCTGCCGATGCAGGGGACACGGGTTCGTTCCGCGGTCTGGGAAGATCCCACATGCTGTGGAGTGGCTCGGCCTGTGAGCCATGGCTGCTGGGACTGCGCGTCCGGAGCCTGTGCTCCGCAACGGGAGAGGCCACAACAGTGAGAGGCCCATGTACCGCAAGAAAAAAAAAAAAGTCTGTACTACCCAAAGCAATCTACAGATCTAATGTAATCCCTATCAAAATACCCATGTCATTTGTCATAGAACTAAACAAATGATCCTAAAATTCCTATTTAGAACCATAGAACACTCCAAACAGCCAAAGTAACCTTAACTCATTATTGACCAGGGGATTTTTGCAGAAACTAACGCCTGTGGCTGGCGATTTGTTATGTAAATGAATACTGAAATGTCTCCGGTCAATAACGTTTGGGTAACAAAAGACATATTAATACATCTCTGGTCAATAATGTGTTAAGAAAAAATAACAAAGCTGGAGGTATTGTAATAGGGAAGAACAAATCTGACTCCATATTGGATCTGTTTCTTTTACTTTAACATTTGTATTCTATTGCTTTTGCTACAAGTTAATCACTAAAGGTATGCTGCCTATAAGCTTAAATTATACAAAATGGTCCATCTCTGGGAACCCTGACTCCCATGTATTGAGTGTTAAGCTAAAATACCTTTGTTTAGCTCACAGAAAACATCCTGATCAGGTCCACCTGTGAATGGCTACAGGAAGGAAGAAACGAACACATCCCCTCCAAAGTCTGACTGGAACCAGGAAATGTTTGACTTTACCCCTTTCCCTTTTAGTATAAAAGAAGCCTGAATCCTAACTCAAGAAAGATGGTTCTTTGGGACACTAGTTCACCATCTTCTCAGTTTGCGGGCTTTCTAAATAAAGTCGCTATTTCTTGCCCCAACTACTCATCTCTCCATTTATTTGCCTGTCATGTGGTGAGCATATGAGCTTGAACTCGGTAACAGTATCAGGCTCCCTGACTTCAGACTATACCACAAAGCTACAGTAGTAATCAAGACAGTATGGCACTGACACAAGAACAGACATATAGATCAATGGAACAAGATAGAAAGCCCAGAAATAAATCCACACATTTATGGTCAATTAATCTAAGACAAAGGAGGCAAGAATATACAATGGAGAAAAGACAGTCTCTTCAATAAGCAGTGCAGGGAAAACTGGACAGCTACATGTAAAAGAATGAAATTAGAACATCCTCTAACACCATATACAAAAATAAACTCAAAATGGATTAAAGACCTAAATGTAAGACTGGATACTATAAAACCCCTAGAGGAAAGCACAGGCAGAACACTCTTTGACATAAATTGCAGAAATAGTTTTTTGGATCTGTCTCCTAAAACAAAGGAAATAAAAGCAAAAATAAACAAATGGAACCTAATTAAACTTCAAAGCTTCTGCACAGCAAAGGAAACCATAAACAAAACGAAAAGACCTACAGAATGGGAGAAACTGTTTGCAAATGATGTGACCTACAAGGGATTAATTTCCAAAATATACAAACAGCTCATATAGCTCAATATCAAAATAAATAAGCACCCCAATCAAAAAATGGGCAGAAGATCTAAATAGACATTTTTCCCAAGTAGACATATAGATGGCCAACAGGCACATGAAAAGATGCTCAACAGGGACTTCCCTGGTGGTGCAGTGGTTAAGAATCTGCCTGCCAATGCAGGGGACATGGGTTCAAGCCCTGGTCCAGGAAGATTCCACATGCCATGGAGCAACGAAGCCCATGAGCCACAACTACTGAGCCCGCCTGCCACAACTACTGAAGCCCGTGCGCCTAGAGCCCGTGCTCCGCAACAAGAGAAGCCACTGCAATGAGAAGCCCACACACCACCACGAAGAGTAGCCCCCGCTCGCTGCAACTAGAGAAAGCAGCCCACGTGCAGCAAAGAACACCCAACACAACCCTAAATAAATAAATAAATTTATTTATTTATTTTTTAACAAAAGATGCTCAGGGCTTCCCTGGTGGCGCAGTGGTTGAGAGTCCGCCTGCCGATGCAGGGGACATGGGTTCGTGCCCCGTTCCGGGAAGATCCCACATGCCACGGAGCGGCTAGGTCCGTGAGCCATGGCCACTGAGCCTGTGCGTCCGGAGCCTGTGCTCCACAACGGGAGAGGCCACAACAGTGAGAGGCCCGCGTACCGCAAAAAAAAAAGATGCTCAACATTGGTAATTATTAGAGAAATGCAAATCAAAACTACAATGAGGTATTACCTCACTCTGATCAGAATGGCCATCATCAAAAAGTCTACAAATAATAAATGCTGGAGAAGGTGTGGACAAAAAGGAACCTTCCTACACTGTTGATGGGAATTTAAATTGGTGCAGCCACTATGGAGAACAATATGAAAGTTCCTTAAAAAACTAAAAATAGACTTACCATATGATCCTGCATCCCCACTTCTGGGCATATATCCGGAGAAAACTCTAATTCAGAAAGATACATGCACCACAATGTTCTTAGCAGTACTAGTTACAATAGCCATTTATCCTTGTTCTCCAACCTGACGGCCCATACACTGTAAAAGTGCTTAATGATGCTCACTCAAGCAGGCTGGCCCAGAGCTCGGGCTCTTTAACCATCAACCTGTGTGACTTCTCCCATCACAGTTACCTCTCCTCTGCACCATCACATGTAATCCGGAAACAATTGCAACCACATCCTTAAAGGCCTGCTTTCTATAGTCCTTTGGCATGAACTTTTTTCTTTTGGGTGAAAGTCCTGAGGATTTTTTAAAGCTATAAAACAACTTTGACTTTATCTCTTTTTATCCTTAATAACCAGTATATCATGCTCAATAAAATGGAATCAGCAAAATTAGGAGTATAAGTTTTATTAAAACTTCTGCTCAGCTCTTTACTACCTCTTACTAGCTTTTTACATTGGGCAAGTGGTTTAAACTTCCTGAGCTTCAGTTTCCTTATTTGTGGGGGGAAAAAATGGTGGAAATAATACCTAAGCATTTTGTGAGAATTTAAAGTATCTGGCACAGTGCTCAATGCACAGGATTCAGTAAATAAGTAACTATTATTGCCAAGTTCTTTCTTTCCTCACAGTGGTGTAAAAGTGGAATTATTTAGCATGTCTAGACTCCCTAAAGAACACAAGGATAGACCCCATGACTGATATCCATTACTGCTTTAAAAAGTATGTTTTCTAAGTGGAAGATGTTACATAAGCCAAGGGTGGTATAACATTATCTTCACAGGCCCTTTTCAGTTTCAAGTAATAGAGAATCTTGACTGAATGACTCAACAGAGGGACATGTAACATCACTTAACAAGCCTAGGTGTAGGGCAGCTCTAAGTTTCATTCTAAATCAGAGACTCAACATCGTCATTGGGTCTGTTCTTTCCAATTTCTGCTCTGCCATCCTTGGTGCGCCCCACTTTGTCCTCAGGTCAGCCCATCCAATTCTAGACAGCAGCAGCAGCTCAAGGGTCACATTAAGCCATGACATTCAGTAGAAAAAAGGATTATCTCCTCCCTCTGTCTTTTTTTGAGAGCAAGGAAAAGTTGAGTTTCTCTAGCATATCTCTCATGATTCCTTGACCAAACTGGTTCATACTCACAACTCTAAACCAATCACTGGCTAAGGGAAAGGGCCATTTTGACTAGCTTATACCTGCTAGGATTCATCCCTTCTCTGAGCACAGGACTGCAAAGAAAGGGTGGAACCCTAACATATATGGGGCTCTAGAAGCAAACAAAAAGGAAATGGCTATTGGGTGTGGAACCAAAAGTATCTGCTACACTTGGAATACCAATTCCTTGAGATCTAGTCAGGGCTGCTTAGAATCCCTGCATTTGAATGCAGCATAATAAAGGATGGAGTAACCTCAGTAAGTTTGTGTCCAGCCAAGAGCTGTTAAGGAAAACCCCAAAACAATAATAATAAAATGACAGTAGATGTTACAAGATGAAAATTGGCATCCTGTATATTGCAATAGTATATAACGTATAATTATTTCATATACAATTATAAACATCTGGTTCTAAAGGCAAAATCATATGAGTACAGCTTGCCTTTTTCAAGAGATTCTGGGGAACTTTTACACACAGCACTTCCCTTTGTGTTAGCAGGGCTAAACAAAGCAGTATTACATCTTTCCATCCTGCCTCTGTCCTTTAGAAGTCTGTATCAGATACAACAAAAATGGCATATTGATTTCAAAATCTCATTTACAGTGCATTCAAAATACTTAATTCAATCTGTCTGACCTACTCCTACGTCCATGTTCCTGGTCATTCTCTGTCAATTACCTAGTACACCCTTCTCTGCAAAATGAAGCTTTTTTTTTTTTCTTTTGGTATTAGAGTTTTGCTCACAGTTCTCCAAAATCATTTCAACTTGCAGCTATGCTTAGGAGACTGGAGGCTGCTAAAATTACAGAGAAAGGACATTGACTTTAAAATAATTATGGAGCATTGCTGGCTAAGAGGGTGTTAAGGGATACTAAAGAAAATTATATTAAAAGGCATTAAGAGGAGAACTTATATTACTTCATACAATTCTAACTTAAATTCATAGTTGGGCCTCTTGACATTCCCAACTAGTAGAACACTTTTGCTTATATTTTTAAAGCCTGCATTTTTTCCTAGCCTCTATATTCTCTACTAACCATTGCACAATGATACAATTAGTGATGATTAACGTTGGAGGCTTCAAGAAGTCTCACACCTGTGCCGTGAAACATATATACCAATTCTAGGTGTATGACAATGCATTTTTTATGAAAACACTGACATAAAAGCTATGTGAACACAGAGGGGGAAATTATTAGGAAAAAATAGAACATGGACTTTTTCATATGCAGAATAGCCACATTTATTCCATAGAAGAAGTGTGTTTGATATGGTTACTCCCTCTGACTAAATTGAAAGGATTTTAAAATACAAACTAACAATCTCAGACCATTTATTTCAGGTTACTGGACCAATAAATGTAACTATGAGAAATAGGTATGACATTCTTGTCAGGAAACACTGAAGACATAAATTTAATTATTAAAGTTGTTATTTGAATGCACATTTACACTCAATTGCTTGCAGTGTTTCTCTTCTACTTATTCATTTGCCTGTGAAATCAAATACGTGGTTGAGACATCTGTAATTATCCAAAAGCAGATCTGTCTGTAAACTGCCTTTGAATAATTAAGTGACCATATTTTATTTGTCAAATAAATTTTTATGTACAAATATCTACTCACAAATGAAATTAGGGCAAATCTTTTGCTATTATAGAAATAGTCTGCTCTAAGTCAATACTTAAAACATTTCCACATGTTCAAAAGTCATATTCACCAAGCACCTCAGGCCACTGAATGTAATTAAGATTTGCCAAATGGACAACAATGGTTTCATAGTAATAGTGACACTTTACTTGTCAAAAATGATTTGGCTACAATACCTTAGCAATACATAAACCACAGAGTAATATCAAAAACTTAAGATGGAGACTTGCGCTCTGGGAACATAGGGTAGATATACTTTTCCCTATTCTTCCTGCTACTTAAGTACAACTAAAACTCTGGACATTGTACATAAGAACATAACGTAAACATAAGAAGACTCGGAAAGGTGGAGAGAAGAAAACAGACCAGCTAGGGACCTAGGAACAACATGGTTAGTTGCCTGGGTTTTCTTTTATATTTCATATACCCCAGAATTGGAAGAGAAGAAGTCAGCTGCCCAGAAATGCCCACATCTAAAAAATAACAAAGGAATATTATTCTCTTAGTTCACTTGGGTTGCTATAAGAAAATACCACAGTCTGGGGAGCAACATAATTTTATTTCCCACAGTTCTGGAGACTAGGAAGTCCAAGCTGTGTCCTTACACAGTGGAAGGAGATGAGTTATCTTGCTGGAGTCTCTTTTATAAGGGCACTGATCCAACTCATGAGGGCTCTTCCCTCATAAGCCAATCACCTTCCAAAGGCCCCATCACATTGGGAATTAGGGCTTCAACATATGACTTTGTGGGGGATGCAAACATTCATATCATAAACAATTACAAACAACTCCACACATATAAACTTGAAAACTTAGGTTAAATGAACCAATTCTTTGAACACAGAAACAACCACAACTCATCTAATATTAAATATAAAATATTAACTGCCCTATAAATATTAAGGAAATTGAATTTATAATTTAAACCCTCCTTCCCCAAAAAACCTCCAGGTCCAGATGACTTAACTGGAGAATTCTGCCAAACATTTAAAGAGAGTTAACATCAATTCTACAAAATACCTTCCAAAAAATAAAAAAGAATACTTCCCAATCCATTTTTAAAGTATATTTCAATCTTTTTTAAAAATTTTGAGATGAAATTTTCACATGCCATTGTTTTAGGTATAAAACAATGATTGGGGCGAATCGGGAAGATGGCGGAAGAGTAAGACGCGGAGATCACCTTCCTCCCCACAGATACAACAGAAATACATCTACACGCGGAACAACTCCTACAGAACACCTACTGAACGCAGGCAGAAGACCTCAGACCTCCCAAAAGGCAAGAAACTCCCCACGTACCTGGGTAGGGCAGAAGAAAAAAAGAAAAAACAGAGACAAAACCATAGGGACGGACCTGCACCAGTGAGAGGCAGCTGTGAAGGAGGAAAAGTTTCCACACACTAGGAAGCCCCTTCGCTGGCAGAGACTGCGGGTGGTGGAGGGAGGAAGCTTTGGAGCCGCGGAGGAGAGCGCAGCCACCGGGGTGCGGAGGGCAAAGCGGAGAGATTCCCGCACAGAGGATCGGTGCCGACCGGCACTCCCCAGCCCGAGACGCTTATCTCCTCACCCGCCGGGGCGGGCGGGGCTGGGAGCTGAAGCTCAGGCTTTGGTTGGATCACAGGGAGAGGACTGGGTTTGGCGGCGTGAGCACAGCCTGCAGGGGGTTAGTGTGCCACGGCTAGCCGGGAGGGAGTCCGGGGAAAAGTCTGGACCTGCCGAAGAGGCAAGAGACTTTTTCTTCCCTCTTTGTTTCCTGGTGCGCCAGGAGAGGGGATTAAGAGCGCTGCTTAAAGGAGCTCCAGAGACGGGCGGGAGCTGCGGCTAACAGCGCGGACCCCAGAGACGCGCATCAGATGCTAAGGCTGCTGCTGCTGCCGCCACCAAGAAGTCTGTGTGTGAGCACAGGTCACTCTCCACACCTCCCTTCCGGGGAGCCTGTGCAGCCCGCCACTGCCAGGGTCCCCGGGTCCAGGGACAACTTCCCAGGGAGAACGCAGGGCGCGCCTCAGGCTGGTGCAACGTCTCGCTGGCCTCTGCCGCCGCAGGCTTGCCCCGCATCCGCACCCCTCCCTCCTCCCGGCCTGAGTGAGCCAGAATCCCCGAAGCAGCTGCTCCTTTAACCTCGTCTTGTCTGAGGGAAGAACAGACGCCCTCCGGCGACCTACACGCAGAGGCAGGGCCAAATCCAAAGCTGAGCCCCAGGAGCTGTGCGAACAAAGAAGAGAAAGGAAAATCTCTCCCAGCAGCCTCAGAAGCAGCGGATTAAAGCTCCACAATCAACTTGATGTACCCTGCATCTGTGGAATACCTGAATAGACAACAAATCACCCCAAAATGAGGAGGTGGACTTTGAGAACAAGATTTATTATTTTTTCCCCTTTTCCTCTTTTTGTGAGTGTGTTTGTGTATGCTTCTGTGTGAGGTTTTGTCTGTAGAGCTTTGCTGTCACCATTTGTCTTAGGGTTCTATCTGTCCGTTTTTCTTTTCTTTTTAAAAAAATTTTTTTCTAAATAATTATTTTTTATTTTAATAACTTTATTTTATCTTACTTTTTATTTTATCCTCTTTCCACTCTCCTTCTTTCATTTCTTTTCTTTCTTTCTTTCTTTCTTCCTTCCTTCCTTCATTCCTTCTACTTTTTCTCCCTTTTATTCTGAGCCATGTGGATGAAAGGCTCTTGGTGCTGCAGCCAGGAGTCAGTGCTGTGCCTCTGAGGTGGGAGAGCCAAATTCAGGACACTAGTCCACAAGAGACCTCCCAGCTCCACATAATATCAAACGGTGAAAATCTCCCCTAGCTCTCCATCTCAACACCAATGCCCAGCTTCACTCAACGACCAGCAAGCTGCAGTGCTGGACACCCTATGCTAAACACCTAGCAAGACAGGAACACAACCCCACCCATTAGCAGACAGGCTGCCTAAAATCATAATAAGGCCACAGACACCCCAAAACACACCACGAGATGTGGACCTGCCCACCAGAAAGACAAGATCCAGCCCCATCCACCAGAACACAGACACTAGTCCCCTCCACCAGGAAGCCTACACAACCCACTGAAACAACTTTAGCCATTGGGGACAGACACCAAAAACAACGGGAACTACGAACCTGCAGCCTGTGAAAAAGAGACCCCAAACACAGTAAGTTAAGCAAAATGAGAAGACAGAAAATCACACAGCAGATGAAGGAGCAAGATAAAAACCCACCAGACCTAACAAATGAAGAGGAAAAAGACAGTCTACCTGAAAAAGAATTCAGAATAATGATAGTAAAGATGATCCAAAATCTTGGATATAGAATACAGAAAATGCAAGAAACATTTAACAAGGACCTAGAAGAACTAAAGAGGAAACAAGCAATGACGAACAACACAATAAATGAAATTAAAAATACTCTAGATGGGATCAATAGCAGAATAACTGAGGCAGAAGAACGGATAACTGACCTGGACGATAAAATAGTTGCAACAACTACTGCAGAGCAGAATAAAGAAAAAAGAATGAAAAGAACTGAAGACAGTCTCAGAGACCTCTGGGACAACATTAAACGCACCAACATTCGAATCATAGGGGTCCGAGAAGAAGAAGAGAAAAAGAAAAGGACTGAGAAAATATTTGAAGAGATTATAGTTGAAAACTTCCCTAATATGGGAAAGGAAATAGTTAATCAAGTCCAGGAAGCACAGAGAGTCCCATACAGGACAAATCCAAGGAGAAATACGCCAAGACACATATTAATCAAACTGTCAAAAATTAAATACAAAGAAAACATATTAAAAGCAGCAAGGGAAAAACAACAAATAACACACAAGGGAATCCCCATAAGGTTAAGAGCTGATCTTTCATCAGAAACTCTGCAAGCCAGAAGGGAGTGGCAGGACATATTTAAAGTGATGAAGGAGAAAAACCTACAACCAAGATTACTCTACCCAGCAAGGATCTCATTCAGATTTGATGGAGAAATTAAAACCTTTACAGACAAGCAAAAGCTGAGAGAGTTCAGCACCACCAAACCAGCTTTACAACAAATGCTAAAGGACCTTCTCTAGGCAAGAAACACAAGAGAAGGAAAAGACCTACAATAACAAAGCCAAAACAGTTAAAATGGGGAAAGGAACATACATATCGATAATTACCTTAAATGTGAATGGATTAAATGCTCCCACCAAAAGACACAGACTGGCTAAATGGATACAAAAACAAGACCCATATATATATGCTGTCTACAAGAGACCCACTTCAGACCTAGAGACACATACAGACTGAAAGTGAGGGGATGGAAAAAGATATTCCATGCAAATAGAAACCAAAAGAAAGCTGGAGTAGCAATTCTCATATCAGACAAAATAGACTTTAAAATAAAGACTATTACAAGAAACAAAGAAGGACACTACATAATGATCAAGGGATCAATCCAAGAAGAAGATATAACAATTGTAAATATTTATGCACCCAACACAGGAGCACCTCAATACATAAGGCAAATACTAACAGCCATAAAACAGGGAATTAACAGTAACACATTCATAATAGGAGACTTTAACACCCCACATTCACCAATGGACAGATCATCAAAAATGAAAATAAATAAGGAAACACAAGCTTTAAATGAAACATTAAACAAGATGGACTTACTTGATATTTATAGGACATTCCATCCAAAACAACAGAATACACATTTTTCTCAAGTGCTCATGGAACATCCTCCAGGATAGATCATATCTTGGGTTACAAATCAAGCCTTGGTAAATTTAAGAAAATTGAAACTGTATCAAGTATCTTTTCCAACCACAACGCTATGAGACTAGATATCAATTACAGGAAAAGATCTGTAAAAAATACAAACACATGGAGGCTAAACAATACACTACTTAATAACCAAGTGATCAATGAAGAAATCAAAGAGGAAATAAAAAAATACCTAGAAACAAATGACAATGAAGACACGACGACCCAAAACGCATGGGACCCAAAACCTTAGAACTTCAGCAAAAGCAGTTCTAAGAGGGAAGTTTATAGCAATATAATCCTACCTTAAAAAACAGGAAACATCTCAAATGAACAACCTAACCTTGCACCTAAAGCAATAGAGAAAGAAGAACAAAAAAACCCCAAAGTTAGCAGAAGGAAAGAAATCATAAAAATCAGACCAGAAATAAATAAAGAAGAAATGAAGGAAACGATAGCAAAGATCAATAAAACTAAAAGCTGGTTCTTTGAGAAGATAAACAAAATTGATAAACCATTAGCCAGACTCATCAAGAAATAAAGGGAGAAGACTCAAATCAATAGAATTAGAAATGAAAAAGGAGAAGTAACAACTGACACTTCAGAAATACAAAAGATCATGAGAGATTACTACAAGCAACTCTGTGTCAATAAAATAGACAACCTGGAAGAAATGGACAAATTCTTAGAAAAGCACAACCTGCCCAGACTGAATCAGGAAGAAATAGAAAATATGAACAGACCAATCACAAGCACTGAAATTGAAACTGTGATTAAAAATCTTCCAACAAACAAAAGCCCAGGACCAGATGGCTTCACAGGCGAATTCTATCAAACATTTAGAGAAGAGCTAACACCTATCCTTCTCAAACTCTTCCAAAATATAGCAGAGGGAGGAACACTCCCAAACTCATTCTACGAGGCCACCATCACCCTGATACCAAAAACAGGCAAGGATGTCACAAAGAAAGAAAACTACAGGCCAATATCACTGATGAACATAGATGCAAAAATACTCAACAAAATACACCAAACAGAATCCAACAGCACATTAAAAGGATCATACACCATGATCAAGTGGGGTTTATTCCAGGAATGCAAGGACTCTTCAATATACGCATATCAATCAACGTGATACACCATATTAACAAATTGAAGGAGAAAAACCATATGATCATCTCAATACATGCAGAGAAAGCTTTCAACTAAATTCAACACCCATTTAAGATAAAAACCCTGCAGAAAGCAGACATAGAGGGAACTTTCCTCAACATAATAAAGGCCATATATGACAAACCCACAGCCAACATCGTCCTCAATGGTGAAAAACTGAAAGCATTTCCACTAAGATCAGGAACAAGGCAAGGTTGCCCACTCTCACCACTCTTATTCAACATAGTTTTGGAAGTTTTTGCCACAGCAATCAGAGAAGAAAAGGAAATAAAAGGAATCCAAATCGGAAAAGAAGAAGTAAAACTGTCACTGTTTGCAGATGACACAATACTATACACAGAGAATCCTAAAGATGCTACCAGAAAAATACTAGAGCTAATCAATGAATTTGGTAAAGTAGCAGGATGCAAAATTAATGCACAGAAATCTCTGGCATTCTTATACACTAATGATAAAAAATCTGAAAGTGAAATCAAGAAAACACTCCCGCTTACCACTGCAACAAAAAGAATAAAATATCTAGGAATAAACCTACCTAAGGAGACAAAAGACCTGTATGCAGAAAATTATAAGACACTGATGAAAGAAATTAAAGATGATACAAATAGATGGAGAGATATGCCATGTTCTTGGATTGGAAGAATCAACATTGTGAAAATGACTCTACTACCCAAAGCAATCTACAGATTCAATGCAATCCCTATCAAACTACCACTGGCATTTTTCACAGAACTAGAACAAAATATTTCACAATCTGTATGGAAACACAAAAGACCCCAAATAGCCAAAGCAATCTTGAGAATGAAAAACGGAGCTGGAGGAATCAGGCTCCCTTACTTCAGACTAGACTACAAAGCTACAGTAATCAAGACAGTATGGTACTGGCACAAAAACAGAAAGATAGATCAAGGGAACAGGATAGAAAGCCCAGAGATAAAGCCATGCACATATGGTCACCTTATCTTTGAAAAAGGAGGCAGGAATGTACAGTGGAGAAAGGACAGCCTCTTCAATAAGTGGTGCTGGGAAAACTGGACAGCTACATGTAAAAGTATGAAATTAGAACACTCCCTAACACCATACACAAAAATAAGCTCAAAATGGATTAAAGACCTAAATGTAAGGCCAGAAACTATCAAACTCTTAGAGGAAAACATAAGCAGAACACTCTATGACATAAATCACAGCAAGATCCTTTTTGACCCACCTCCCAGAGAAATGGAAATAAAAACAAAAATAAACAAATGGGACCTAATGAAACTTCAAAGCTTTTGCACAGCAAAGGAAACCATAAACAAAACCAAAAGACAACCCTCAGAATGGGAGAAAATATTTGCAAATGAAGCAACTGACAATGGATTAATCTCCAGAATTTACAAGCAGCTCGTGCAGCTCAATAACAAAAAAACAAACAACCCAATCCAAAAGTGGGCAGAAGACCTAAATAGACATTTCTCCAAAAAAGATATACAGACTGCCAACAAACACATGAAAGAATGCTCAAATCATTAATCATTAGAGAAATGCAAATCAAAACTACAATGAGATATCATCTCACACCAGTCAGAATGGCCATCATCCAAAAATCTAGAAACAATAAATGCTGGAGAGGGTGTGGAGAAAAAGGAACACTCTTGCACTGCTGGTGGGAATGTGAAATGGTACATTCACTATGGAGAACAGTATGGAGATTCCTTAAAAAACTACAAATAGAACTACCATATGACCCAGCAATCCCCCTACTGGGCATACACCCTGAGAAAACCATAATTCAAAAAGAGTCATGTACCAAAATGTTCATTGCAGCTCTATTTACAATAGCCCAGAGATGGAAACAACCTAAGTGTCCATCATCGGATGAATGGATAAAGAAGATGTGGCACATATATAAATGGAATATTACTCAGCCATAAAAAGAAATGAAATCGAGCTATTTGTAATGAGGTGGATGGACCTAGAGTCTGTCATACAGACTGAAGTAAGTCAGAAAGAGAAAGTCAAATACCGTATGCTAACACATATATATGGAATTTGAGGGGAAAAAATGTCATGAAGAACTTAGGGGTAAGACAGGAATAAAGACACAGATCTACTAGAGAATGGACTTGAGGATATGGGGAGGGGGAAGGGTAAGCTGTGACAAAGCGAGAGAGAGGCATGGACATATATACACTACCAAACGTAAAATAGATAGATAGTGGGAAGCAGCCACACAGCACAGGGAGATCAGCTCGGTGCTTTGTGACTGCCTGGAGGGGTGGGATAGGGAGGGTGGGAGGGAGGGAGATGCAAGAGGGAAGAGATATGGGAACATATGTATATGTATAACTGATTCACTTTTTTATAAAGCAGAAACTAACACAGCATTGTAAAGCAATTATACTCCAATAAAGATGTAAAAAAAAGAAAAGAAAAAAAAAAAACAATGATTTATTTGACCTAATTCATTTTATGAAGCTAGTATTACCCTGATACCAAAACAAGACACAGACAATACAAAAAAAGAAAACTACAGACCAATATGCAGCATGAATAAACACAAAAATTCTTAGCAAAATATCAGTAAATCAAATTTAGCAATATATAAAGAATTATATGCCATGACCAAGTGGGGTTAATTCCAAGGAAGAGAGACTGGTTCAACATTCATAAATCAGTGTAACCTACTATATTAACAGGCTAGGAAAGAAAAATCATGTGATCATATCAATAGACACACAGAAAACATGTTTGACAAAATTCAACACTCACTCATGATAAAAACTTGAAAAATAGAAATACAAGGGAACTTCCTCAACTTGATAAAAAATTATCTACCAAAATATAAATCTAATATTATATTTAATGGTGAAAAACTGAATTCTTTCCCTCTAAGATTGGGAATAGGATGTCTGTGCTCATCATTCTTATTCAACACATCTAGCTGTTAAGATCTATCCAGTGCTGGAAGATGTAGCCAGTGCCATAAGGCAAGAAAATGAAATAAAATGAATACAGATTGGAAAGAAAGTAATAAAACTGTTTTTGTTGATAGGTGATATAATTGTCTATATGAGCATCTCAATGAATCAACAGCAACAACAAAAAACCTCCTGGAATTAATAAGCAGTTATAGCAAGGTCATAGGATACAAGGTTAACATTACAAAAATCAATTGCTTTCCTATATGGCAGTAATAAACAACCAGAAATCAAAATTAAAAGCTCAATACCATTTAAATTAGCACTAATCAAAGTAAAATACTTAGGTATAAATCTATCAAAATATGTACAAGATCATTCTGAGCAAAACTAAAATCTTTGTATGAAAAGAAATCAAAGATCTAAATAAATGGAGAGATATTCAGTGTTCGTGCATAGGAAGACTCATTCAATATTATTAAATGTCAGTTTTTTCCAACTTAATCTGTAGATTCAACACAATCCCAATCAAAATCCCAGCAAGTTACTTTTGTGGGATCAGCAAACTGATTCTGAAGTTTATATCGAAAGGCAAAAGACCCAGCACAATACTGGAGAAGAAAAAAGTTGAAGGACTGATACTAACCAATCTCAAGATTTACGATAAAGCTACAGTAATCAAGACAGTGTGGTAGGGGTGAAAAAAATGGACACACTAGAGAGCCTAGAACAGACCCATGCAAATGTAGTCAATTGATCTTTGACAAAAGAACAAAGGCAATTCAATGGAGAAAGGATAGTCTTTTCAACAAACAGTGCTGGAGCAAGTGGATATCCACATGCAAAAATAAGTAGATAAATCTAGACACAGACCTTACACTTTTCACAAAAATTAAATCAAAATGGGTCACAGACCTAAACATAAAACACTAACTCTAAAACTCCTAGAAGATAATATGGGAGAAAATCCAGGTTATCTTAGGCTTGGAGATTTTTTAGATACAACACCAAAAGTATAATTCATGAAAGAAAAAATTGATAAGTTGGGGACTTCCCAGGTGGTCCAGTGGTTGAGATTCCGTGCTTCTAATGTGGGAGGGCGTGGGTTCAATCCCTGTTCAGGGAAGTAGGATCCCACATGCCATGCAGTGCAGCCAAAAGATTAAAAAAAAAATTTCTTGATAAGTTGTACTTCATTAAAATTAGAAACTTCTGCTCTGTGTAAAACACAAGAGTGAACCATAATGTAAACTATGGACTGTGGATGATTATGATGTGTCAATGTAGATCCATCAATTGTAATAAATGTACCAATCTGATAGGGAATGTTGATAATGGAAGAAGCTATGCATGTGTGGGGCAGGTGATATGTAGGAAATCTCTTTATCTTCCCCTGAGTTTTGCTGTGAACCTTAAACTCTTCTAAAAAAGTAAAGTATTAATTAAACAAACTTCTGCTCTGTGAGAGACACTGGGGAGAAAATGAAAAGATAAGCCACAAATTGGGAGATAATCTTTGTAAAATATATATCTCATAAAAGATTGGTATCCAAAATATACAAAGAAATCTTAAAACTCAACAAAAAGAAAACAAACAACCCAATTTAAAAATGGGCAAAGGTTCTGAACAGAACCTCACCAAAGAAGATATACAGATGGCAAAGCATCATATGCAAATATGCTAAACATCATATAGCCTTAGGGGATTGCAATTAAAATAATGAAATACCACTACACAAGTATTAGAATGACTGAAATCTGAAACACTGAGAACACCAAATGCTGGTGAGGACGTGGAGAAATAGGAGCTCTCATTCATTGCCAGTGGGAATGCAAAATGGTACATTTGCATTTGGAAAACATTTTGACAGTTTATTAGAAAACTGAAAATACTCTTACTATATAATTGAGCAATAGCACTCCTTGGCATTTACCCAAATACTTTGAAAATTTATGTTCACACAAAAACCTGCACACAAATGTTTATAGTAGCTTATTCATAATTGCCAAAAATTGGAAGCAACCAAGATTCACCAATGGGTGAATGAATAACCAAATTGGTATATCCATTCAATAGAATATTATTCAGTGATAAAAAAGCAATGAGCCATCAAGCCACAAAAAGACATGGAGTAACCTTAAATGCGTATTGTTAAGTGAAGGAAGACAGTCTGAAAAGGATACATGCTATATGATAACAAATATATGACATTCTGGGACTTCCTTGGCGGTCCAGCAGTTAAGACTCTGTGCTCCCGCTGCAGGGGGTGCGAGTTCAATCCCTGGTGGGGGAACTAAGATCTCACATGCTTCACAGTGTGGCAAAACACAAAAACAAATATACGACATTCTGGAAAAGGCAATATCATGGAGATGGTAAAAAGATCACTGGTTGCCAGAGGTTTGGGGGCAAGGGAGGAATTAATAGATGGAACACAGAACTTTTTTAGGGCAGCAAGACTATTCTGCATGATACTGGAATGGTGGCTACATATCATTATATATCTGACAGAACAATACAAAGGGGCTTCCCTGGTGGCGCAGTGGTTGAGAGTCCGCCTGCCGATGCAGGGGACACGGGTTCGTGCCCCGGTCTGGGAAGATCCCACATGCCACGGAGCGGCTAGGCCCGTGAGCCATGGTCGCTGAGCCTGTGCATCCGGAGCCTGTGCTCCGCAATGGGAGAGGCCACAACAGTGAGAGGCCTGGCGTACCACAAAAACAACAACAACAACAACAAAAAAAGAACTTTAGTTAGTAACAATGTATCAAAATTGACTCATCAATTGTAGCAAATATACCACACTAAAACAAGATGTTAATAATAGAATAAACTGGTGTGTGTATGGTGGGAGTATATGGGAACTCTAATTTTCTCTGTAAACCTAAAACTGCTCAAAATAATAGTCTATTAATTTTTTAAAGTGTGGTATATCCATACAATGGGCTACTATAAAGTAATTTTTTAAAGCCCAAAATATATATATATATATATATTTTTTTTTTTTTTTTTTGCGGTACGCGGACCTCTCACTCTTGTGGCCTCTCCCGTTGTGGAGCACAGGCTCTGAAAGTGCAGGTCCAGGGGCCATGGCTCACAGGCCCAGCCGCTCCACGCCATGTGGGATCTTCCCGGACCGGGGCACGAACCCACGTCCCCTGCATCGGCAGGCGGACTCTCAACCACTGCGCCACCAGGGAAGCCCCCAAAAGCCCAAAATATTGGTACATGCTACAACATGGGTGAACTTCAGAAACATACCCCTGAATAAAAGAAACCAAATGCAAAGGTCTACGTATTGCAGTCATTTATTTCTATAAAATGTCCAGAAAAGGCAAATCTATAGACAGAAAGCAGATTAGTGATTGCCTGGCACTAGTAATAGGAGGGGCACTGACTGCATATGGGCAAAAGGGATCCTTTGGGGGTGATGGAAATGTTCTAAAACTAGATTGTGGTGGTGTTTGCACAGCTCCATAAATTTGCTAAAAATCATTGAATTATATATTTTCAAATGAGTGAATATTATGACATGTAAATTAAAACTGAATGGAGCTGTTTTAAAAGAACACATAAATAAAAGGTTAGTCATTAAATACTTTGAACTGATTATGGGTGCAGGGAATAAAGCAAAAAAGAGTAAACAAATGAAACAAGAGATATACCTTTTGAGGCTCAAATGATGAGACACGAACTAAGGAGTTTAATTCAAACTTCTGCACCAAGAATTTTATAGTTTTAGGTCATATATTTACGTCTTTGATCCATTTTCAGTTAATTTTTGTACACAGTATTAGGTAAGGGTCCAACTTCATTCTTTTACATGCAGATATCCAGTTTTCCCAGCACCATTTCTTGAGAAAATTGTTCTTTCCCCATGGAATGGTCTTGTCACTCTTGTCAAAAATCATTTGACCATACATGTGAGGGTTTACTTCTGGGTTCTCTATTCAGTTTAATGGGTCTTAATGCCTTTATGTCAGTACCACACTGTTCTGATTACTGTAGCTTTGCTAAGTTTTGAAATCAACAAGTGTGAGTCCTTCAGCTCTGTTATTTTTCAAGATTGCTTTAGCTATTCAGAGGCCCTTGAGATTCCATATGAATTTTAGGAACGGTTTTTCTCTTTCTGCCAAAAAATGGCATTTGGATTTTCATAGGGATTATATTTAATCTGTGGGTCACTTTGGGAAGTATTGATATCTTAACAATATTAAGTCTTCCAATCCATGAACTTGGTTTTTATTTCCATTTATTTGTGTCTTCTCTAATTTCTTTCAGCAATGTTTTGTGGTTTTCATTGTATAAATTAATTATATAACTTATAATTGTATAAGTTAATCTTTGGTTAACTCCTAAGTATTTTTTAATTTTTATTTTTTTAATAAATTTATTTATTTATTTATTTTTGGCTGTGTTGGGTCTTTGTTGCTGCATGCGGGCTTTCCCTAGTTGAGGCGAGCAGGAGCTACTCTTCATTGCAGTGTGGGGGATTCTCATTGCGGTGCCTTCTCTTGTTGCGGAGCACAGGCCTAGGCATGCGGGCTTCAGTAGTTGTGGCTCGCGAGCTCAGTAGCTGTCGCTCGTGAGCTCTAGAGCGCAGGCTCAGTAGTTGTGGCACACGGGCTTAGTTGCTGCGCGGCATGTGAGATCTTCCTGGCCCAGGGCTCGAACCTGTGTCCCCTACATTAGCAGGCGGATTCTTAACCACTGTACCAGCAGGGAAGTCCCAGTACTTTATTTTTTTAATGCTATTGTAAATGTAATTGTTTTCATAATTTCATGTAATTGTTTCCTTTCAGACTGTACAGTTAGTGTACAGGAAGGCAACTAATTTTTTCACGCTAACTTTGTAGCCTACTACTTAAGTGAATTCATTCATTGGTTCTAACAGGTTTGGGGGAGAAATCTTTAGGGCTTTCTACAAAAAAGATCATGCCATATGTAAACAAATGATTTTACTTCTTCCTTTCAGATTTGGATGCTTTTTATTTCTTCTTAAAATTTCTTTTCCTTGCCTAACTGCTCTGGCTAGAACTTCCAGTACTATGTTGAATAGAAGTGGCAAAAGTGGACATCCTTGTCTTTCACAAGGAAAGTGCTGTAAATGTTTAAAAACTGGTGACTCAATAAATATCAAATGAATGAATAAATCGGCCAGTGAGGAGCAAAACAAATGAGTATGGTTGCTTGATCTAAAGAAAGCTAGCTGCCAGGGTGTGAACAGCCCTATGGAGAGGTCTAGGGGAAGCCCAGTCAGGCATCCAGATGATTGCCTCCCAGCCAACTTATTTACTGCAACCTCACAAGAAATCCTCAGCCAGAACCATCCAGCCCAACTAAGCTACTCCTGAATTCCCAACCTTAGAAACTGCATGAAATCATAAAGGTTTCTTATTCTAAGCTACTGAGTTTTAGGGTCATCTGTTATGTACTAATAGATAATATAGACAGCAAATTAGTGAGTGAATGTGAAATGCCACTGCATAGCAATTGTCAAAACAGTATAACATAGGTCTGGGTAAGACATGTGGTTTTCTAAGGAGGTAGTGAAACAGTATCACAATCTCCTAAAAACAAATGATAGTACATCCTACTTCCTATCCTGTTTGAACAATGACCTTGTCTTTACAGATGCAAGGAAAGAAAAAGTAGAAAAACAATGATCTACATGGTCATTATTAAGGGATATCATCAAAGACCCCCCCCACCCAATACCCACCATATCTAGGTACAACAGTGCCTGAACTTCCACTATTAGAGAGTCATTCTTTTGAGTTCCTTTTGCTAGAGTCTTCCTATAAGTACATTAACAATTATATATAAATGCTCTCACAACAAATACCAAATATGTACAGAATGAAAAAGTACAAGATATGAAAAAGGGAAGGCTTTTTGGTAAAGATAGAAGCATCACTTTAAGGATTTATAACTGTTTTTCTTCACTTTTTCAATCATAGGTGAAATATAAACAGTTTTATCAGTTTTCTACAATAAACAAAATTAAAGTTAGGAATATTACAATAATATATGATCATTTTCTTTGCCCAAATTAACATCTATCATTCAGGAAAGTCTTTTTTTAATCTAAGGCAAATCTTTCTTGAAAAAAACTCATGGAAAGCAATTTTTCCATTCAGATATATCAAGGGTCTTTATTGTTCCCTATACTTTTTTCAGCCTGGGATGATTCATAAACATTTTATTCATAAAGATGGGCAGCTGCTCTATTTGCTGAGTGAGCATCTGAATTTCCTATGAAGATCTTCCTTTCTCTATAGCAAAAGAAAAAAACACTTCCTTATAGTTATCAGTTATGTTTATAGTGACAAAATCAAAATTAATATTCAGAACCACAGAGTTTACCAAATTGGCTAATATCAAAATCTAGATTTTTAAAAAGAAACAAATTTGAAAGAGTAACTCATCTATCTGTCAATATACTTACAGACTTCCAAGATGGCTCATTTGCACCAATTTCCTGAATCCTCTCTTTCACAGCTTCCTCCATGGCTGGTATGGGGACAACACTGTTGCTGGGAAGAGTAAACAACTGACTAAGGAATTTCTGATAGTGGGATCACAGTTTTAGTTTTCCAGTGGAATGAACACAGAGGTGTGTCTGTTTTTCCTTATGGATCAAATCTTTTCAACATTTATCCCAAATTTTCTGCCTGTCTTTTGGTCCTTCAAAGTGAAAAATGTTGTATCTTTCAAAGTTCTTGGCCAGGATAGCTTCATCTTTATCCTAAATATACTGACATACATGTTAAACTCCCATTTCGAATTTAATATGAAGACATCTATTTCCCTCCTTTTGAAATATAAATACAGTCATAGTATGAAACCTTAGGACAGAAAACCCCACATAGAAAAAAAGACTTATGAGTCATCAAATGAGAATGGTAACAGGGGTTGAAATGATGGTACTGGGAAATCATTTCTAGAATTCAGTAACTGAGTATAGAGAAGGAAAATTTTAAAGGAGATCAAAAAGATGAAAGTTAGAAGACAGTAGGTTTTAGCTTAAAAAAATAAGAATTTTCTTAAAATTAGGGCTGTCTGAAAATGTAATGGCTTTTGGAGGGGGTGGGCAGTAAGTCCTTGTCACTGGAAATATTGAAATAGACACAGATAAATACCTGTAAAGAATGTTGACTGAAAACTTGGTATATGAACTTTAATATTGCGTCCACTTCTAAGATTTTGTATTTCTGTGCTACAGATGAAAAAAAAAATACAACTTTAGGATCACAATCACAGTTCATGATAGAGTTGAGGATTAGAATACTAATCCTGACTAAGACTTCTAAATCCTGACATAATGCTCTGAACCAGAGTTTGATGAATGTCAGTAGCTTAGCAAAAGTGTGCCAAGGAAGCAAAAGGGTTTTTCAGGTCTGTATTAAGTGAATAAGTGAGAGGGGAATAAAAGTCCTCTAAAGCAAGAACAGGGTATGAGAGGAAATGTCCAAAGAATAAAAACGAACAAAGCAAAAGAATTTATCATTATACTTGTATTTTAATTTCACATATATTTATTTGGTGTGCTCTGTATACATAACGTAGTGCTACATATTCCTGAGGACAGAAATAAATTAGATAGTATCTACTCACTATGTTAATAAGTACAATAATAAGACAAAATATAAGTGCCACAACAAAGTATAAACATTTTCTATGTGAACTGGAGAATAAAGAGATCATCTGGAATAGAGATGACCCAAGGAACAAAAATAAATTTCCAAAAAGAGATGGTATTTGAGATGGTTCTTGAGAAGTGGATTCATTCATTCAACAACCAAAAAATTCACCACATTGCAAGTTTGGTCATTCATTCATTCATTCCATAAATTTAAGTATTTTAGACCTATTTATTGAATTCTGCTAAATTTCAAACATGGTAAGTATTCAGCAGTGAACAAAATAGATAAAAATCTCTGTCCTCAAAGAACTTATACCCAGCAGGGAGTAAGGGTGGAAGAGAAAATAAGTTAAACCAATAACTTATATATATTCGACAGAGATAAGTACTATGGAGAAAGATAAAATAGGGAAGGGGGACAGTGTAGGAAGGGTGAGGGAGGTGTTGCAATTTCAAAGTGAGTGGTCAGGGAAGGCCTCACCAAGAAGGTGATATTTGAGCAAATACATGAAAGAGCTGATGACAGAGTGAGCTCTGCAGATATCAGGAGGGAGAGCTATAGGAAGTAGGAAGAGTGAATGCGAAGGCTTGATGTGGAAGTGAGAATGGTGTCTGAGGACCAGTGCAACTAGAACGAGAGAGAGAGAAAGCAGAGGGGAATAAGGTCCAAGGAGATAGGAACTCTACTGTGATAAGACCTTGTAGGCCAGTCTGAGGCCACTGTAAAGACTTTGGATAAAATTTCCACAGGAGGGCTTCCCTGGTGGCGCAGTGGTTGAGAGTCCGCCTGCTGATGCAGGGGACACGGGTTCGTGCCTTGGTCCGGGCAGATCCCACGTGCCGCAGAGCGGCTGAGTCCGTGAGCCATGGCCGCTGGACCTGCGCGTCCGGAGCCTGTGCTCCGCAACAGGAGAGGCCACAGTGGTAAGAGGCCCGTGTACCGCAAAAAAAAAAAAAAAAAAATTTCCACAGGAGTGAGTGTAATCTAGGTAGAGGGAAAAGCAGGAACAAAGATGGAGAAGCAAGGGGAAGGGGGGAAATTTTGAGGAGCACAAGAACTCTTTCCAGGATCATAGTATCTAGAGGAGTAAGGGAGATAAATAAGGGTGGAAAATATAATAGAAAAGGCCTAAATATAACACAGAAGCATTGGAATTTAATTTCTGAGTCAATGGGAAAGTATTAAAAGCATGAGTAAAAACATTGAAGCTGTACTTTACAACAATTAGGATGGTTAGAATAACAGAGTCTAATAACAGGCAGCTAATAAATGCAGAACAAATACTATAATTTTTTTAAAATTTTTATTGGAGTATAGTTGATTTACAGTGTTGTGTTAGTTTCTGCTGCACAGCAAAGTGAGTCAATTATACATACACATATATCAACTCGTTTTTTAGATTCTTTCCCCATATAGGTCATTACAAACTTCTGGTTACAAGGTGGTAAGGTGGGGGTGAGGGATAAATTGGGAGACTGGGATTGACATATACACACTACTACATATACACACTACTATATACATATACACACTACTATATACACACTACTATATTCATATACTACTACTATATAAAATAGATAATAAGGACGTACTGTATAGCAAAAATACTATATTTTAAAATATCAATATTTTGTCATTCCTAGTGAAATAATTAATTCAGGTAAGGCTCATCAATGAGCTCTAAAGCCATTAAGTGAAAAATTGATGGGAAACTAGATAATCTCACAGTGATTTAATAATGGTTACAAGACATCATGTAAATAACAACCTCAATGGTGTAAAAGTAAAAGTTTAAGTGAGAGAAGTCAGGAAATAGAACAGGGAAAGAGAATGAAAGGAAAGAGCAAGGTCAACAAAAATCTTCACTTTACTAAATTAAAGATCAAGAGGTATCATAAAGAGTTGAAACAACAAGAGAAAGTGTCAGTATATTAATTTAAATCACAAAGATAACCTATGGAAGAACTAAAAATAATATAATTCTACTGTGAAGATGAGAGAAAGGCAATGAAGAACTAGTGCCAGTTATCTAAATCTTCCACCATAGGTGGAAGTCAAGAGACAATTTCTAAAGTTGAATTCAGAAAGGAGAAAGCTCTTCCTTGCAGCAGAATGCCAGTAATACAGGTTAGGAAATAGATACATGGAGGAAAGTTTGATGAGAAAGAGCATATTTAATATTATATATATACAAGGATATGTTTCTTTTTATTATTTTAATTGACATTTGAAAATTCTTTGAATTCTTTTAGTCTACTGACACAGGGTACATTTGGTTGAAAGAGAAAAGGCAGAGTGAAGAGACCATTCCAGAGTGAAAAGAAAGAGAAAAGTCAGAGTAAAAAGAAACCAGGCCCTATGTGAATATGAAAGGACAAGAAGATACCATGGCATCATGTAGAAGCTGGAAAAGGCAAACACATTATCCCCTAGAACCTCCAGAAGGAATGCACCTCTGCCACCACCTTGATTTTAGTTTGCTGGACCTGTGTAGGACTTCTAACCTACATAACTGTAAAATAATACATGTGTGTTGTTTTAAGCACTGGGTTTGTGGCAATTTATTTATTTATTTATTTAGGCTTTGCCGGGTCTTAGTTGCGGCACATGGGAGCTTCGTTGTCTCATGCGGCATCTCTTAGTTGTGGCATGTGGACTCTTAGTTGTGGCAAGCAGGTGTCTTAGTTGCGGCACACAGGTTTCTTAGTTGCGCCATGTGGACTTTTAGCTGCAGTATGCGAACTCTTAGTTGCGGCATGCATGCGGGATCTAGTTCCCCAACCAGGAATCAAACCCAGGGCCCCTGCTTTGGGAGTGTGGAGTCCTACACACTGGACCACCAGGGAAGTCCCTGTGGTTATCTGTTAGAGCAGCAATAGGAACTAATACACCAGCTCTCCTCCATTCACTCTTGCAAACATGAATGTCAATTATATCTGAACCCATACCTGGATTCAGATATAATTGTATGCCCCCAATATTAGCTCTTATATTTAGGTCTATGATTCATTTTTAGTTCATTTTTGTATATGGCACAAGACATGAATCAAAGTTTTTCCTTGCTCTCTCTTTCTTTTTTTTCTTTTTGGCATATGGATCCAATTGTTTCAGAATCATTTGTTGAAAAAGACTCCCCTTTCATCACTAAATTGTCCCTCTATCTTTATTTAAAATAACAACACAACAGATGTCCATATATGTGTGGTTCTCTCTGAACTTTCTATTCATCCCATTTATCTTTTTATTTATCTTTACACTAATATCACACTGTACTGATTACTGTAGCTTTAAATAAATCTTTTTTTTAAATAAATCTTGAAATCAGATGGTGTTAACCCTTCAACTTTGCTACTCTTTTTCAAAGAATTTCAACAGTGTTTGGCTATTCTAGGTCCTTTGCATTTGCATATGAATTTTACAATCAGCTTGTCATTCTTATAGATGATGATAGTACTCTTCTCCCAAACAAACTTTATAAAAGTAAAATGAAAATTATTTGGCACCCTGAAGTAAAAATGGAAAAACAGTAGTGTAACTCTTTACTTTCCTGATTAATAAAATGAAAACACAAAGGGGATTTCATCAAGCACTAGAAAGCATTAAGAAAATGCTTCACCATGCAGGCGTAGAGAATGGATTTGAGGACACATGGAGGGGGAAGGGTAAGCTGGGATGAAGCGAGAGAGTGGCACTGACATATATACACTACCAAACGTAAGGTAGATAGCTAGTGGGAAGCAGCCGCATAGCACAGGGAGATCAGCTTGGTGCTTTGTGACCACTTAGAGGGGTGGGATAGGGAGGGTGGGAGGGAGACGCAAGAGGGAGGGGATATGGGGATATATGTATACGTATAGTTGATTCACTTTGTTATACAGCAGAAACTAACACAACATTGTAAAGCAATTATACTACAATAAAGATGTTAAAAAAAAAAAGAAAGAAAGAAAGAAAAAGAAAATGCTTCACCAAAAGCAAAAATTCCAAAATGTGAAAATCAAATTTTGGGTAATTCTTCTGTGAAATTCTTAAAATAGCCCAAATTTTTGTTCTTCAATACATACTTACCCCTTCAGGGAAGAAGCATAAATAATAATTCCATTGTCTATTCCTAAAACAAAGATTAGATATCTCAAAAATTGGGACTCTAATTCCAGGGAAATGCTCTTACAGCAGTGAAAGTATATCCCAATTATGTATTAGTCATAACAGAATCAATAGGAGAAAGCTCAGAGATCACCTAGAAGTTCTCAACCCAGATGACATATTAGAATCTCAAAGAGGAGTTTAAAAAATACGTATGCCTGGGCCCTACCATGAGTTCTGATTGATCTTAACTGATCTAGGATGGAGACTAGGCATATATATTGTAAAAGCTGCCCAGATAATTCTAATGTGATGATAGAGAAGGACTGTCCAACTATTTATATTTTCTTTTATATATGATAAAACTAAGGCAGGGAGAAATTGACTTTCTCAGGAACGGAACTAATAAGTATTAACTAAAACAATAGAATATAATATTTACCAAAAATTGTTATTAGTTATTGGTGATAACGATACTACCCCCAAAACACAGTGCCTTAAAACAACAAAAATGTATTATCTAACAAGATTTTGAGAGTGGCTTACTTGAGTGATCTGGTTCAGGGTCTCCTGTGACATTGCTGTCAAGTTGTCACGTGGAGATGCAAACATCTGAAGGTATGACTGGGGCTGGAAAAAAATGCTTCTAAGGTAGCTCATTCACATGACTGTTGGCAGGATGTTTCAGTTCTTCCCTGGCTATTGGGAGCACGCCTCAGTTTCTTGCCACAAGGGCCTCTCCAAAGCACTGTTTGATATGTCCTCAGGATAGGGCAGCTGGTTTACCAGAATGAATGATCCAAGAGAGGGAGCAAGGAGGAAGTCATGATGCCTTTTATGACCTACAGACATGCCTCCACTGCTGCCATATTCTACTCATTAGAAGCTAGTTACTAAATCCAGCCCACACTCAAAAGGAGGGGAATTAGCCACCACGCTTTGAAGGAAAGAGTATCAAAGAATTTATGGTCTCATTTTAAAACCACTACAGGAATACTGTCTGTTTGGGTTTTTCACGTAAAACAATGTATTTAAAAATTATATACTCCTGCACTGGGGATACAAAGAAAAGAGACAGAGGCAAAAACCTTATAGAACTTACCTCCTATGACAAGAAGGACACTAAATAAGTATAAAAATTAATAAAATACTTTTAGATAGTCATAAGTGCTGCAGATAGAAAAGAATAATGTAACCGTGATCAGGGAAGGGAAATGAGGAGGTAACTCTTGATAGTGTGATTAGACAGGCCTCCTATGGATATATTAAGATAACAGATCATACTATACATTCTATTAGAAAACCTGACTTTATCATCTAACAAGGTGAGGGCTGCTAACAAAATACCATAGATTGGATGACTTAAACAACAAACATTTATTTCTCACAGTTCTGGAGACTGGGAAGTCCAAGATCAAGGTACCAGTCAATTCAGTTCCTAGTAAGCCCCCACTTCTTTGCTTGCAGTGTCTTCACTCAGATCTCTTTTCTTCTTCCTGTAAGAACAATAATCCCAACATAGGGCCCCACTCTCATGACATCATCTAAACCTAATTATCTCCCAAAGGTTCACCTTCAAATAACATCACATCGAGGGTTAGTTAGGGCTTCAATATATGAACTTGGGGCAGACAAAATTCAGTCTAATATACATACTACTATATATAAAATAGATAACTAATAAGAACCTACTGTATAGCACAGGAAACTCTACTCAATACTCTGTAATGGCCTATATGGGAAAAGAATCTAAATAAGAGTGGATATATGTATACGTACAGCTGATTCACTTTGCTGTACACCTGGAACTAACACAACATTGTAAATCAACTATACTCCAATAAAAATAAAAATAAAAAAATTCAGTCTATAGCAGCTATCTTTCATATCTATACATTTCAATATTTCCTTTAAAACTACATCCATCTTGATGGAAATCTGTATCCTTTTTTTTTTTTACAATTGTAAATAATGCTGTGATAAACACCTTTATACATATATCTTTGTGTACATGTATAAATATTTCTGTAGGATGAACTCCTAGAAGTGAAATTATTTGGTCAAAGTAAACACATATTTAAATTTTAGATAATATCAAACTGCCCTTCAAAAAGGTTGTAAAAATGTACACCTCCTCAAAATGGAAGAAAGTTTCTGTAGTTACTGCTAGTGTGAACATGTACATCAAAAGATTTTACTTATCTCTTACAAATGGGCCATTCTTGGTCTTCATTTTATTTGATAAATATGTAACATGTGACATAGTTAATTACCCTTTCTTCTACAAAACACTTTCTTCACTTGTCTTCTAAGGCTGAATCCTCACCTGTTTTCCTCCTAACACAATGGACTCGTCTTTTCGATCTTCCTTCCTGGTTCTTCCTCATCTCCTTGAATTCTAGACATTGAAGTGTCATAGGGATCAGTTCTCAGTCCTCTCTCTACCTACACCCATTCCCTTGGTCAGATCACATCCAATCTCATGGATTTAAATACCACATCTCCACTTGGATGACTAAGAGGCATCTAAATATATCTAAAGCTGGATTTATCATCTTAACCCTAAAACCTGGTCCTTCCACAGTGTCACCTAATATATTTCAACTCAGTAAATGGCAACTCCATCTTTTCAGTTGCTCAAGCCAAATCCTTGGTTTCTTTTTCTTATGCCCCAACTTCCTCTCTTCTTTCAGATTTCTGCTCAAATCAGATCCTGCCTCCCATCACCATTCCCTACACTCTTAATTTACCTATTTTTTTTTTAAATAGCATGTCTTGGGAATTCCCTGGCAGGCCGGTGGTTAGGGATTCGCATTTCCACTGCAGAGGGCCCAGGTTCAATCCCTGGTCCGGGAACTAAGATCCTGCAAGACGCATGGTGTGGCCAAAACAACAACAACAAAAGCATGTCTCAATATGTAAAATTAGAGTATATATTTTTTCAGTGGATCATTGTCTCCTCATCAGAATATTAGCTGAAGGTAGAAACTTAGCTGGTTCTCTATGGTATCTCCAGCACTTAGAGCAGTGTTTTTGGTTGTTGTTGGCATAGTGGCCACTCTATATAATTATTTGTTCAATAAATGAATGAATTGTACAGGTCATACATAGATAATATAATTGGAAACCAGGCCGATGAGGTGGCAAAGGCAGATAAAGCATCCAAGGTTCGGGCCTAGCCTAGGCACTAATATGGAGCTTTAAGCAACTTATCCTTCAAAGTCTTTTTTCATCTGTAAAATGGGGTTTATGCCATATTCTTCAGAAAACAAAGACATTTGGAATGGTCACTATCTACTTGGACAATACACAAAAGTTTCACTACCTGCAACTTCTAGGAACATTTGCTTCAATTCTTCTCTTAATTTCACCTGCTCAGGTATAACACGACTTGAGCGTAGATTTTCAGAGGCTCTTAGGTTGTATTTCCAAAATGCCCACCTAGACAAACTTTTGAGACTTGTAAAGGCAATTATCAGGAAAAAAAAAAAATCGCCTAATTCCATTATGGTGATGGTTGCAGAGCTCTTTAAATATGTTAAAAATCATTGAATTGTATACTCAAAACAGGTTAATTTCATGGTATGTAAATTACATCTCAAGAAAACTGTTAATAAGAAATTAGAGATTCTCTAATTCCATATATGTGGCTCCCGTAAGATATCATCAGAATTTAAGAATAAGGTAAAAGCCATCTACCAAAACCCCAAAACGGAAAATGAATAAAGTTCAATAGATGAGCTCTGCCATTGACTTACACCATCCTAAGAAATGGTCTGTAAAAGAAACCCAGATATTTAGTGCTACTTGAGTAACAGATAAATTAGAGAACTGCATCGGGATAACTGTAAGCTGAGTGTCTAAGAACCAGCCAAGTTCCTCGAGCACAGACAGCACTCAACGGACTCAACTTGCAGGACCAGAAGATTGCTCCCCAGTCCTGCAGTCCCGCTCCCCAAGCAAACGCCCAATCTCACTTCTCCAGAGTGGACGTCTACGAGGAGTGTCCGCCCTCGTTGGTCACTTGGCATCTAACCCCAGATGTGAGTGGGGGATCGGACAAAGCCTAGACTCGCAAAGCTGACGACCCTCCCCGCACTGGCCAACCTGGGGTTACCCCGGACGCTGAGGGAACCATGCGGGCTGGGCTTCAACCTTGGCCGAGCATCAGATTCGCCTGAGAAGGCTTTCAAAACTGTCAGGGGCATCACCCAGTCGCTCCGATTCAGTTTCGGGGTGGGGGCCCTGACACCAGTCTGACGGAGCCGGGGAGCAACAACGCCGGACGCCGCCCCACACTCTGCAGCTCTACCCACTGCCGGCCAGCCCGACGCCCGTCAAGCTCCCCACGCGGGACACGGGCCAGAACGCTCCAGCACAGGCCCCGCGCCCGCCGCCCGCGCCCGCCGCCCGCGCCCGCCAAAACGGTCTCCCGCGAGACCGCCCCTCGGCTCCGCCCCCTGCCCCGCCACCGAAGGGCTGATTCCCTCTTCAGCTGGTTCCCCGCCCACACGAAGGCGAGATCTGGAACGGCTTTTTCCACCAGCCAATCATTTCCGTCAGCCAGTCACCACCAGTTCCTCCGCATCTCCTTCGCCCTCATCCGTCCGCAGTGTCACACGGCACTCGCCCTACAGCCAAGGGTTACCCACGTTCCCGCCTCAGTGGGCTGCGCAGGCGCAACCTGGTTTAGCGGAGCGCAGGCGCAAACTTGCGAACGGCTGTAAGGAAGAGGAACGGGTGGTTCCGCGCGTCCTTGGAGGGAGTGGCTCCTCCAGTTTGGCTAAGTCCTCAGTGGAAGCTTGAGTAGGAGTGCTGCACAGGAAGGTGGAGTTCGCCTCTGCAGCCGCACTTGTCGCTAGGGTGTGTTGGAGCGCAGGCAAAGGTTCAGGGTAGGGAAGGGTCCCTAATAGCCTTTGTTTCGCGGAAGGAGACTTCTGTAGTTGGAAGTTCCGAGTCTGGTAGACTGGGGAGGAGGGGTTGTTCCCACCTTGTCAGACCTGCACACAGGCGCCTTGCCCCTGAGGAAAGAGTCGCCGGGCAAGAAAGTACCTGGTGGCTGCCTGCTGGCTCCTGTACTTGTGTGGCAGCAAGCCGCATTAATCTGACGCGAAGATGTTTCTGCCAGGATAGTTGGGGATGCCTGGAATCTAGAGTCGAACTCAGAAACCCAAACCTTATTTCCTCTAAGAAAATTCGAGTTCAGCCCAGGACTTGATCAAGGGTTACATGGCAGGTTAGAGACAGATGTTCAACAAGAACTAAAGTCTTCTTGCACGCCATTGCTATTTTCCACCGTGCTGAGTGGAACACATGCTAAATGGAGCTCCATAAATTTACCATTTCTCCTCAAACTCTTGCTGTCCTCCATATGTCGTCTCCCCAGTCTTGGACCTAGGGTCAGTTTCTTGTATGGCCCCTTAGAAAATTAAGCATTCCAGTTGACCTCTCCCTGTCCCACACCTGAAGGAGATCTAAATGCTTAAACTAGTGGATCTGGTTGTCATGTTTACTTTTGGTCATTTGGCTAGTTTCCAGTTTGGGGCAATTATGAACAATGCTGCCATGAATAATTTTGTAAATGTCTTTTTGTAGAATATACATACATATTTCTGTTACCTATATATGTAGGAGTGGAGCTGCTGGTTCATAAGGCATGCCTGTGTTCAATTTTAGATACAAACTGTGGGAGGTTTCTAGAATAATGGCTCCCTAAAAGTGTGCTTGTCCTACTCTCCGGAACCTGTGAGTATATTGGGCTACATGGCAAAAGAGAATTAAGGTTGCTAATCAGCTGACCTTAAAATATGGAGATTATTCTGGATTGTCCAAGTGGGCCTAATGTAATCACAACGATCCTTAAAAGAGGAGGGAGGCAGGAGGAGGAGAATAAAAGAAATAGTCATACGAAAAAGACTGGGCAGACTTCATGACCCTGGCTTTGAAGGTGGAAGAAGGAGGCAATGCGCCAAGAAAGTGGGCATCTTCTAGAAGATGGAAAAGACAAGGAAATGGATTCTCCCCTCCCCAGAAGGAACTTAGCTCTGAGACCTCCAGAAATGCAGGATAATAAATATTTGTTTCAGCCACAAAGTTTGTGATAATTTGTTACAGCAGCAGGAAACTGATAACACTGCCAAACTTTTCCAAAGTAATTTTATCAATTCATACACTTTGAGAGCTTTGAAATAAAATGTCCATACTTTACCCTCACACCACACTCACTGAACTGGAATCTCTGGATAAGCCCAGAAAAAGAAATGATTTTTTAATTAGGTGATTCTGCTGCATCTTGAAGGTTGAGAACTATTTGTCTAAATCCTTAAATCTAAATTCATGTCTCATCATTGAAGAACAGAGTGGCAGCGATTTGGCCACAAGATAAAAGCAGTTCTAGAAAAGATTTGTTCCAGGTAGTGGAAGGGTTCCTCTCCCTTGTCTGCTCAGAGTTAACATAGCTAATCTTTTACAGTTAACTCGTTGAACAATCAGTTTCTACTAATACAATTCATAAAGGAGCATTAAGACTAAGGACTCTGTACTTGCAGAAGATTTTTCTTTAACATGCTTATGAAGTGGCTCCTTGAGACACTTCCGCATCTTGGCACGTTCACCTTCATGGGGAACTTGACCCCAAGAGCTGACAGTACTTGCAATTCCTCAAAAAGAAGGAGTTGGAGAAGTGGGGAAACAGCTAGCCTGGCTCGTTGAGTTGTGCAGTCCTTCCAGCTCTTTGTGCTGAGGCCGCAGCAGGCAGCTGACCCTTGGGCCATGACCCTGGGGAATCCTGAACAAGAAGGTGGTTTTCTTAGAGGTTGGGTTGCAGGTGGAGGCTCTGGACAGGGTGTCCCTTCATTTCCTCAAGGATATTCTTCAGAAGAAAGGTAAGTGAACTTCTTACATTGCATCCAGGGATCCTGGAGTCAACTTACTTGGTAGTGATACCACCAACTGCTGGGCCCCCCTTGGCAACAAATTCAAAAGTCCTAAGAAGCCCTGGGCAGTTTTCATTAAAAATATGTCATCTAAAAAGAAATGAAATTGAGTTACTTGTAGTGAGGTGGATGGACTTAGAGGCTGTCACACAGAGTGAAGTAAGTCAGAAAGAGAAAAGCAAATACCATATGCTAACATATATATGGAATCTAAAAAAACAAAGGTTATGAAGAACCTAGGGGCAGGACAGGAATAAAGATGCAGACGTAGAGAATGGACTTGAGGACATGGGGAGGGGGAAGGGTAAGCTGGGATGAAGTGAGAGAGTGGCATGGACATATCTACACTACCAAATGTAAAATAGATAGCTAGTGGGAAGCAGCCGCATAGCACAGGGAGATCAGCTTGGTGCTTTGTGACCACCTAGAGAGGTGGGATAGGGAGGGTGGGTGGGAGATGCAAGAGGGAGGGGATATGGGTATATATGTATATTTATAGCTGATTCACTTTGTTATACAGCAGAAGCTAACACAACATTGTAAAGCAATTATACTCCAATAAAAATGTTATATATATATATATATGTCATCAAAAGGAATGAAGAGTGAGCCAGTGTTCAAACTATAAACTAGTAGGAGCTAACAGTTCAAGTACTTTCCTGACTAGTGTCAAATGTCAGTTTCCCTTTAAAATTTGAAATACTCCATGGCATGCTGAGCTCCAGAGTGCCTTGGCACACATTTGAGACCCATGGCTGTCAGTTTAGAAGTTGTTCTCATCTTTTCCTTGAATGAGTATTCAAGATAACCATTTTCTTCCAAAGTGTTACTTTTATAAGGTCCAGTGTAACTTCACACCTTCCACCCTGAAGATCCCTCTAAAACTAAGCCCCACAGGAGTCCTTTTCAATTGACCACAGCAGGCGCTGAGTGTCCACTCTGGCCTGTTCAGATTCTGACCTGTTCCCACAGAGGACATCTTGGATAAATCTAAAACTACCTTGGAAGATGAGCAGTTTCGTATTCTAAATGAAAAAAATTAGAGATTATATATTTAAAAACAGTCCATTAACTTAGATATCGGCCTACATCTAGGAAAACTGGCAGACACTATAAATACTAAGAAAATTTAAAACACAATATAGTCTATTGCACATTTTTAAGAATTCTTAATGACTTTCCTACCCTTCAGCATTTCACATCTGATTTTCAAACTCTCAGTTAATCAAATAGATAAGATAGATTCAAATTACAGAATATAACTTTACCTAGATTCATAAGGGGGTATAACCAAAAAACTACTCATTCTAGAAACAGGCCATTAACTATAGATATAAATATTCCAACTAAGAACAAGTTTTGATTAATATCCTGCTTAAAATACAGTTAATAAATATAATTAGATACTATATATTACAATTAACAATCCAGACTAGACCACAAGTAAATGTACAAAACAAGATTACAACAAAGAAAAGTTAATTGCCAAATATCAAAGGAGAGAAGAGATTTAAGTGAAAAGTTTCAAATGTGTTTTATTCATAACGTAGCCATATTCAAGATGCTGGAGGAAATGTCCATGTCTGCTGAGTTCTGGTTGGCAGAAATTCTTTATTCATTATCCTATCCAGTCTCACATGCAGAAGCAATCTTTGATTTGTCAGAGGCTTCATATACTTGTATAATAAGCCTTAGGTGATTGCTGATTTTCTTGTCTGCTGTTTTCATGTTAAATCTCAGCATCTTCTTAATAGTTTCTCAAAAGTCAACAAGCTACAAAGAACCACAAAAATCAAGACATGTCATTAGTTTTGCTCACCTACTTAACTATGTACAATGAAATTTTTATTAGAAATTTAGTTTTATTAAACATTTCTTTATGAAGTGTACATTATTCTATGTTCAAATGTATTTTTAAGCAAAAAAAAATTACAAGAAATCTAAAATTACCTTTGCATTTTAAGATTTGTTTTTATTTTTACAATCTTATAGACTAAACCTAATTTTATTGCTGCTTGTTTTTCATCCATGAGGTAATTATTTTTTGGACTTCTGATTTGCTGTAGGTAATAGCTGTCCCCTAAATACATATCTCTCCACCCATTCTCTAAAAACTATAGTGATCAACAAGGAGAGCAGATAAAACTCTCCATAAATCATGCCTAAAGCTTAAGTAAAGAATACCACAGACTTCAGTTTTCATATAAGTGGGGAAATAAATATTCTAAACCAACAGAGGCAGCTCCAGAGCCCACACTGGAGTATGCAGTTAGTTTCCTCTGGTGTCCCGGAAAAGGGACAGTTCATAAAGGGGGAAATACGAAGAACAAGTCTGAGACCTGATGAATCAGAATACCGGCAACTGGGGAAGGAAAAGAAAGGGGCTTAGAGCATGTGAGAGCAGAAATGGCCGATCTAGAGGGCAAGGTTTCTGAGCAGAGAGGGAGCTACTTGGAAGGGTGAGGTGTTCCCTAGAGGCTTCGTGCCAAGGGAAAAGAAAAAAGCAAGCACTGGAAATTAAGGGACCTATATAAACAAGAGAGTATTGCAAAAACAGACATCACATAAACCCCCACCCCAAAATAAAAGGCTTTACTTCCTAAGTAAACTTTAGCAACTGCACTCACCATGTCAACAGAAGAGGGTGGTACGGAGTTAAGAAGCCTAGTAAGTATACCCTGCCCCTTAAGTACCCTGAGGTAGAAACACCTGAAATTGAGAGGGCAGGGCAATCAAAGGGATTTTAACGTGAATAGATAAATGGCAAATATCCATTTTAAATTGTTATGAGAAGAAAACAGAAAAGCAGTATCATCCAAACTGTTCAGGTGGTGAAAATACTACCCCCAGAAAAACTGCCACGAAGCAGAGGCAACATGTTTGACAACACCTGAAATGAATTAAATATCAATTAAACAAGGATTTGCAGACATGGGGAAAAAACACCTTTTGAATCAGAAATGCAATAATTTGGAGGGACTTCCCTGGCTGTCTAGTGGTTAAGACTCTGCACTTCCACTGCAGGGGACAGGGGTTCGCTCCCTGGTCGGGGAACTAAGATCCAGCATGCTGACGCAGCCAAAAAAAAAGCAATAATTTGGAATAGAAATGGACAAAAATAATATCTAGATGCCTAATGGATAAGAAAGATGTGATGATTAAACACAAGCAAGACATCTCAGAAATGAAGAGTAAACTACAGAATGCCCAAAGAAGAGATCAGAATGAAAATATAATAAGGGAGGGACACTAAGAGAATAAAAACAATTAAGAAAATGAATATGCAGAAGTTAAAAAAGAGAAAAAAAAGAAAATGGTAATATCATGACTTTTGGTTTTAAGAATCTCTTATGGAAATTCGTTAAAGTCTCATGTTTCTTGGGCTTCCCTGGTGGCGCAGTGGTTGAGAGTCCTCCTGCCGATGCAGGGGACATGGGTTCGTGCCCCGGTCTGGGAAGATCCCGGATGCCGTGGAGCGGCTGGGCCCGTGAGCCATGGCCGCTGAGCCTGCGTGTCCGAAGCCTGTGCTCCGCAACGGGAGAGGCCACAACAGTGAGAGGCCCGCGTACCACCCCCCCAAAAGAGTTTCATGTTTCTTAAGAAACATGTATGGGGGTGTGACATGTAATCCCACAATAGCCCCAAATTATCATTTAGGCTTTAGAAAATTCTCTTAAAATATCTGCTTTATAAATCTAGTGAGAACCTAAGCAAGTTTAGAAGCACTACCCTCTTGTCCAAGAAAGTGATCCAGCCCCACAAAAATGGTTTCCCCTTAACTTTCATTTTCTCTCATCCCTACCCTGCTTGTATTTGGTTAGTCAGAGGACGTGTACACAATCCTAAGCTATGATAATCATATATCCCATTCCTTGCCACTGTGAATTCACTAAGGATAGGCATTTGACCTAAGCTGGGCTTGTAAGACCCTTTCTTGGGATTCTCTCTCCTGTCACAGAAAATCTAACTGTAAAATTCTGTGGCTGTCAGCCAGACAGACAAGCTGACAGAGAGCTGCCAAGAAGAATATGAGAAAGGCCTTATATTGAAGATTCCAGGTGCTAATCTGTGGCCCAGGTGCATCCCTGCCTTCTCAGAGCTCTGGTTGTTTAACTGCCTTTGATTCCACAAGCCTATCAATTCTCTTTTGTCTAAGGTAGTCTAAATTGAGGTGGGTGTTTATCATTTCAACTTAAATAATCTTAATATAGTAATTTAAAAAAAAAAAAACCTCTTCTTGTTGTCCCGGTACTTCTTCAAGTGTGCTCTTTGCTGTGCAGAGCTCAGGAGAGACAGTTTTTTAACATTTGATGGGCCCTCTCTTTGTCCCACCTTGCATCTTGCTCAGCAGAGTCTACTGTAGTTTCCAAGTCTGTTTCCATAACTGCCTTCCCTTTCATTGCTTCAACTTTTGTTAAAGATTGCCTGAGCTTCTCAATTGTTTTGTCCTGTGAGGGTATAAGGTTGGGGGAAAGGGAGATGACTGTGATTAAAACTCCTCTAAATAACAGGCATGATACATAATAACTCATGCTTTTTTTTTCTTCTTTTTCTTTTTTCTTTCTTTCTTTTTTTTTGGAAGAGCTAGATAATGGAAAAGAAAGAAAATTCCACAACTTATGAATTAAGAGACATTTCTCCACCATCATGCTCATCAATAACCAACAGTTACTGAGCACTTTTATAAACTAGGCACTTGGGATTTAAAGAGGTTTAACACATGTTCCATGTCCTCAAAAGTCTTATAGTCTGTGCTAATCAAACACAGAAATAGAGAAAATAACTGGCTGCAATAAGAGAAATATTCTTGATAATCAACTGGCAAAAAAAAAGTTGATCAGTAAGTATCTAGTGTATATTTGGTTTCAGGCATAAAATGTATGTTTGAAATACTACAACTGGAGCTTGATATAGAGAAGATCCAAAGAGCATCCCCCCAAAAATCACTAAAACTTTTAACCATTAACCCAATAAGAAAGACAAAAGTATGACTGAAACAAAAAGCAAGGGATCTAGATACCTAACATTTAGAATACCGGTTACCTTTGAGGAGGATACCTGGGGGCTTCAGTGGGATTGATAATACTCTGATTCTTAACATGAGTGGTAGATTTGTAGCATCTAATTTTATTATTCTATATGCTTTTATATTATATATATATATTCTTTTATATGTATGTAAAATAATTTTAATGTTAATTTTTCAAGTTCAAGGAGAAACATGCAGCAAAAATAGAAACAGACCAAAGCTTAAGTGAATTTTTGAAAGTCTCATTTTTTTACTTACTTTAAGGACATTTACTCTTGTCAGTTGAGTTTTCATAGTTTTATTTGACAATTTAAAGTCACTGAGCTGTTTCTGAAGTTCATGAATTTTCTCCTCTAATCTTTGAGTTGTAACAACCTTCAAATTCTGCTGAATTTTCAGTAATGTTTCTTGCTTGTTGTCTTTCTCTAGCTGCTTGAATGTTTTGCCATGCTCCATCTGGGAAATCTTAGTCTGGGAGTTTTCCTTTACAGAAATCAACAGTATTAGAATTAAGAAGTTATGCTTTAAGATGGTGTTCTACAGTAGCATACCAGATCTACTCTACACTGACAAACTGTAGACTTAATTCTTACATAAGTAGAATAGTTTTCACCATAAATATGCATTATTAAAATAATCCAGAAAATAAAATATGACAATAAAAGTGATGGCTTAAGGCTAACAAGGGTACAGTTAAGTATACAATGTTATAAACACCAGGTGATAGTAGAGATTAGTTCAACTTTTCTAAGAATGTATTATAAGGAAATAATAAAATATTTAGATAAAGACTCAAGCACAAAGATATTCTATACAACATTATTCATAACATGAAGAAATAAAAACAATGCAAATGTCAAAAAATAGTTAAAATAAATTACATGTGATTGATTATACATTCATTATAAATAAAGTTTTCAAAAATATTTACTAAGAGAAAGTACTAATGATATAGTTAAATGACAGAAGCAGGATGAAGAAAAAATATGCTATCTCAATTATGTTAAAATATTCTTGGAAAATAATCATAGGAAGATATACCTATATGTTAACACTGATTATCTCAAAGGGGTAGAAATACTGATTGTTTTAATTGTATTCTTTCTACTATTCTGTACTTTATAAAGTTACTACCAGAAAAAAAAAAGAGAGAGAGAGAAGAGGTGTAGATTTAATGAAGATACCACATATTTTCATTATATATAAACTAAAAATTAGTAAAATATATTGAAAAGAACCACTAGTTCTTTCAAAAAAGGAAACAGATACTCCAGGCAAGACTGGTTAAAGAAGGAAGAGAAAATGAAAATACACAGTATTACGAAGGAGATATATACAAAACTAATGTACATAAATTAATTTTATTAAGAGAAAAAAGTTATTAGAAGACAATGGAGTAATGCCTTCAAATCTCTGTGTGAAAATAAAGTCTAAATTCAACTATAAATTGAGCCTGAAGTTTAAAAAAAAAAATTAGCTTTTGACAAAATTCAACACCCATTTATGATAAAAACCCTGCAGAAAGTAGGCATAGAGGGAACTTTCCTCAACATAATAGAGGCCATATATGACAAACCCACAGCCAACATCGTCCTCAATGGTGAAAAACTGAAAGCATTTGCACTAAGATCAGGAACAAGACAAGGTTGCCCACTCTCACCACTCTTATTCAGCATAGTTTTGGAAGTTTTAGCCACAGCAATCAGAGAAGAAAAGGAAATAAAAGGAATCCAAATCAGAAAAGAAGTAAAGGTGTCACTGTTTGTAGATGACATGATACTCTACACAGAGAATCCTAAAGATGCTACCAGAAAACTACTAGAGCTAATCAATGAATTTGGTAAAGTAGCAGGATACAAAATTAATGCACAGAAATCTCTGGCATTCCTATACACTAATGATGAAAAATCAGAAAGTGAAATCAAGAAAACACTCCCACTTACCACTGTGACAAAAAGAATAAAATATCTAAGAATAAACCTACCTAAGGAGACAAAAGACCTGTATGCAGAAAATTATAAGACACTGATGAAAAAATTAAAGATGATACAAATAGATGGAGAGACATACCATGTTCTTGGATTGGAAGAATCAACATTGTGAAAATGACTCTACTACCCAAAGCAATCTACAGATTCAATGTAATCCCTATCAAACTACCACTGGCATTTTTCACAGAACTAGAACAAAATATTTCACAATTTGTATGGAAACACAAAAGACTCCAAATAGCCAAAGCAATCTTGAGAATGAAAAACGGAGCTGGAGGAATCAGGCTCCCTGACTTCAGACTATACTACAAAGCTACAGTAATCAAGACAGTATGGTACTAGCACAAAAACAGAAAGATAGATCAAGGGAACAGGATAGAAAGCCCAGAGATAAAGCCACGCACATATGGTCACCTTATTTTTCATAAAGGAGGCAGGAATATACAGTGGAGAAAGGACAGCCTCTTCAATAAGTGGTGCTGGGAAAACTGGACAGCTACATGTAAAAGTATGAAATTAGAACACTCCGTAACACCATACACAAAAATAAGCTCAAAATGGATTAAAGACCTAAATGTAAGACCAGAAACTATCAAACTCTTAGAGGAAAATATAGGCAGAACACTCTATGACATAAATCACAGCAAGATCCTTTTTGACCCACCTCCTAGAGAAATGGAAATAAAAACAAAAATAAACAAATGGGACCTAATGAAACTTCAAAGCTTTTGCACAGCAAAGGAAACCATAAAAAAACCAAAGACAACCCTCAGAATGGGAGAAAATATTTGCAAATGAAGCAACTGACAAAGGATTAATCTCCAAAATTTACAAGCAGCTCATGCAGCTCAATAACAAAAAAAACAAACAACCCAATCCAAAAATGGGCAGAAGACCTAAATAGACATTTCTCCAAAGAAGATATACAGATTGCCAACAAACACATGAAAGAATGCTCAAATCATTAATCATTAGAGAAATGCAAATCAAAACTACAATGAGATATCATCTCACACCAGTCAGAATGGCCATCATCCAAAAATCTAGAAACGATAAATGCTGGAGAGGGTGTGGAGAAAAGGGAACACTCTTGCACTGCTGGTGGGAATGTGAATTGGTACAGCCACTATGGAGAACAGTATGGAGATTCCTTAAAAAACTACAAATAGAACTACCATATGACCCAGCAATCCCAGTACTGGGCATATACCCTGAGAAAGCCATAATTCAAAAAGAGTCATGTACCAAAATGTTCATTGCAGCTCCATTTACAATAGCCCGGAGATGGAAACAACCTAAGTGTCCATCATCGGATGAATGGATAAAGAAGATGTGGCACATATGTACAATTAAATATTACTCAGCCATAAAAAGAAACAAAATTGAGCTATTTGTAATGAGGTGGATAGACCTAGAGTCTGTCATACAGAGTGAAGTAAGTCAGAAAGAGAGAGACAAATACCGTATGCTAACATATATATGGAATTTAAGAAAAAAAAATGTCATGAAGAACCTAGGGGTAAGACAGGAATAAAGACACAGACCTACTAGAGAATGGACTTGAGAATATGGGGAGGGGGAAGGGTAACCTGTGACAAAGCGAGAGGGTGGCATGGACATATATACACTACCAAACGTAAGGTAGATAGCTAGTGGGAAGCAGCCACATAGCACAGAGAGATGAGCTTGGTGCTTTTTGACCACCTGGAGGGGTGGGATGGGGAGTGTGGGAGGGAGGGAGATGCAAGAGGGAAGAGACATGGGGACATATGTATATGTATAACTGATTCACTTTGTTATAAAGCAGAAACTAACACACCATTGTAAAGCAATTATACTCCAATAAAGATGTAAAAAAATACTTGTCATTTATGCAAGTATTCAAAAAATTTTTTCTCTCCAAGACACCATTTCTTAGGAATCTATTAGAGGATATAACCCAGCAAAATAAGAAAGTAAACCAAAAGAGAGGAAGACAAGAGATTCATGAAACAGTGCAACCTAACCAGGAGATTGGAGAAGAAAAGTCACAGGATTATAGCTGTGCCCAGGCTGACAGAGCAAACAGTCCAGACCGACACAAGAGAATTAAGGACTTTGGATGAGAAAGAATGGGAGATTTTTATAGATTAGAAGATCCTCCGATGCAGTATTTGGGGAAAAAATTAATAAGTGAATGTTGAAAATTATACATATGAAACACAAGGGAAGTATTAACTCTAGGAAAAATAACATGCACTACAAGAAAGGAAAGGTCACAAGAGTATAATACTTGGCATTTTGTAAACACTATTTAGTGTCATAGTGAAGTAAATGCTGATTATGGATTTAGCTAAAAATATTGATATAACAATACTGGGAAGATGGAAGGGGGAGTTGGGAAAAAGATAAACCTTCATCTGTCATATAATAGGAAGTCAACAGATAATGTCTAAAATAAATAACTCAAGATATAGCAATATAAGCAAATTATTTTTAAAAATGGAATTAACTACCAGAAGCAACAGCTAAAGGGGTTAAAAGTAGTTCCCTCTGGGAAATAGGATAGATGGAGGTACAGAAGTGGGCTGCTGCTTTTCAATAGAAGACTCTTGTTATATTTAATTTTTTTAAATGTACATATATATAATATATACATATAAGTGTAAAAGGTAAAAAAAAGTCTCTTAAATAACTTCAGCTCAAAGAAGAAACGGAAACCAATAGTAAAAGTATAAACATATAAAACATAGTAAAAGGACACTTCTTATTAAAAGGTATTGGACAAGCCACAGAGGAATATTTGTAGCCTTTGATGCTTTTATGATTTAAAACAAAGGACCAAAGAAAAGCATATTTACATAAAGAAAAAGAGAAATTAGGGGTGTAGATTTAATAAAGATACCATATATTTTCATTACTTATACATAAAAAATAAATGGTAAAATGTATAGGGAAAAGAACCATTAGTTCTCTGGAAAGATAAAATAGATGCCCCAGGTAAGCCTGGTTAAGGAGGAAAGAGAGAAAGTAAAATATTAGAAAGGAGAAACATACAGAATGCATAGATATAGAAAAGATGAAAATAATTCTAAACAGTACTTTGTAACTCAGTGGCAATAAGTTGAAAACCTAAAAGAAATACATTGTTTCCTAGAAAACAATATAATATTCAACTGTGTCCAGAAAATCCAAGAACTCTAGTAAAGAAAACTATTGGACTTAATAAGTAAATTCAGTAAGGTGGTATATAATTTTTAAAGATATAAACATATCAAAGGCTTTTATCTATATTAGTAATAATCATTTCAAATAGAAATAGGGAAAATATGCCACTCATAATGGGCAGGAAATCTATTTTCCTTCCTGACCTAGGAGTAAACTTTACAAGAAAAAATTACGTGAAGGACTTTTATAGGACTTATATGAAAGAACATTATAAAATCCTATTACAGTACACAAAATAAGATCTGCTAAAGGGAAGGAGGACATGTACAAAATTATCAAAAATCATCAATTTTCAAAAATCATACCATTACAAAGCCAACTGAGTAAACTACAAACAATATTTACAAATTGCTACTTTGACAGGTATAAAATTTACATTGAACATTCAACTCATACAGTGTAATCATTAACCTACTTTTATTTTTGTCCTCTGTTGTTCCTTTAAATGTATTCTGTGGAGTTAATTCTTCATTTGCCATTAACTGAAACTAAGGCCAGGGCCATGTTTTTCCTGATCACTTTCAGTTTAATGTAAAACTTATAACATTGCCTTTACTAAAAGGTACCTTTACAACAACAGGTCAAGAACTTATAAAGTAAAAACAACCAAATAGTAATATTAGACATGACAAACATAATAGCTGAAATGAACAACACAATAGATGAGATAAATAGGATGGATAAAGCTGAGAACAAATTGAGTCAGTTGGAAAATCAGACTGAGAAACTCTCTGAGAAGGTGGCAAGAAAGGCAGTACCAATAGGGGTGTGTGTGTGTGTGTGTGTGTGTGTGTGTGTCTGTATAAAGAGAGAAAGATTTGGCTAACACAACTGTGGGGTCTGGCAAGTCCAAAATCTTCAGGGCAGGCTGGCAGGTTGGAGGCCCAGGGAAGAGCTGATGTTGCAGCTCAGGTCTGAAGGCAATCTAGAGGTAGAATTCCTCCTCTTCAGGGGACCTCAGTCTTTTCTTTTAAGGGCTTCAACTGCTTGGATGAGGCTCACTCATTATGGAGAGTAATCTGCTTTACTCAAAGACTTCTTGTTATGTTAATCACATCTAACATGCAACATCTAGACTGATGTTTGATCAAGCATCAGGGCACCATATCTTGGTCAAGTTGACACATAAAATTAACCACCATGCAAAGAAATGATGGATAGAATTAGAATTGCCAACGTTCTGTTAAGAGTCACAGGAGGAGAAAGAGTAGAAAAAGAAGAAAAGTAAAAACAAAAAAAAACAAAAGAAAGAAATCAAAAGAAAATAAAGAGAGGAAAATGTTTAAATAAATAATGGTAAAATTGACAGATGAAAGACTTAGATTTAAAAATTCATGGAGTGCCAAATAAGAGAGATAAGGTAAAACAATATACCTAAGCACATTATAGGGAAATTTAAGAACATTAAAGCAAATGAGAAAAGTTTTAAGGTTTCCTGAGAGAAAGAACAGATCACCTACAAAGGAATAAGAATCACATTTTTGTTAGACTTTTCAACAGTAACAGAGGATGCAAGGAGATAATTTTAAAGAATTTAATGAAGGAACTTTGAACCTAGAAGTTTATATCCAGCCAAATTGTCATTCAAATATGAGGGCATACTAAAAGTGTTATCAGGCACACGTGGTGTCAGAAAGTTTGCCACACAAAGATCCAATTTTTTAAAACTCTCTTGTGGAAACACTCAAATTAGGAGAAAAATCCAGGAGGAGGCTTCAAGAAATATGCAACTAAGAGAAATCAAACACGTTGGTCAAATTTGGTGGTTGTCTAAAAAATTAGGACCAAGTAAAAGAAACCAAATAAAAGATATATCATGCAACAATGAACCCCCCAAAAATTGCATTAGTGATCATAATTTCTGAAAACAGAATTTAAGGCAATATTTTATAAAGGACAAATAAGAGAATGTTTTATAGTGCTTAAAAGAACAGGATAGCAAAATCATCGTGAGCGCACATGCTCCAGTAATCTATAAAACAAAAACTGATAGAACAGCACAGACAAATGGATGAATCAAAAATTATACTTGGAGGAGTTCCCTGGTGGTCCAGTTGTTAAGAATCTACCTGCCAATGCAGGGGATATGGGTTTGAGCCCTAGTCTGGGAAGATCCCACATGCTGCGGAGCAACTAAGCCCGTGTGCCACAACTACTGAGCCCATGCTCTAGAGCCTGTGAGCTGCAACTACTGAGCTCACATGCTGCAACCACTGTAACCCGAGCGCCTAGAGCTCATGCTTCAAAACAAGAGAAGCCACTGCAATAAGAAGCCCGAGCACCTCAACGAAGAGTAGCCCCTGCTCATCGCAACTAGAGGAAGCCTACGCACAGCTATGAAGACCCAGTGCAGCCAAAAATAAATTTAAAAACAAAAACAAAAATTATACTTGAAGAATGTAGCATATCTTTTCCAGAATCAAGTAAACAAAAATAATCAGAGGTACAGACAATCTGAACCATACGAATAATATGCTTGAGCATTAGCTATTTATAGTGCTTTATACCCAACCGAGAAAGAACACATTCTTTATAAGCACACACGGCACACCTACCAAAACAGACCAATCACTGGCCATGTAGGAAGCCTCAATAAATTCCCAGGGATCATATCATACTTCTACCATGTTGTAATAAAATACAAATTTTTAAAAAATCCTATACATTTGGAAACATAAAAATGTATTGCTATATTTAAAATAAAAGATAAGGGAAACAGTACATGTCAATATTTGTGGAACAAAGCAAAAGTAGTTCTTGACAGAAAAATTATGGTTTAAATGAGTGCATTTATCAGAATATTCGAAAGGTTAATCATAAACCAGTTGCTCTTATTTTTCTTCCTCCTATTCTTCTTCCTTTCCTTCTTTCCCCTTCTAAACAATTCAGTCCTAAAGCCATAGGCATCTGCACAGAATGAGAAGGGAAATGCTGAGGCTCATAGCAGGCCTACAGAACCCAAGCAAGGTGACAAAAGTGTCTGCAAAAGAGGGCTGCCCTGCAGAGGGACTCAGAGCCTGATCACATATGGAGAGGTGACCTGTCATGGAGTGTTAGAGCCTGAACAGGGCAAGGAAGATGTGTGTACCGTTCTGGAAATCAACAAGAACAAGACAGGAACCCAAATAAGAAGATGGGTAAAGGAAACAAACGGGCAGAAACTAAAAAACCAAAAGATGAAAAACATTAAGGAAATGCGAAACTCATTAATAATTAGAGAAATGCAAATTAAATTAACAATCATTTTATACCTGATGGAATGGCAAAAGTTAGGAAGCTGCTAGTGTCAGGAAATGACAAGAATGTGGAGATTCAAAAACCCTCCTGTATCTCTGGTGGGACGATTTATTGTTCTGTGAGAGCTGACTTGCAGTACTTAGTCATATTAAGTGTATGTATACACTATGAGCCACCAATTCAAATCCTGACTTAACACCCCTAAGCAATTCTCTCTTAAGTCCATAAAGGGGACTTGTACCAGGATGCTATCAGTGATGTTGTTTGTGGTAGCATAAAAATAGAGGTAACAAGGCTATTTACCACTAGAAGAAGAGACAGGTAAAATAAATAAATAAATAAAAATAAAAAATTAAAACCATGGCAGGTATGAACACTGTAGTACTCCATGCAGTAGACAGAAGCAATGAATTAGATGAACAAATAGCAATATTAAGTGGCTCTTAAAAATACAGTGCTGAGTAATAGAATGAGTTTTTTTTTTTTTTTTTTTTTTTGCGGTATGTGGGTCTCTCACTGTTGTGGCCTCTCCCGCTGCGGAGCACAGGCTCCAGACGCGCAGGCTCAATGGCCATGGCTCACGGGCCCAGCCACTCCACGGTATGTGGGATCTTCCCGGGCCGGGGCACGAACCCGTGTCCCCTGCATCGGCAGGTGGACTCTCAACCACTGCGCCACCAGGGAAGCCCTAGAAGGAGATTTTTAACACGATACCACTTATAGAAATTTAAAATACTTGCACAAAAATTACATTTAAAGAAACACATATAAACAAAGAAATACACATTAAACATATTAGATTGACTTCCTTTTGGGGAGGCAATGGACAAGATCCAAGGAAAGAATAAATAAATAAGAGAGAGACCTTCCATGGCCCAAATTAATGCATTAAAAACCATGGACTTTGATTAACTCAACCTTCTGTATCTGAGGTCCAATTGTGAGGAATGGGGAGGCAAGGGAATCCAAGTGGTCAACAGCATTAAAAAAGAAAGTTACTCAACCTTACTAGTAGTAAGGTAAATGTAAAAACTGTACCATTTTAACCTAACTCGCACAAACACACACTCTAAAAGGATGACAGCATCCAATGCTGGCTAGGATGTGAAGAGGAAACATTCATGTATTGCTATTTGGAAAGCGAACTGCCTTTTGCAAGGTAGTGTTCTGGCAATGGCTATTAAACTTTAAAATACTTAGGATATTCCCTGGTGATCCAGTGGTTAGGACTCAAAGCTCTCACTGCTGGGGCTCCAGGTTCGATACCTGGTTGGGGAACTAAAATCCCACAAGCTGTGCAGCGCAGCCAAAGAAAAAAATTTAAAAAGAAAATACTCATACACTGTGATCCTATATTTCCACATTTAGAACTCAGCCCCATAGGGAGAGGAAGCACCAGTGTGGAAAGATATATGTATATACATACTTATTTCAGCATTATTTGTAGTGGCATAAAAAGTGGAAATAAGAGAAGGACCATCAATAATTCTTAATAGGGAATTGGTTGAATAAATAAGTTATATACACAGTATGGAATACTGTACAGCTGTTAAGGGAATAAGTTAAATCTATATCTTTTGACCTAAGGAAAGACCATGAGGTACCTACTTCTTACCAAGTAAGAAGAGTATTTTGACTGGTACAGTCCCAGTTTTGTAAAAATACCAACACCTACATATATATATTCATATATTTCCATAATCATTGCAATAGTTGTAAAAGATATAGACACATTGGTTACCAACATGAAATAGGCAGAAAGGGGGTTAGAGAAGATTATTATTGTTTCCTTCAAACCTTTTAACATGTTTTCAAGGGTTGCGGAAAGCATGCGCTATTTGTATATTCTTAAAATTTAATATTGTATTTTTAAAATTTGCATGGAAATGAATCATCATCAATTACAGATTCAAGAGCAGAGGTAGAAGCTGGATTCATCTTTGGACTCTGTGGAGTACATTGCCGATACCACCTCACTAGGTGCTGGAAGTTTTTAAAAACCAAGTGCTCAGGATTTCCCTGGTGGTGCAGTGGTTAAGAATCCGCCTGCCAATGCAGGGGACACGGGTTCGATCCCTGATCCAGGAAGATCCCACATGCCACGAAGCAACTAAGCCTGTGTGCCACAACTACTGAGCCTCTCTAGAGCCTCTCTAGGGCCACTCTAGAGCCTCCACTCTGCGAGACACAACTATTGAGCCCGTGTGCCACAACTACTGAAGCCCGTGCGTCTAGATCCCGTGCTCTGCAACAAGAGAAGACACCGCAATGAGAAGCCCGCACACCACAACGAAGACCTGCTCGCCGCAACTAGAGACAGCCCACATGCAACAACGAAGACCCAATGCAGCCAAAAATAAAATTAAAAAAAAAATTTTTTAATGTTCTATATTAAAAAAAAAACTCAGGGATCAAAATGTATTGGATCAATGAATGAATGAATGGAATAAGAGACTAAATGAGTGAGTAGTGAGTGAGTAAGTTTATGCTTGGGGGCACAGTAATTATAGAAATAGTATAATATAGGTATGGGTATGACAAGCAATTCTGTGAAGAGGTAGTGAAATAGAATCAAAATCTCCTGAAAATCATCCTACCTATTCCCATTCCACTTTTAGGATTGACCTTTTCCTTATAGATGCAGAGAAGCAGAAAATAGAGAAGGAAATTGTCTACAAGGTAATTATTGAGGAATTTCACCAACAGCCCGTTCCCAATGCCCATCATATCTAGCTGACACAGTACACCTGAAATTCCCCCTTTAGAGAGTCATTCCTTTGACCTCCTTTCCCTCTAATCCTCTTTTAAAAGTACATTAAGAAATGTGTTAACAATGCTTACAATAAATATCAAATATGTACAGTAGAGAAATGGGAGATATGGAGTAAGGAAAGGCTTTTTGATACAATCAGAATGTTCAAAAGTTTGTAGCAAATTTTCCTCCCTTTCCTAATACTAAGAAAAGTACAAATAGCATTAACAGCTTTGAACATTAGATAGTATAATAAAAGATGATCATTTTCATTGTCCAAGAAATGCCTTATACTTCAGGAAATTCTTACTTTGTTCGTGTCCAAGTCTAATCTCCCTGGGAAAAGATCATTAATAGCAATTTTTCCTTTCAGACTTTTCAAAGGTCTTTTTTGTTCCTTATACTTTTCCACAGTGTCAGATGATTCTCCAGTAGTTTCTTCACAGTGATGATACTGCTTCTCCAATTGCTTAGTGAGCATCTGAACTTCCTGCTGGTGGCCTTCAGCTCTCTGCAGGGAAAAAAAAATAGATAAAACATCCTGATGGTCCATGATTTGTATTTTTCAAAACTATTTGCAAGTTCTACTTAGAACATTAAGTTACTAAAATAGATGAATGGGGAAGACATTTAAGAAGATTTGACATGTATAAGCTAGTTTTTAAAAAAGAAACAGAAAGGTTTGATATATAAAAATAAGACATTTTAGTGAGTACTGAGAAATAAAACTGTATAATGAATTTTAAGAGAGCAGAGCATAAAAAATTTGTAACTATACAATAAACAGACTACTGTGTAATAGGTTTTACTAACACATTGAATTTAAGCAATACCTATTTTCATCTGAATTTTAGGGTGAAGAGTCATGAAATTTTACTAAAATGATTTGGACATAACAAGGAGATACATCCACTTAAACTTGCTGAATCAATCTTTCCATAGACTTGACCAGTAAATTCAAACAAATGACTGACTTAATAATTTATTTAACTGCACTGACTGAACTGACCAGTGTTTGATCATGATGGAAACATTATCCTCATCACACCACTATTTTTAAGCTAGCATTCATTGAGCTTACTGAACTGAAGCATTTATCATGTATTAATCCATTTAATCCTTACAACCATTCTGTGGGACAGGAACTAAACCTACCCCAACCCTACCCCCACTCCTGCCAAAATTTACAAATGAAACTGAGGCACAGAGAGCATAAGTAACCTGCCCAAGAGCACACAGTTGCTAATGGCAGAGCTGGGATTCATACCAGTCCTCTCAGCTCTTAACAAACACACTATACTACCTCTACTGTGATAATGGACATCCTCTTCCCTTTTATCACTATAGTAATAAAAATAAACTCAGAGCCACAGAGTTTACTAAATCAGCTAACATCAAAACCCACACCTTAAAACTAATTTGAAAGAGTAACTCATCTGTCAATACACTTACGGACTTCCAAGATTGCTCATTTGCACCAGTCTCCTGAATGCTCCCTTTCACACCTTCCTCTGTGGCTGGTATGGGTTCAACACTGTTGCTGGGAAGAGTAGACAACTGACTGAGGAATTTCTGATAGAGGGATGGCACAGTTTTAGTTTCCCATCTGAATGAATACGGAGGTCTGTCTAACTCAGGTAATTGTTTTTCCTTATGGATCAAATCTTGTTGACATTTATCCCAAATTTTCTGTCCATCTTTTGGTCCTTCAGAGTGAAAAATGTTGTCTCTCTCAAAGTTCTTGACCAGGATAGCTTCATCTTTGTCCTAAATATGCCGACACACATGTTAAACTTCCCATATGGAATTTAATATTGAGACATCTACTTCCCTCCTTTTGAAATAAAAGTATAGTCATAATACAAAGCTTCAGGAGAAAAGGCTCTCAATAGAAATAAAGAGTTACAGAGTCATAAGAGAGACAAGGACATACTCAAAAGGGTAAACTAGAACATCAAGAGGTATTAAAATATTATGTGGGGGCAGGTGGGGAGGGCAATAAAAATGATGTTATAGAGAAACTACTTTGAGAACATAGGAAATTTAGCTTAGAGAAGCAGCTGACCGAACTGCTCCAGTTTATGGAGGAACTGTTTACAGAATATTTTGAGCTAATAAATGTAGGAATAATGATAGAATTTTAAAACTCAACATTTTACTTCTCCTAAAAAAAATAACTGATTCAGGCAAGGATTGTCAATGAATGCTATGACTATTAAGTGAAAAGCTGGCAGGGAAATGGATATTTTCATAATGATTTAATTATGATTATAGAACATCATTTAATAGTAACAGCTTTGATAATGTAAAAGCATAAATAACTCACATTTCTTTCCCCCAACCTTTCCCTTTTAAGCACCCTGCTTCCACTGTAAACAGGAAAAAAATAAAAGATAATGCTTGTACTTCTCCTTCCCCCGACTTCTCCCAGGAATATTCTGCCTTTATAAATTCGAGTCTTCTTTTCACCTCTTGCCACCTTCTATTCTGAAAACTGTAACAAGTTTAGTTTCTGGGCTTTTTGTCATGTGAAACTGGGAAATAGAAGGGGAGCTAGAGTTGTTGAAGTAATGATGGGTTTGTCTCACTAAAAGCCCAGAAAAAAGAGGTAGAATAAAAGAGCAGTGGAAGAAAAGGTCAGAGCTACATGGACTCTGGTGTGGGAGAGGTTTTCGGAGATGTGACAGATAAGTCAGAGAAGTCAAAAACATGGAAAGTGTTACTGTGAATTACTTGAAAGAGGTGATTAAAAATTGGAATTACTTTAAACTCTGAAAGTAGTTGCTGAATTTTTTTAAGTAGAACTCCTCACAGTAAGGGGATCATGATGGGCCTTATTTTACATTCAGAATATATAATAAACAGTTTGGGTCCGTGGATTTCAAAATAAACTTTTACCACTTCCTTGACAGTAGTCCATCTCCCATCCTCCTCCAACATTCTTCCATAAAACTTCCATTCATCCTGTGAATTGCTATCTACTAGGGAGCAGGATAACCTCTTCCTTCTAAACCCAACTCATGCCGTAATTCTAGATTTCAATGTCCATGTAGATGATCCACCAGTTTAGTTTTGTGACTCCTGTGCTTCAGTTTCAATGACTTTCACCTACATCCCTATTCAATCCTTATACCCAACTCCAAAAACCCAGATGTTGTCAGCAACAGGAACTAACCCATACCAGAAATTTAAAACTTGAATATTTCACTCTCTAACCACCACCTCCTCCCATTTCTCTCAAAGCTCCATTCCCTCTAACCTTTTCTTTAGTATCACAGAGACCTTCAGATCTGCCTTGCACTTTTTCTCCATACCTCAGAAACTCTTCCAGTCTGCCATGCTGTACTGCTTCCTTTTATCCTCCATAAGAAGAAGACCAATAAACCACTCAACATTTGCCAATTATCATCTGGAGTAACACAAGGTAATAAAAAATCCTGTTTCTTCAAAAATCAATCAAAAGTTGTTCTCACCTTCATCATGAAACTGTCTTCTTGTTCTTTCATACTCATATAAGGGGTGAATCTGTTAACACCTGCTAACTTTTTCTCCAAAAGGTCTACTTTTCGCTCGGCTTTTTTTCTTTCAATCAGATGTACTCTGTGTAAGATATTGGCAGGTAATGATATCTTGAAACCAATTTTCAAATTTCAATTAAAATAATAAAAAGAAATATCCCCCATTTAAAGTATATTAAACATGTGTATCAAGTAAAAATGTATTTCTTATGAAAAGAGCTGTGCAGTTACCCAACTATTTCTAGGGAGAGACAAGAAATGGTAGAGAAATGAAGAGAACAACAATCCAGTGTTAAGTACTGTAGTCGTTCCCCTGGGGGAGGTCAATTTTGAAACCATCCTTTTCAAGAGGAAATTTGAGTATGAATATCTGTCTGCTACTATGGTAATATTGTGATGATCAGGAGGTTCCACATGTGTACAAGCACAGTGGGCCTCTGTATTCGAGGGTTCCACATCCATGGATTCAACCAACCATGGATTGAAAATATTCACAAAGATTCTTTTCAGAAGGTTCCAAAAAGCAAAACTTAAATTTGCCTCACACCAGCAACCATTTACATAGCATTTACATAGTATTAGGTATTAGAAGTAATCTAGAGATGATTTAAAATACACAGGAGATGTGCATAGGTTATATGCAAATACTATACTATTTCATATAAGGGATTTAGCATCTGCAGATATTGGTACCCTCAGGGGTCCTGGAACCATCTCCTGTAGACACCGAGGGACAAGGGATGAGGGAGAAATGTACTCCCATTCTAGTAACACTTGCATGGGTTCTTCAACTGAATCCCTGAATGGGGTTGCACGAGGGGTAAAGGAATTAGAAATATTAATATAGCAATAGAGAATAGAATATGTAAAAATTTGTTTTATTATCAAATATACAAACAGTTAATTATTTGCTTCTTGTTTTGATTAACCATTGGTAGGCATCGGTAACGTTTTCTACCTTGAGGCTAGGTTAAAGTTTCAGTTCATCTTCCATGCTTTTTATGTTCTCTTCTATCTAAGATTTGCATCCTACAGAATTAGTGAATTTGAGTCAGATCAAAGAAATTATCTGAATTATCTAAAGAGAAAATTTTAATTAAAAAAATTATATTAGAAACATGTAGGTCACACTCAAAATGTCTGACACCTGCAACTGTAGTCTTAGAATGAGAGTAGACACAGAATGGGACAGAAACAATATTTAAAAAATAATAATTCCCAAGAATTTTCGAAACCTGATGAAAGACATCAATTGATAGATTCAGTAAGTTCTGCAAATCCTAAGCAGGATAGATACAAATAAATAAATAAATAAATAAATAAATAAAAGGGACATTTTATATTAATAAAAGTGACAATTCAACAGAAAGATATAGACATCCTATATTAGAATGCAAATAGTTTCAAAATACATAAAGCAAAAGTTGAACAAAAAGTGAGAGGCACAATCATAATTGGAGATTTCAACATACCTCTTTCAGTAACCAATAGAACAAAAGCAAAATGTGCTGGGTCTGAAAATTTATTCCCAACTGCACTAAATGCAAAGAGAGGACAGCTAAAGGGGCTGAGGACCAGATAGGGCCTAAGAACAATCCTTTGTCCCAAGTTTCCTCCAGAGTTCACTCCATAGGAACAGCTTCCAATTCTCTTCCTCTTCAACATGAACATAAATATGAAAAAAAAATGTGTATGGTATGCTACATAGCCATCTTCCTTGTTGGCATCAAAGACAAAACAAAAAGTCCTGAGTGACTCACTCTACAGCCGTATTAAAAATTGTGCTGAAGAGTCTGCAATGCTTGGTCAGCTGTTAGGAGTTAAACTATAGACCAACTTCAGGTGGTAGCTTATCACTGAGAAGATAATTATTGGAATGATGAATTTCTTTTAAACAGTTCTTCATTTGAACTTTGTCAGTCTTCTTTTTTCATACACTGCACAACCAGAAAGAAAGGAAATCCTACTCTCCCTCTTGCTAGCCTTTAATTTTAATAATTTCTCAGCCTGAGTAAAGGTTTGTTTTATCACTTAGTTTTAAGATCCTATATAGTTTCTTTTTAAAAGAGATTTTGGAAATGCAAGACCCAGAAGAAACTTCAACCTATTCATTGAGGCAATATATACTAACTAATGTAGAATAGAAACAGCTTCACATCTGAATACAACAGCTTTTCATATTGTATGACTAACTTAAATATTATTCATATTATAAGAGGGAAAATTAATGACTTTGTTTCTCCTCCTATCAACCAAGTGCACATGATCACATATCTCCTCTGTCTGTAAACCAATTAAGTAACCACGGGTCTAAGAATAACGCATTGTATAAAGGACAAAACCACACAATCATCCCAATAAATGCAGAAAAATCATTTGACAAAATCCAACACATTTTAGTGATAAAAACACTCAACAAACGTAGAAGCGAATTTCCTCAACCTGATAAAGGACATCTACAAAAAACCCATAGCTGAAAACGTATTTAATGGTAAAAGACTGAACCCCCCCCCACCACCACCTAAGATCAAGAACAAAAGAAGGATGTCTGTTTCTCACGACTTTCTTTCAATACTGCACTGGAAGTTTGAGTCAAGGCAATAGACAAGAAAAATAACTTAAAAGCATCCAGATTAGAAAGGAAGAAGTAATACCTCAACATAATAAAGGCTGTATATGACAAACCCACAGCAACACACAACATCATACTCAATGGTGAAAAGCTGAAAGCATTCCTTCTAAGATCAGGAACAAGATAAGTATGCCCACTCTTGCCACTTTTATTCAACATAGGTTTGGAAATCCTAGGCACAGAAATCAGAGAAGATAAAGAAATAAAAGGAATCCAAATTCAAAAGGAAGAAATAAAACTGTCACTGTTTGCAGATGACATGATACTATATATACAAAATCCTAAAAACACCACCAGAAAACTACTAGAGCTCATCAATGAATTTGGTAAAGATGTAAGATAAAAATTAAAATAAAGAAATCTGTTGCATTTCTATACACTAAATAAACTATCAGAAAGAGAAATTAAGGAAACAATCCCATTACCACCACATCAAAAAGAAAAAAATGCCTAGAAATAAACCTACCAAAAATTATGAGACACCGATGAAAGAAATTGAAGACAACACAACAGATGGAAAGATATCCCATGTTCTTGGATCAAAAGAATTAATATTATTTAACATGAGCATACTAACCAAGGCAGTCTACAGATTCAATGCAATATCTATCTAATTACCAATGGCATTATTCACAGAACTAGAACAAATAATTTTAAAATTTGTATGTAAACACAAAAGACCCCAAATAGCCAAAACGATCTTGGGAAAGAAGAACAGAGCTGGAGGAATCATGTTCCCTGACTTCAGACTATACTACAAAGCTACAGTAATCCAAACAGTATGGTACTGGCACAAAAACAGACATGTAGACCAATGGAATAGGATAGCAAGCCCAGAAATAAACCCATGCACTTATGGTCTATTAAGCTACTACAGAGGAGGAAAGAATATACAATGGAGGAAAGACAGTCTCTTCAATAAGTGGTGCTGGGAAAACTGGACAGCTACATGTAAAAGAATGAAATTAGAACATCCTCTAATACCATATATAAAAATAAACTCAAAATGGATTAAAGACCTAAATGTAACACCAGATACCATAAAATCCCTAGAGGAAAACATAGGCAGAATGCTCTTCGTCATAAATCACAGCAATAATTTTTTGGATGGGTCTCCTACAGTAATGGAAATAAAAGCAAAAATAAGCAAATGGTACCTAGTTAAACTTAAAATCTTTTGCACAGCAAATGAAACCATAAACAAAACGAAAAGACAACCTACAGATTGGGAAAAAGTATTTGCAAATGATGTGACTGACAAGGGTTTAATTTCCAAAATATACAAACAGCTCATATAGCTCAATATCAAAAAAACAAAAAACCCAATTAAAAAAAATGGGCAGAAGAGCTAAATAGACATTTCTCCAAAGAAGACATACAGATGGCCAAAAGGCACATGAAAAGGTGCTCAATATCTCTAATTATTAGAGAAATGCAAACCAAAACTACAGTGAGGTATCACCTCTCACAGGTTAGAATGGCCATCATCAAAAAGTCTACAAATTATAAATGCTGGAGAGGGTGTGGAGAAAAAGGAACCCTCCTACACTGTGGGAACGTAAATTGGTGCAGCCACTATAGAGAACAGTATGGAGGCTCTTTAAAAAACTGAAAATAAAGTTACCATATGATCCAGCAATCCCACTCCTGGGCATATATCTGGAAAAGATGAAAACTTTAATTGGAAGAGATACATGTACCCCAATGTTCATAGCAGCACTATTTACAATAGCCAGGACATGGACAACTTAAACGTCCATCAACAGATGAATGGATAAAGAAGACGTGGTATATATATACAGTGGAATATTATTCAGCCATAAAAAAGAATGAAATAATGCCATTTGCAGCAACATGTATGGACATAGAGATTATCATGCCAAGTGAAGTAAGTCAGAAAGAGAAAGACAAATGCCATATGATATCACTTATATGTGGAATCTAAAAAAAATGATACAAATGAACTTATTTTAAAAACTCACAGCCATAGAAAACAAACTTATGGTTACCAAAGGGTGGAGGAGGGAGGATTAATTATGAGTTTGGGATTCACTGATGCACACCACTGTATATAAAATACACAACAAGGACCTACTGTATAGTACAGGAAACTATAGTAATATTTTGTAATAACTTATATGGGAAAAGAATCTGAAAAAGAATATATATATATATACCTATATCTATATCTATATATCACTTTGCTGTACACCTGAAACTAATACAACATTGTAAATAAACTATACTTCAATAAATAAATAAATAGAAAGGAAGAAGTAAATCTCTTTGCCAATAACATGGTCTTGTATAGAGAAAATCTTACAGAATACACACACAAACACACACACACAGGAAAACCTATAGGAGCTAATAAACAAGTTCAGCAAGGTTAGCAGGACACAAGACTGACATAGAAAAATCCACTATATTTCTATTCTCTGAAAATGAACAATCCAAAAACAAAATTAGGAAACAGTTCTCTTTCCAATGCATAAATAAGAATAAAATACTTAGAAATGAAGAAATAAATTTAACAAAAAAATGTAAGACATTCACTAAAAACTGCAAAATATTTTTTGAAAGAAATTAAAGACCTAAATAAATGGAAAGATGCCCCATATTCATGGATTAAAGACTTAATATGACAGTATTCCCCAAATTGATCTACAGATTCAACACAATCCCTATCAAAATCTCAGCTCCCTTTTTTACAGAAACCAACAAACCAATCTTAAAATTCATATCGAAAAGTAAGGGACCCAGAGTAGCCAAAACAGTCTTGAAAATAAAAAGAAAAAGTTTGAGGACTCACATTTCAAAACTTACTACAAAGCTACAGTAATTAGGACAGTGTGGTACTGGTATGAGAATAGACATATAGACCAGTGAAACAGAATTGAGAGTCCAGAATTAAATGAATACATTTATGGTCAATTGATTTTTTTTGCAAAATTGTCAAGACAACTCAATGGGAGAGAGAATAATCTTTTCAACATGTGGTGCTGGGACAACAAGTGGATCTTCATATGAAAAAGAATGAATTTGACTACTATACATAAAATAGATAACTAATAAGGACTTACTGTATAGTACAGGGAACTTTACTCAATACTCTGTAATGACCTATATGGGAAAAGAATCTAAAAAAGTGTGTATATGTATAACTGATTCACTTCACTGTACAGCAGAAACTAACACAACATTGTAAATCAACTATACTCCAATAAATTTTTTTAAAAACAGAATGAATTGGGACCCCCTAACTCACACTTACAGAAAAATTAGTCAAAATGCATAAATCGTACCAATGTTTTCTTAGGTCAGTCTCCCACGGCAATAAAAATAAAAGCAAAAATAAACAAATGGGACCTGATGAAACTAACAAGCTCTCGTACAGCAAAGGAAACCATAAACAAAATGAAAAGACAACCTACAGGATGGGAGAAAATATTTGTAAATGACGCGACCGACAAGGGCTTAATTTACAAAATATACAAACAGCTCACAGAACTCAACAACCAAAAAACAAACAATCCAATCGAAAAATGGGCAGAAGACCTAAATACATCTCTCCAAAGAAGACATATAGATGGCCAAAAAGCACATGAAAATATGCTTAACATCACTAATTATTAGAGAAATGCAAATCAAAAGTACAATGAGGTATCATCTCACATGGCTCAGAATGGCCATCATTAAAAAGTCCACAATTCATTAGGATTTATACTTAAGATATGAAAAACTATTACATATATATTTGTCTCCAATAAAAAGTTTTTTAAAAAGTCTACAAATAACAAATGCTGGAGAGGGTGTGGAGAAAAGGGAACCCTCCTACACTGTTGGTGCGAATGTAAATTGCTGCAGCCACTATGTAAAACAGTATGGAGGTTCCTCTAAAAACTAAAAATAGAGTTGCCCATATAATCCAGCAATCCCATTCCTGGGCATATATCTGGACAAAACTATAAAAAAGAATGAAATAATGCCATTTGTAGCAACATGAATGGACCTAGAGATTATCATACTAAGTCAGAAAGAGAAAGTCAAATACCATATGATATCACTTATATGTAGAATCTAAAAAAAGGGTACAAATGAACTTATCTACAAAACAGAAACAGATTCACAGACATAGAGAAGAGACTTGTGGTTGCCAAGGGGAAGGGAGTGTGGGGGAGGAATGGATTGGGAGTTTTTGATTAGCAGATGCAAACTATTATACATAGAATGGATAAACAAGGCCCTACTGTATAGCACAGGGAACTATATTCAATATCCTGTGATAAACCATAATAGAAAACTATATAAAATAGAATGTATGTATATGTATAACTTAATTTGCTGCACAGAAAAATTAACACAACATTGTAAATCAACTATACTTCAATAAAATAAAATTTTTTTAATTAGTCAAAATGGATCAAAGACAAAAATTTAAGTACTAAAACAATAACTATTAAAAGAAAACATACGTGTAAATCTTTGTGATACTGGATTAGGCAATGGTTTCTTTGATATAACACCAAAGACACAAATGACAACAACAAAAAAAAGATAAACTTCATCAAAATTAAAAGATTTTGGAAACCAGCCTGGAAGTTGCTCAGAAGTAACCTCAAAAAGTTAAACATAGGGTTACTTTACGACCCAGCAATTCTACTCCTAAGGCATATACCTAAGAGAAATAAAACATACAGTCATATAAAAACTCATATAAGAATGCTCATAGCAGCTTATTCATAAAGTCCCCTGCAAAGGAAACAACCCAATGTTCATCAACTGATGAATGGATAAATAAAATGTGGTGTATCCTTATGATGGAATATTATTCAGCAATACAAAAAATGAAGTACTGATTCATGCTAAACGGTGATGAATCTTGAAATCATTGCGCTAAATGAAAGAAGTCAGACACAGAGGCCGTATATTGTATGTATCATTTCATTCATATGAAATGTCCAGAAAAGGCAAGTCCACAGAGAAAGAAAGTAGATTGCCAGAGACTGGAGAAAGTGGAATGGGGAGTAACTCCTAACAGACATGGGGTTTCTTTAGGGGTTGATGGAAACATTCTGAAATTAGAGAGCGGTGATGCTTGCACAACCTTGTGAATATACTAAAAACTACTGAATTGTATATTGCAAAAGGGTGAATTTTAATGAAATGAAAATTATATCTCAGTGAAAAATGTTTTTTTAAATATAATTTTGAGTCTGTATTTAAAATTCCATTAGATTTAAATTCTGTGATCAATCAGGATATGAGGTTCATATATTATTTGCAAGCTTATGACAAATGACATTTTTGAAAACAAACTAGAAAATTCCCTACCTTAGAAGGTTTTCTAGTTCTATAATTCTTCTAGTTAGATCCCAGTTGCCTCTTTCAAGATTCTGAATATTGATGTTTTTCAAAGATTTAATTCTGGTGAGAGAAGCAACAAGTTCTTCTAGGTCCTTGATATCATCTTTCAGGGACATTATGTGGAATGACTGTTGCACATTCTTTTCTTTGTAACTTTCTAGCTCATTCTTCATCTCTTGCAATGAAGTTTCTTTTATGAAAAGTTTGTTTCGAAGATTTCTTAGCTAATGAGAAAGGAAAAGTGTTATTTAAAAATCATTTATAAATTTGGTTTTAGAAACTTCATGATTTTAAATCATTATGAGTATTTGTGTGTGTGTGTGTGTGTTAGTTTCTGCTTTATAACAAAGTGAATCAGTTATACATATACGTATGTCCCCATATCTCATCCCTCTTGCATCTCCCTCCCTCCCACCCTCCCTACCCCACCTGTCTAGGTGGTCACAAAGCACCTAGCTGATCTCCCTGTGCTATGCGGCTGCTTCCCACTAGCCAACTATTTTACGTTTGGTAGTGTATATATGTCCATGCCACTCTCTCACTTTGTCCCAGCTTACCCTATCCCTTCCCCGTAGTCTCAAGTCCATTCTCTAGTAGGTCTGCGTCTTTATTCCCGTCTTGCCCCTAGGTTCTTCATGACCTTTTTTTTTTTTTTTTAGATTCCATATATATGTGTTAGCATACGGTATTTGTTTTTTTCTTTCTGACTTACTTCACTCTGTATGACAGACTCTAAGTCCATCCACCTCACTACAATTAACTCAATTTCGTTTTGCTTTATGGCTGAGTAATATTCCATTGTATATATGTGCCACATCTTCTTTATCCATTCATTTGTTGATGGACACTTAGGTTGCTTCCATGTCCTGACTATTGTAAATAGAGCTGCAATGAACATTTTGGTACATGACTCTTTTTGAATTATGGTTTTCTCAGGGTATATGCCCAGTAGTGGGATTATTATGAGTATTTAAATTATACATTATTATACAATAAAATGAAGACTTCTGAATCTCCTAACAGTAAATTCCAATGTTAAATACATTTTAAAAATCATGTCAAATTGACACATAGGGTTTGGAATAAGTGATTTTATTCTCATCAACATTAACTTTGTTTAAATCTTGTTATAAAAGTAAATTAGACAAATAATTAATTTTATAATTTCTAGCAGAAAAGAAATACTTTATGCTTTGGCTGTGGATGTTTTGTTTTATGATGGGTTGTAAAAGGGAATGTGGTCACAGGCCGCTCTTCTAAAGAGCAGCCTATGTTTATACCACTTGGTTCCTGGCCTTATTTGTGCTGATCAGAGAAATGGGTAGAGGGAAGAGTCAAGAGAAAGAGCCAGGCTTAAATTGATTATATATATATATTTTAAGGCAACTAAAGGAAAGAAGAGATCATAAAGCTATAAAGAGAACCAAGAATTATATGAGACATCACATGACATAAAAGAGCCACCAATGGCTGCCACTGGGGGAAGAGTCCAAAAAGGATCGGAGAGGCAAGGGGCACAGCTGCTGTGAGGTAAGTTATTTATCTCTTGGTAGCCATGTAAAAAGTCTCTGCTCTTCTACCTGATAAGTGAAGAAAGTTCACTAGATGAAGAAAATTGAGGCACTGCTGACATTCAAGGGTCAATTATCTTTTAATTTAATCTAATTTGTTCAAATTTCTTAATAGGCTGTGTGTAAACCTGATGAACTAGTAAGAAAGTAAAGCCAAATTTCTTCTTTTTATTGTTATTTAAAAAAAATTTTATTGGAGTATAGTTGGAGAGTTCCCTGTGCTGTACAGTAGGTCCTCATTAGTTATCTATTTTATACATAGTATCAATAGTGTATATATGTCAATCCCAATCTCCCAATTAATCCCACCTGCCCCTTCCCCCTTGGTACCCATACATTTGTTCTCTACATCTGTGTCTCTATTTCTGCTTTGTAAATAAGATCTTCTATACCAATTTTTTCAGATTCCACATGTATGCATTAATATACAATATTTGTTTTTCTCTTTCTGACTTTACTTCACTCTGTATGACAGTATTTAAGTCCATTCACGTCTCCACAAATGACTCAATTTTGTTCTTTTTTATGGCTGAATAATATTCCATTGTATATATGTACCACATCTTCTTTATCCATTCCTCTGTTGATGGACATTTAGATTGTTTCCATGTCCTGGCTATTGTAAATAGTGCTGCAATGAACATTGGGGTGCATGTGTCTTCTTTTTTTTAATATAAATTTATTTATTTATTTTTGGCTGTGTTGGGTCTTCGTTGCTGCACGCAGTCTTTTTATCTAGTTGTGGCGAGTGGAGGCTACTCTTCTTTGCAGTGTGCAGGCTTTTCATTGCAGTGGCTTTTCTTGTTGTGGAGCACGGGCTCTAGGAGTGCAGGCTTCAGTAGTTGTGGTGTGCAGGCTCAGCAGTTGTGGCTCACAGACTCTAGAGCACAGGCTCAGTAGTTGTGGCACACAGGCTTAGTTGCTCCGCGGCATGTGGCATCTTCCTAGACCAGGGCTCGAACCTGTGTCCCCTGCACTGGCAGGCAGATTCTTAACCACTGCACCACCAGAGAAGCCTGCATGTGTCTTTCTGAATTAAGATTTTCTCTGGGTATATGCCCAGTAGTGGGATTGCTTGGTCACATGGAAGTTCTATTTTTAGTTTTTTTAAGGAACCTCCATACTGTTCTCCATAGTGGCTGTATCAATTTACATTCCCATCAACAGTGCAAGAGGGTTCCCTTTTCTCCACACCATCTCCAGCATTTATTGTTTGTAGATTTTTTGATGATGGCCATTCTGACCGGTGTGAGATGATATCTCATTGTAGTTTTGATTTGCATTTCTCTAATAATTAGTAATGTTGAGCATTTTTTCATGTGTTTGTCGGCCACCTGTATATTTTCTTCGGACAAATGTCTATTTAGGTCTTCCGTCTATTTTTTGATTGGGTTGTTTGTTTTTTTGATATTGAGCTGCATGAGCTGTTTGTATATTTTGGAGATTAATCCTTTGTCAGTTACTTCATTTGCAAACATTTTCTTCCAAGATGAGGGTTGTCTTTTCATCTTGTTTATGGTTTCCATTGTTGTGCAAAAGCTTTTAAGTTTAATTAGGTCCTATTTGTTTAGTTCTGTTTTTATTCTCATTACTCTAGGAGGTGGCTAGAGTGTTCTGCCTATGTTTTCCTCTAAGAGTTTTATAGTGGCTGGCCTTACATTTAGGTCTTTAATCCATTTGGGGTTTATTTTTGTGTATGGTGTTAGGGAGTGTTCTAATTTCATTCTTTTACATGTAGCTGTCCAGTTTTCCCAGCACCACTATTGAAGAGGCTGTCTTTGCTCCATTGTATATTTTGGCCTCCTTTGTCATAAATTAGTTGACCATAGGTGCGTGGGTTTATCTCTGGGCTTTCTATCTTGTTCCATTGATCTATATTTCTGTTTTTGTGCCAGTACCATACTGTCTTGATTACTGTAGCCCTGTAGTATACAGTCATGGAGGCTGATTCCTCCAGCTCCGTTTTTTTTTTCCTCAGAATTGCTTTTGCTATTTGAGGTCTTCTGTGTTTTCATACAAGTAAAAGTTTTTGTTCTAGTGTTGTGAAAAATGTCATTGGTAATTTGATAGGGATTGCACTGAATCTGTAGATTGCTTTGGGTGGTATAGTCATTTTCACAATATTGATTCTTCCAATCCAAGAACATGACATATCTCTCTATCTGGTTGTGTCATCTTTGATTTCTTTCATCAGAGTCTCATAGTTTTCTGCGTACAGGTCTTCTGCCTCCTTAGGCTTATTCCTAGGTATTTTATTCCTTTTGTTGCAATGGTAAATTGGATTGTTTCCTTAATTTCTCCTTCTGATCTTTCTTTGTTGGTGTATAGGAATGCAAGAGATTTCTGTGTATTAATTTTGTATCCTGCAACTTTACTAAATTCATTGTTTAGCTCTAGTAGTTTTCTGGTGGCATCTTTAGGATTTTCTATGTATAGTATCATGTCATCTGTAAACAGTTTCAGTTTTACTTCTTCTTTGCCAGTTTGGATTCCTTTTATTTCTTTTTCTTGACTTCCAAAAGTATGTTGAATAATAGTAGCAAGAGTGGGCACCCTTGTCTTGTTCCTGATTTTAGAGGAAATGCTTTCATTTGACTTTGTAAAACAGCATATGCTTTATAACCAGAAAAAAGTTCAAGAATACTCTGTTACTGAATAAAATTACATTAATTAGAAATGCTATAATTCCCAGCAGCAAAGGAGGTACGAAGATCAAGCATTTAAAATTCAATTTTTAATACAGTATGTGTATACATCGGTGTCTAAATCATTCTGTGGAATTCAATGAAATAAACCTTATATGTTCTCAAAACATACCTTTATGTATTTTCTAATCATACTGCTATTTAAAAAACACATCCCCATGAAGCCAGTAATTTTATAGAGAAAGAAAATATGGAAGAGTGGAAAGACCTCAAAATCTGGAGGAACAAGACAGATTGTGGCCAAGACAAATAAGTTAAATTTTCTTAACCGCCTTACATTCTGGTTGTAAGAAATAAAAATAACATATATCAAGGGCCTAGCATAGTGTCTGGCACATATTAGAATATAACTATACACTAAATTATAAGCATATGCTAAATTGCAGATGTACACTAAATTGCAGTTTGTGCTCCCTTGGAACTTGAAATTAAGTCATCCAAAAAAGTACTCCACAAACTTTGCTAATTAGCTGCAGAAGCAACTAAAGTATCTGAAATGGAGCAGGGTGGTGCTCAAATAAGTTCGTGAAGATGAAGTGAAAGATTTGAGCTCAGGCTAAAACCCATTTCTCCTCTTCATTGCCCAGCCACACTGACAGTAAGAACTCTCTGTGCTCATTCTTTATCTACTATTAATCAATTTTTATATCATTCCATCTCTCATCCTTTATGCCTCACCATGGAAACTCTTCTCTTATGTCAGATTCAACACTTCTTTTCAGTTGTCATCATATTCCACATGTCACTGAAGCTTTTGATACCATTGGCCATGCTCTTTTGCTGGGTACAGTCATTGGCACTTGGTATCCATTCCCGTTCCTGATGTCTCCTTGTTCCATAGAACTAGAAATAAAACTGTTATTTTCCAGACTCGTTTTTGGAGGCTGGGATTCTCTAGGTCAATGGTTCTCAAACTTTAGCATGCTTCAGAGTGCCCTGGAAGTCTTCTTTAAAAACAGATTGCTAGACCTACCCCCAGAGTTTCTAGTTTGGCCTGGGACTAAGAATTTGGTTTTTTTGTTTTTTGTTTTTTTTGCGGTACGCGGGCCTCTCACTGTTGTGGCCTCTCCCGTTGCGGAGCACAGGCTCCGGACGCGCAGGCTCAGCGGCCATGGCTCACGGGCCCAGCCGCTCCCGCAGCATGTGGGATCCTCCCGGACCGGGGCACGAACCCGTGTCCCCTGCATCGGCAGGCGGACTCTCAACCACTGCGCCACCAGGGAAGCCCAAGAATTTGTATTTTTACCAAGCTTCCAGGTGATGTTAATGTTGCTGGTCTGGAGAGTAAGTACACTTTGAGACCCATGCTTTATGTAAAGTGGGCTGCACCAAAGAGAGATGCATTCTCATTAAATTTAAATTAAAGGAGAAAAGACCATCTTCCCACTGCTATTTCTGCTGGTAACCAAGTTCAAGGAGAAAAAACATTCTCCTTGGAGAATGGACAAAAAAACATTCCCTGACCTGTTTACCAGTTTTGTGGAAGTTGAGAGACAGCTGTGGCTGTGCAAGAAATGCTCAATGGCAGTAGCAGCAAATTCTGGACCTTCAGATCTCATCTACAGTGGTGTGTCTTTGAACACATTCATCCAACGCTGGCCCCAGCTCCCACACAAAGACTTCCCAATCATTTTGTATACATGTAATTCTCTGTATTAAATAATTTTTTTTGGAAAAGTCAGAGTGGTTTCTGTTTTCTGCAGTGACTCCATGACTGATCCTTGGCTTTCATGAAACCATCGGTCTCCTTTTTATCTCCGTCCCTGATTTTCTTTCCATTAGTGCCGGTATCAAAGAACAATGCAAACCTGGATGTGACAAATTCTATGTTGTGTTTTGTTTTCCTTTAAATGACCATAAGAGAGGTAAATTTTTGAAATGAATTTTACAATTTAGAAGCCAGATAAAGCTTCTCAGCGTGAAGTAGAATCTTCAGAATTCAATAAACTCTTCATGGTCAGCACCATAGCCTCCAGGGTTGCACTGACTTCATCATTTAGATTGCTTTTTAATGCCATTTCCAGCACATGGCCAATCTTCTTTATAAAATATTGTTCCATTTCCCCCAAAATATGCATATTAAAAGATGTTCTATAGTTTTGATCCTTGAGCAATCCTCATAGAATAAATATAACCTTCCTACCATAGAGGAAATGGAAATGGCTTACAGTCTGGTTGATAACGAAATGTTTTAAATCTTTTTACCTTGTACTAAACTCTAGGATCAGATTTTTTACCCCCTTCTTACTTTTCACACAAGTGAAACTTTTACTCCTTGTGTAAAGGAATTATTCTCTTATGGCATTTCTTGAGCACTTCCACTCTTCATTCGTCAGTTTCTATTTATTATCAAAATATGTGATTTGCTTCACCTCTGCGTCTATGTATTACAACTCAGATCCTGTCTTAAGACCTATTTATTTAATCACAAATTAATTTACTTAAAATAATGGGTTAGATATTCTATGAAAGATCTATTTAGAAAATACCTCTTAATAGCAAGTTCAAATGTTTAAAAAATGGAAAGTGGGAGCCCCCTGGTGGCCTAGTGGTTAGGATTCTGAGCTTTCACTGCTGTGGCCTGGGTTCAATCCCTGGTCAGGGAACTGAGATCCCGCAAACAGTGCAGTGTGGGGAAAAAAAAAAGTTTAAAATTCATTTATATCTAAATTGATTCATTTAAAAATATGTTAATTAGATCAGAGTCATTTTTTACTCACCCTTTTGTTTTTAAGTCTCCCCCTCAAGTCATTTGGTCTGTTCATTGTACTTCTAATGTCTTTCATATCTACCCCTTTCTTCCCATTTATCTTTGTCTTGTTTCAGGGCTTCATTGTCTATCTCATGCACTGTTTGGTGTAAGACATCGTACTTGGTCTTCCCACCTCCAATCTAGCAACCCTCTGAGCCATTCTTTATTCAACAGACAAGGCTTAGTGTCTTCTGTGTTTCAGGCATGTGCTAGGCTCTGGGGATCCTGAGAAGATTAAGAACTCTCAAAAATTTCCCAGCTCACTAGGGAGACCAATTTTGAAACAACTAGAATATACCATAACAGGTGCAATAACAGTGGTATGAGCAGAACGTTCCAAGAACACAAGTAAAGAATATCTATTCTACCCTTAGCTGTTTCAGATCATATAATATCACTTCTCCTCAAAACCCTGTGTTGGGGACTTCGCTGGTGGGGCAGTGGTTAAGAATCCGCCTGCAGGGGACACGGGTTCGATCCCTGGCCCTGGAGGATCCCACATGCTGCAGAGCAACTAGGCCCATGCACCACAACTACTGAGCCCGCGTGCCACAACTGCTGCAGCCTGCGCACCTAGAGCCCGTGCTCCACAACAAGAGAAGCCACAGCAATAAGCCCGCACACCGCAACGTAGAGTGGTCCCTGCTCGCCACAACTAGAGAAAAGCCCGCGTGCAACAACGAAGACCCAGTGCAGCCAAAAATTTAAAAAATAAAAGTAAATAATTAATTAATTTAAAAAAAACAACAAAACACTGTGATGATTCCCCATCAACCTCAAACTCATTATAGCATGTTATTCTGGCTACTTCATTGACTCCAACCTACTTTTACAGTTCTACACCCCTATCTTCAGTTATTTATTTTATTTATTTTTTTGGCCATGTCGCACGGCATGTGGGATCCTAGTTCCCCAACCGGGGATCGAACCTATGCCCCCTGAAGTGGAAGCGCAGAGTCTCAACCACTGGACCACCAGAGGAGTCCTCCTACACCCCTATCTTCAACTTCTATGCCCTTCAAGTTTCACCTTAACTGCCCCTACCTCCAAGAAGCCTATGCTCAGAGTTTACCTGGTATTTCCTTTCATTGTATATGCCTAACTCCCCACCTTCTAATTTTTTTGTGGATGAGAATCATGGTTAATTTATTTTTATATCCTCACCTCCCAAGTGCCTTATTTTAGTAATTTTCACATGGCAGAACCTAAACAAATGCTGAGCTGAAACTTGATTCCTATCAAATAATCCCAATTTCTGGTAATCACAATAATTGCTCAAGTCTGTCAGCATTATCTTCATTATTTTAACCAGTAAGTCAGGGGGTTCTCTGAACTGCAGTGGTTCAGCGATACCATGTAAATAATGAATGTCCCCTGGAGTTGTGTAATGCAGTGGTCCCATTTCGCTATACTAGGATATAAGAACTATGTTTTAAGATCTTATTTTTAGTTATCTTATTGTTAGGGTATTTTTAAGATAATGTTAGGTAACAGGTTTCTTGAAAAGTACTTAAGGTAGCATGAGTCTCAGACTCACACAACATTGATTCTAGATCTAGTTTAATTTTCCTTTTAATGACCAAACCTTGTCAATTAGTCCTCCAGAGGACTTGACAGTTCTAGTTTTTACTTCCTCCAGATAAACAGTGATTTGCAAACTCTAAGAGTTAAAAACACTCCTTCATGAGAAACACAAATATCATATGATAACGCATATATGTGGAATCTTAAAAAAGGGTACAAATGAACTTATCTACAAAACAGAAATCGAGTTACACATGTAGAAAACAAATTTACAATTACCAGGGGTTAAGGGGGAGAGGAATAAATTGGGAGATTGGGATTGACATATACACACTGCTACATATAAAATAGATAACTAATAAGGCCCTGCTGTATAGCGCAGGGAACTCTACTCAATACTCCATAATGACCTATGTGGGAAAAGAATCTAAAAAAGGATGGATACGTGTATATGTATAACTGATTCACTTTGCTGTACACCTGAAACTAACACAACATTGTAAATCAACTATACTCCAATAAAAATTTTAAAAAAGTCTGACACATGTAGTGGAATATTTAGGAAAGTCCAAAAAATTACAGCTATGTAACGAAAAACTGGCATCGAGCAATATTTTATTGTGATTAAAAAGTCATGACTTTATGAATTACAAAAAAAACCCAAAAAACAACAACAACAACAAAAAACCACCACTCTTGCATTACAGGCATACTTCAGAGATACTGCAGACCACTGCAATAAAGCAAGTATCACAATAAAGCGAACCACATGAATTTTTTGGTTTCCCAGTGCATATAAATGTTATGTTTACACTATACTATAAAATGTGCAATAGCATTGTCTCTAAAAAAACAATATACATACCATAATTTAAAAATACTTCATTGCTAAAAAATGCTAACCATCATCTGAGCCTTCAGTGAGTCATAATCTTTTTGCTGATGGAGGCAATTGAAATTGCCTCCATGCTGATGGCTGCTGACTTAAGCAGGTGGTGGTTGCTGAAGGTTAGGATGGCTGAGGCAATTTCCTAACATAAGACAACAATGAAGTTTGCCACATCAATTGACTCATCCTTTCACAAACAATTTCTCTCAGCACGTAAAACTTTTTGAAAGAGTTTTACCCATAGAAATCTTTTTAAAAATTGGAGTAAATCCTCTCAAACCCTGTCCCTGCTTTATCAACTAAGTTTATGTAATATTCTAAATCCTTTGCTGTCCTTTCAAGCATCTTCATAGCATCTTCACCAGGAGTAGATTCTATCTCAAGAAACCACTTTATTTGCTCATCCATAAGAAGCAACTCCTCATCTGTTCAAGTTTTATCATGAGATAGCAGCAATTCAGTCATATCTTCAGGCTCCACTTCTAATTCTAGTTCTCTTGCTATTTCCACCACATCTGCAGCGACTTCCTTCACTGAAGTCTTGAACCCCTCAAAGTCATCCATGAGAGTTAGAATCAACTTCTTACAAGTTTCTGTTAATGTTGATATTTTGAACTCTTTCCATGAATTACAAATGTTCTTAATGGCATCTAGAATGGTGAATCCTTTCCAGAAGTTTTTCAATTTCCTTTGCCCAGATGCATCAGAGGAATCACTATGGCAACAATAGCCTTACGAAATGTATTTCATAAATAATAAGACTTGAAAGTCGAAATTAGGGACTTCCCTGGTGGTCCAGTAGGTAAGACTCAGCACTCCCAACGTGGGGGACCCGGGTTCTATCCCTGGTCAGGGAACTAGATCCCACATACATGCCGCAACCAAGAGTCCACATGATGCAACTAAGAAGTCCACATGCTGCAACTAAAAGATCCCGTGTGTTGCAACTAAGACCCGGAGCAGCCAAAATAAATAAATAAATAAAATCTCTAAAGAAACATGTTGAAATTACTACCTGATCCATGGGCTTCAGAATGGATGTTGTATCAGCAGGCATGAAAATAACATTAACCTCATTGTATATCTCCATCAGAGCTCTTGGGTGACCAAGAGCAGTAATATTTTGAAAGAAATCTTTTTTTCTGAGAAGTAGGCCTCAACAGCAAGTTTAAAATACTCAGTAAACCATGTTGTAAACAAATGGGCTGTCATCCAGGCTTTGTTGTTCAATTTACAGAGCACAGGCAAAACAGATTTAGCATAATTCTCAAGGGCTCTAGGACTTGGGGAATGGTAAATGATCACTGGCTTCAGCTGAAAGTCACCAGCTGCATCAGCCTCTAACAAGAGAGTCAGCCTGTCCTTGGAAGCTCTGAAGCCAGGCATTGACTTCTTTCTAGCTATGAAAGTTCTAGATGGCATCTTCTTCCAATAGGAGGCTGCACTGAAAATTTGTTGGTTAGTGTGGCCACCTTCATCTTGATCTTAACTAGTTCTTCTGGATAACTTGCTGCAGCTTCTACATCAGCATTTGCTGCTTCACCTTTTATGTTATGGAAACAACTTTTCCCTCAAACCTCATGACCCAACCTCTGCTAGCCTCAAAACTTGTTTCTGCAGCTTCCTCACCTCTCTCAGCCTTCCTAGAATTGAAGAGAGTTAGGGCTTTGCTCTGGATTAGGCTTTGGCTTAAGGGAATGCTGTGGCTGGTTTGATCTCTATCCAGATCACAAGAACTTTTCTCCATATCAGCAATAAGGCTGTTTCACTTTCTTATCACTCGTGTGTTCACTGGAGTAGCACTTTTAATTTCTTTCAAGAACTTTTCCTTTGCTTTCACAACTTGGCTAACAGTTTGGGGCAAAAGGCCTAGCTTTCAGCCTATCTCAGCTCTTGATATGCCTTCCTCACTAAGCTTAATCATTCCTAGCTTTTGATTTAAAGCAAGAGATGAGCAACTCATTCTTCCACTTTAACACTTAGAGGTCATTGTCGAGTTATAAATTGGCCTAATTTTAATATTGTTGTGTCTCAGGAATAGGGAGGCCTGAGGAGAGGGAGAGAGATGGGGAATGGCAGTAGGTGGAGTAGTCAGAACTCACAACATTTATCAATTAAGCTCGCTATCTTATATGGGCACAGTTTGTGGTCCCCAAAACAATTACATTAGTAACATCAAAGATCACTGATCACCACAACAAATATAATAATGAAAAAGTCTGAAATATTGTGAAAGCTACCAAAATGTGACACAGAGGCATGAAGTGAGCAGATGCTATTAGAAAAATAGCGCCAATAGACTTTCTCAAAGCAGGGCTGCCACAGACCTTCGATTTGTGAAAAACACAATATCGGCGAAGTGCAATAAAGTGAAACACAATAAAAGAGGTATGCCTGTTATCTTTTATATTAAAGAATCCAAATTTTTGAATAGTTTGATGTTGGATTTGGACATAATGAACCAGAAATATATTCAGAACTTAGCTAAATTTAGGTAACCCCCAAACTCAGATACAGCTTGTTGATAAAAATTGTCAACAAAAGACTTACGTCTAGAATATATAAAGGACTCTAGACTCTCAGAAAACAATCTGATTAAAAAATGGGCAAAAGACTTGAACAGAAACTTTACCGGAAAGGATATGTGGATGGCAAATAAGCACATAAAAATAGGTTCAGGGACTTCCCTGGTGGTCCAGTGGGTAAGACTCTGTGCTCCCAATGCAGGGGGCCTGGTTTCGATCCCTGGTTGGGGAACTAGATCCCACATGCATGCCGCAACTAAGAAGCCCTCATGATGCAACTAAAAAAAAAGATCCCACATGTCACAGCTAAGACCCGGTCCAGCCTAAATAAATAAATAGTTAAAAAAAATACGTTCAACATCACCAGCCATTAAGGATACGCAAATTAAAGCCAAAATTTGATACCACTACACATATATTAAAATATCTAAAATACAAAATAATGACAACACCAAACGCCGGTGAGGATGCAGAGAAACCAGATCACTCATATGTTGCTGGTAGGAGGATAAAATGGTCCAGCTACTCTGGAAAATAGTTTGGCAGTTGCTTTTAAAACTAAATATGCAAATACCATATGACCTAGCTATTGTATTTTGGGGCACTTATCCCAGAGAAATGAAAAATTATGTTCACACAAAAACCTGTACATGCATGTTCATAGCAATTTTATATGTGATAGCTAAAAAACCAACAAGTCAACAAATGAATGGTTAAACAAACTGTGGTATATACATACCACAATCTCAGCAATAAAAAGGACCAAACTATTGATACAAGAGCTTGAAGAAATCTCCAGGAAATTATGCTGAATGAAAAAGCCAATCTCAAATGGTAACATATGCATGATTCTTTTGTATAACATTTTAAAAACAGCTTTATTGGGGCTTCCCAGGTGGCGCAGTGGTTGAGAGTCCGCCTGCCAATGCAGGGGACACGGGTTCATGCCCCGGACCGGGAAGATCCCACATGCCGCAGAGCGGCTGGGCCCATGAGCCAGGGCAGCTGAGCCTGCGCGTTCGGAGCCTGTGCTCCGCAACGGGAGAGGCCACAACAGTGAGAGGCCTGCGTACCACACATACACAAAAAAGCAGCTTTATTAGGATATAATTCATGGATTCATCCATTTAAAGTATACAGTTGACTGGTTTTTAGTATATTCATAGACTTGTGCAGCCATATTGAACAATTTTTTACTTTTTAAATTGAGATATAATCCACATACCATAAAATTCACCCTTTAAAGTGTACAATTCAGTTTTTAGTATATTTGTAGTTGTGCAGCCAACACCATGATCTAATTCCAGAACATTTTCATTATCCCCTAAAGAAACCCCATACTTGTTAGTAGTCACTCCCCATTCCCCCCTCCTCCTAGCTCCTGGCAACCACTAATCTGTTCTGTTTCTATGGATTTGCCTATTCTGTACATTTTATATAAATGGAATTGTACAATATGTTGCCTCTTGTGACTGGCTTCTTTTCATTTAGCATAATGTTTTCAAGGTTCAACCATGTTGGAGCATGAATCAGGACTTCATTCATTTTTATGGCTAAATAACATTCTACTGTATGGATATACCACATATTGCATATCTACTCATCAGCTGATGGATATTTGGGTTGTGTCCACTTTTTGGCTTTATGAAAAATGCTACAGTGAACATTCATTTACAAGTTTTTTTGTGAATATATTTCTAATTCTCTTGTCTATATATCCAGGAGTGGTATTGTTGGGTCATGTGATAACTCTATGTTTAGCTTTTTGAGTACATGACTTTTTCTTTTCAGTATATAACATTCTTGAAATGACAACATTTTAGAAATGGAGAAGACATTAGTGGTTGCCAGGATTTGGGGATGGGAAGGAAGTGGGTGTGGATAACAAATGGCAATGGGAAGGATCTTTGTGCTGTTAAAACTAACTGTTCAGTATTTTGACTGACTGTTTAGAACTTGATACACACAAACACACAAATGAGTACAAGTAAAACTGGGGGAACTTGAATAATATTAGTGGATTGTATTGTATCAATGTCAATATTTAGGCTGTTACATTATACCATAGTTTTGAAAAATTTGGGAGAAACTTTGCAAAATCTACAGTGGATCTCTCTGTATTATTTCTTAAAACTGCAAATGAATCTACAATTACCTCAATTAAAATTTCAATTAAAATTAATAATAACTGGTTCTCACATATTTTTCTTTAGCTGCAAAATTTATATTGCCTCCATTCTCCCCTCCAGAGCTGGCTGCATCTACCAGCTTTCTACTGTTTGCCTTTTTACTACACTAAGGGAAGAAAACATCTTATCTGCAAAAAACACTGTCATATTGCCCTCACAAATAAAAGTTTCCATGAAAATCAAATTAAAAATACTGGCAAAACACATTAAATTTATCTTCAATTTAAGACTCTAGGCCTTATTGTACATATTATCAGTAATTTGTTTTACAAGTTGTTTAACTTTTTTTTTTTTTTAATTTTTTCTTGGCCGTGCCTCATGGCTTGTGGGATCTTAGTTCCCCAACTAGGGATCGAACCCGGGCCCCCTTCAGTGGAAGTGCCAAGTCCTAACCACTGGACCACCAGGGAATTCCCTGTTTAACTTTTACTACTACAGCAGCCCACCTAGCACTATGCTAGAGTTTTAGCTAAATATCATATTGCCTAAACTAGACAACACCATCACCAACTGAATACTTTAATATTTATCCCTTCTATACCTGGCTTTTCCTAAATATAGCTCTCTTGCACCTGTTTCTCCATTATTGGACAGAAACACATGATAATTATTTTTGTATGTCCCACAAAGAGATAAAGTTAATTATAACAAAAGATTTAAATGTATGCAGTGAAGAGAAAACCTGTCTCATCAAGACAATTGTGTTCCTGTAGGATTAAATAATAGGTTATTGGAAAAGGGAAAGATGACTCATGCTGAAGGTACTCTACTGAAATCACTAGACTTTTTTTTTTTTAAGTAAGTTTGACACAGTTAAACTGTCACTAATTTTTATTAAATTCAGAAAATGCCAATATGAGCTATGGAATACTTTTTAACGTATATAGTATCTAAAATCAAGTCAAAATGAGACCTTGTAGAGCCTTTTGGATATCTGTTTTGACAAATAGATGAAAAATATGTATAGGTACCAAATGCTTTATGTACATGTAGAAAATTGCTTTTA